>NC_133569.1:5454545-5757575 GCF_048773025.1 Camelus bactrianus
ACAGACTGAGAAACCAGAGTAAAAGTTTCTCCTGCAACCCGTTCCCTTTGTGCTAGATGAACGAACGTCTCTCCACATGCTCAGTTCTGAGAGATAATTGTGTGTGAAAGCCGTTCTTCACCTAGCTTGTTGGGAACACAAACTTTCTCTTCAGTTGCAAACTCCAATCCATACATATATATGGGTAGGTACTAGCTCCAACTCGGTTTTACAGTGAAAACTGCAGGAACTTCAAACCGACACTAAGAAACAGACTGAGAAACCAGAATTAAAGTTTCTCCTGCAACCCGTTCACTTTGTGCTAGATGAACGAACGTCTCTCCACATGCTCAGTTCTGAGAGATATGTGTGTGTGAAAGCCGTCCTTCACCTAGCTTGTTGGTAACACAAAGTTTCTCTTCAGTTGCAAACTCCACTCTATACATATATATGGGTAGTTACTAGCTCCAACTCGGTTTTACAGTGAAAACTGCAGGAACTTCAAACAGGCACTAGGAAACAGACTGATAAACCAGAGTAAAAGTTTCTCCTGCAACTCGTTCCCATTGTGCTAGATGAACGAACGTCTCTCCACATGCTCAGTTCTGAGAGATAAGTGTGTGTGAAAGCCGTTCTTCACCAAGCTTGTTGGGAACACAAAGTTTCTTTTCAGTTGCAAACTCCACTCGATATATATATATGGGGAGGTACTAGCTCAAACTCGGTTTTACAGTGAAAACTGCAGGAACTTCAAACCGGCAATAGGAAACAGACTGAGAAACCAGAGTAAAATTTTCTCCTGCAACCCGTTCCCATTGTGCTAGATGAACGAACGACTCTCCACATGCTCAGTTCTGAGAGTTAAGTGTGTGTGAAAGCCGTCCTTCATATAGCTTATTAGGAATACAAAGTTTCTCTTCAGTTGCAAACTCCACTCCATACATATATATGGGGAGGTACTAGCTCCAACTCGGTTTTATAGTGAAAAGAGCAGGAACTTCAAAACGACACTAGGAAACAGACTGGGAAACCAGAGTAAAAGTTTCTCCTGCAACTCGTTCCCTTTGTGGTAGATGAACGAACGTCTCTCCACATGCTCAGTTCTGAGAGATAAGTGTGTGTGAAAGCCGTCCTTCACCTAGCTTGTTGGGAACACTAAGTTTCTCTTCAGTTGCAAACTCCACACCATACATATATAGGGGAGGAACTAACTCCAACTCGGTTTTACACTGAAAACTGCAGGAACTTCAAACCGGCACTAGGAAACAGACTGAGAAACCAGAGTAAAAGTTTCTCCTGCAACCCTTTCCCTTTTTGCTAGATGAACGAACGTCTCTCCACATGCTCAGTTCTGAGAGATAATTGTGTGTGAAAGCCGTCCTTCACCTAGCTTATTGGGAACACAAACTTTCTCTTCAGTTGCAAACTCCAATCCATACATATATATGGGGAGGTACTAGCTCCAACTCGGTTTTACAGTGAAAACTGCAGGGACTTCAAACCGACACTAGGAAACAGACTGAGAAACCAGAATTAAAGTTTCTCCTGCAACCCGTTCCTTTTGTGCTAGATGAACGAACGTCTCTCCACATGCTCAATTCTGAGAGATAAGTGTGTGTGAAAGCCGTCCTTCACCAAACTTGTTGGGAACACAAAGTTTCTCTTCAGTTGCAAACTCCACTCGATACATATATATGGGGAGGTTCTAGTTCCAACTCGGTTTTACAGTGAAAACTGCAGGAACTTCAAACCGGCACTAAAAAACAGACTGAGAAACCAGAGTAAAAGTTTCTCCTGCAACCCGTTCCCTTTGTGCTAGATGAACGAACGACTCTCCACATGCTCAGTTCTGAGAGTTAAGTGTGTGTGAAAGCCGTCCTTCAACTAGCTTGTTAGGAATACAAAGTTTCTCTTCAGTTGCAAACTCCACTCCATACATATATATGCGGAGGTACTAGCTCCAACTCGGTTTTATACTGAAAACTGCAGGAACTTCAAACCGGCACTAGGAAACAGACTGAGAAAAGAGAGTAAAAGTTTCACCTGCAAACCGTTCCCTTTGTGCTAGATGAAAGAAGGTCTCTCCACATGCTCAGTTCTGAGAGATAAGTGTGTGTGAATGCCGTCCTTCACCTAGCTTGTTGGGAACACAAAGTATCTCTTCAGTTGCAAACTCCACTCCATACATACATATGGGGAGGAAAAAGCTCCAACTCGGATTTACAGTGAAAACTGCAGGAACTTTAACCCGGCACTAGGAAACAGACTGAGAAACCAGAGTAAAACTTTCTCCTGCAACCCGTTCCCTTTGTGCTAGATGAACGAACGTCTCTCCACATGCTCAGTTCTGAGAGATAAGTGTGTATGAAAGCCGTCCTTCACCTAGCTTGTTGGGAACACAAAGTTTCTCTTCAGTTGCAAACTCCAATCCATACATATATATGCGGAGGTAATAGCTCCAACTCGGTTTTATATTGAAAACTGCAGGAACTTCAAACCGGCACTAGGAAACAGACTGAGAAACCAGAGTAAAAGTTTCTCCTGCAACCCGTTCCATTTGTGCTAGATGAACGAACGTCTCTCCACATGCTCAGTTCTGAGAGATAAGTGTGTGTGAAAGCCGTCCTTCACCTAGCTTGTTGGGAACACAAAGTTTCTCTTCAGTTGCAAACTCCACTCCATACATATATATGGGGAGGTACTAGCTCCAACTCGGTTTTACAGTGAAAACTGCAGGAACTTCAAACAGACACTAGGAAACAGACTGAGAAACCAGAGTAAAAGTTTCTCCTGCAACCCGTTCCCTTTGTGCTAGATGAACGAACGTCTCTCCACATGCTCAGTTCTGAGAGATAAGTGTGTGTGAAAGCCGTCCTTCACCTAGCTTGTTGGGAACACAAAGTTTCTCTTCAGTTGCAAACTCCACTCTATACATATATATGGGGAGTTACTAGCTCCAACTCGGTTTTACAGTGAAAACTGCAGGAACTTCAAACAGGCACTAGGAAACAGACTGATAAACCAGAGTAAAATTTTCTCCTGCAACTCGTTCCCGTTGTGCTAGATGAACGAACTTCTCTCCACATGCTCAGTTCTGAGAGATAAGTGTGTGTGAAAGCCGTCCTTCACCAAACTTGTTGGGAACACAAAGTTTCTCTTCAGTTGCAAACTCCACTCGATACATATATATGGGGAGGTTCTAGTTCCAACTCGGTTTTACAGTGAAAACTGCAGGAACTTCAAACCGGCACTAAAAAACAGACTGAGAAACCAGAGTAAAAGTTTCTCCTGCAACCCGTTCCCTTTGTGCTAGATGAACGAACGACTCTCCACATGCTCAGTTCTGAGAGTTAAGTGTGTGTGAAAGCCGTCCTTCAACTAGCTTGTTAGGAATACAAAGTTTCTCTTCAGTTGCAAACTCCACTCCATACATATATATGCGGAGGTACTAGCTCCAACTCGGTTTTATACTGAAAACTGCAGGAACTTCAAACCGGCACTAGGAAACAGACTGAGAAAAGAGAGTAAAAATTTCACCTGCAAACCGTTCCCTTTGTGCTAGATGAAAGAAGGTCTCTCCACATGCTCAGTTCTGATAGATAAGTGTGTGTGAATGCCGTCCTTCACCTAGCTTGTTGGGAACACATAGTATCTCTTCAGTTGCAAACTCCATTCCATACATACATATTGGGAGGAAAAAGCTCCAACTCGGTTTTACAGTGAAAACTGCAGGAACTTCAAACCGGCACTAGGAAACAGACTGAGAAACCAGAGTAAAACTTTCTCCTGCAACCCGTTCCCTTTGTGCTAGATGAACGAACGTCTCTCCACATGCTCAGTTCTGAGAGATAAGTGTGTATGAAAGCCGTCCTTCACCTAGCTTGTTGGGAACACAAAGTTTCTCTTCAGTTGCAAACTCCACTCCATACATATATATGCGGAGGTAATAGCTCCAACTCGGTTTTATATTGAAAACTGCAGGAACTTCAAACCGGCACTAGGAAACAGACTGAGAAACCAGAGTAAAAGTTTCTCCTGCAACCCGTTCCATTTGTGCTAGATGAACGAACGTCTCTCCACATGCTCAGTTCTGAGAGATAAGTGTGTGTGAAAGCCGTCCTTCACCTAGCTTGTTGGGAACACAAAGTTTCTCTTCAGTTGCAAACTCCACTCCATACATATATATGGGGAGGTACTAGCTCCAACTCGGTTTTACAGTGAAAACTGCAGGAACTTCAAACAGACACTAGGAAACAGACTGAGAAACCAGAGTAAAAGTTTCTCCTGCAACCCGTTCCCTTTGTGCTAGATGAACGAACGTCTCTCCACATGCTCAGTTCTGAGAGATAAGTGTGTGTGAAAGCCGTCCTTCACCTAGCTAGTTGGGAACACAAAGTTTCTCTTCAGTTGCAAACTCCACTCTATACATATATATGGGGAGTTACTAGCTCCAACTCGGTTTTACAGTGAAAACTGCAGGAACTTCAAACAGGCACTAGGAAACAGACTGATAAACCAGAGTAAAATTTTCTCCTGCAACTCGTTCCCATTGTGCTAGATGAACGAACTTCTCTCCACATGCTCAGTTCTGAGAGATAAGTGTGTGTGAAAGCCGTTCTTCACCAAGCTTGTTGGGAACACAAAGTTTCTTTTCAGTTGCAAACTCCACTCGATACATATATATGGGGAGGTACTAGCTCAAACTCGGTTTTACAGTGAAAACTGCAGGAACTTCAAACCGGCACTAGGAAACAGACTGAGAAACCAGAGTAAAAGTTTCTCCTGCAACCCGTTCCCTTTGTGCTAGATGAACCAACGACTCTCCACATGCTCAGTTCTGAGAGTTAAGTGTGTGTGAAAGCCGTCCTTCATATAGCTTGTTAGGAATACAAAGTTTCAATTCAGTTGCAAACTCCACTCCATACATATATATGGGGAGGGACTAGCTCCAACTTGGTTTTACACTGAAAACTGCAGGAACTTCAAACCGGCACTAGGAAACAGACTGAGAAACCAGAGTAAAAGTTTCTCCTGCAACCCGTTCCCTTTGTGCTAGATGAACGAAAGTCTCTCCACATGCTCAGTTCTGAGAGATAATTGTGTGTGAAAGCCGTTCTTCACCTAGCTTGTTGGGAACACAAACTTTCTCTTCAGTTGCAAACTCCAATCCATACATATATATGGGGGAGGTACTAGCTCCACCTCGGTTTTACAGTGAAAACTGCAGGGAATTCAAACCGACACTAGGAAACAGACTGAGAAACCAGAATTAAAGTTTCTCCTGCAACCCGTTCCCTTTGTGATAGATGAACGAACATCTCTCCACATGCTCAGTTCTGAGAGATAAGTGTGTGTGAAAGCCGTCCTTCACCAAGCTTGTTGGGAACACAAAGTTTCTCTTCAGTTGCAAACTCCACTCGATACATATATATGGGGAGGTTCTAGCTCCAACTCGATTTTACAGTGAAAACTGCAGGAACTTCAAACCGGCACTAGAAAACAGACTGAGAAACCAGAGTAAAAGTTTCTCCTGCAACCCGTTCCCTTTGTGCTAGATGAACGAACGACTCTCCACATGCTCAGTTCTGAGAGTTAAGTGTGTGTGAAAGCCGTCCTTCACCTAGCTTGTTGGGAACACAAAGTTTCTCTTCAGTTGCAAACTCCACTCCATACATATATATGCGGAGGTAATAGCTCCAACTCGGTTTTATATTGAAAACAGCAGGAACTTAAAACCGGCACTAGGAAACAGACTGAGAATCCAGAGTAAAAGTTTCTCCTGCAACCCGTTCCCTTTGTGCTAGATGAACGAACGTCTCTCCACATGCTCAGTTCTGAGAGATAAGTGTGTGTGAAAGCCGTCCTTCACCTAGCTTGTTGGGAACACAAAGTTTCTCTTCAGTTGCAAACTCCACTCTATACATATATATGGGGAGTTACTAGCTCCAACTCGGTTTTATAGTGAAAACTGCAGGAACTTCAAACAGGCACTAGGAAACAGACTGATAAACCAGAGTAAAAGTTTCCCCTGCATCTCGTTCCCATTGTGCTTGATGAACGAACGTCTCTCCACATGCTCAGTTCTGAGAGATAAGTGTGTGTGAAAGCCGTTCTTCACCAAGCTTGTTGGGAACACAAAGTTTCTTTTCAGTTGCAAACACCACTCGATACATATATATGGGTAGGTACAAGCTCAAACTCGGTTTTACAGTGAAAACTGCAGGAACTTCAAACCGGCACTAGGAAACAGACTGAGAAACCAGAGTAAAAGTTTCTCCTGCAACCCGTTCCCTTTGTGCTAGATGAACGAACGACTCTCCACATGCTCAGTTCTGAGAGTTAAGTGTGTGTGAAAGCCGTCCTTCATATAGCTTGTTAGGAATACAAAGTTTCTCTTCAGTTGCAAACTCCACTCTATACATATATATGGGGAGGTACTAGCTCCAACTCGGTTTTATAGTGAAAAATGCAGGAACTTCAAAACGACACTAGGAAACAGACTGAGAAACCAGAGTAAAAGTTTCTCCTGCAACTCGTTCCGATTGTGCTAGATGAACGAACGTCTCTCCACATGCTCAGTTCTGAGAGATAAGTTTGTGTGAAAGCCGTCCTTCACCTAGCTTGTTGGGAACATTAAGTTTCTCTTCAGTTGCAAACTCCACTCCATACATATATATGGGGAGGAACTAGCTCCAACTCGGTTTTACACTGAAAACTGCAGGAACTTCAAACCGGCACTAGGAAACAGACTGAGAAACCAGAGTAAAAGTTTCTCCTGCAACCCGTTCCCTTTGTGCTAGATGAACGAACGACTCTCCACATGCTCAGTTCTGAGAGATAAGTGTGTGTGAAAGCCGTCCTTCACCTAGCTTGTTAGGAATACAAAGTTTATCTTAAGTTGCAAAATCCACTCCATACATATATATGCGGAGGTACTAGCTCCAACTCGGTTTTATAGTGAAAACTGCAGGAACTTCAAACCGGCAGTAGGAAACAGACTGAGAAACCAGAGTAAAAGTTTCTCCTGCAACCTGTTCCCTTTGTGCTAGATGAACGAACGTCTCTCCACATGCTCAGTTCTGAGAGATAAGTGTGTGTGAAAGCCGTCCTTCACCTAGCTTGTTGGGAACACAAAGTATCTCTTCAGTTGCAAACTCCACTCCATACATATATATGGTTATGAACTAGCTCCAACTCGGTTTTACAGTGAAAACTGCAGGAACTTCAAACAGGCACTAGGAAACAGACTGAGAAACCAGAGTAAAAGTTTCTCCTGCAACCCGTTCCCTTTGTGCTAGATGAACGAACGTCTATCCACATGCTCAGTTCTGAGAGATAAGTGTGTCTGAAAGCCATCCTTCACCTAGCTTGTTGGGAACACAAAGTTTCTCTTCAGTTGCAAACTCCACTCCATAAATATATATGGGGAGGTACTAGCTCCAACTCGGTTTTACAGTGAAAACTGCAGGAACTTCAAACCGGCACTAGGAAACAGACTGAGGAACAGGGGTAAAAGTTTCACCTGCAACCCGTTCCCTTTGTGCTAGATGAACGAACGACTCTCCACATGCTCAGTTCTGAGAGATAAGTGTGTGTGAAAGCCGTCCTTCACCTAGCTTGTTAGGAATACAAAGTTTATCTTCAGTTGCAAACTCCACTCCATACATATATATGCGGAGGTACTAGCTCCAACTCGGTTTTATAGTGAAAACTGCAGGAACTTCAAACCGGCAGTAGTAAACAGACTGAGAACCCAGAGTAAAAGTTTCTCCTGCAACCTGTTCCCTTTGTGCTAGATGAACGAACGTCTCTCCACATGCTCAGTTCTGAGAGATAAGTGTGTGTGAAAGCCGTCCTTCAACTAGCTTGTTGGGAACACAAAGTATCTCTTCAGTTGCAAACTCCACTCCATACATATATATGGGTAGGAACTAGCTCCAACTCGGTTTTACAGTGAAAACTGCAGGAACTTCAAACCGGCACTAGGAAACAGACTGAGAAACCAGAGTAAAAGTTTCTCCTGCAACCCGTTCCCTTTGTGCTAGATGAACGAACGTCTATCCACATGCTCAGTTCTGAGAGATAAGTGTGTGTGAAAGCCATCCTTCACCTAGCTTGTTGGGAAAACAAAGTTTCTCTTCAGTTGCAAACTCCACTCCATACATATATATGGGGAGGTACTAGCTCCAACTCGGTTTTACAGTGAAAACTGCAGGAACTTCAAACCGGCACTAGGAAAAAGACTGAGGAACCAGAGTAAAAGTTTCTCCTGCAACCCGTTCCCTTTGTGCTAGATGAACGAACGACTCTCCACATGCTCAGTTCTGAGAGATAAGTGTGTGTGAAAGCCGTCCTTCACATAGCTTTTTAGGAATACAAAGTTTATCTTCAGTTGCAAACTCCACTCCATACATATTTATGCGGAGGTACTAGCTCCAACTCGGTTTTATAGTGAAAACTGCAGGAACTTCAAACCGGCAGTAGGAAACAGACTGAGAATCCAGAGTAAAAGTTTCTCCTGCAACCAGTTCCCTTTGTGCTAGATGAACGAACGTCTCTCCACATGCTCAGTTCTGAGAGATAATTGTGTGTGAAAGCCGTACTTCACCTAGCTTGTTGGGAACACAAAGTATCTCTTCAGTTGCAAACTCCACTCCATACTTATATATGGGTAGGAACTAGCTCCAACTCGGTTTTACAGTGAAAACTGCAGGAACTTCAAACCGGCACTAGGAAACAGACTGAGAAACCAGAGTAAAAGTTTCTCCTGCAACCCGTTCCCTTTGTGCTAGATGAACGAACGTCTATCCACATGCACAGTTCTGAGAGATAAGTGTGTGTGAAAGCCATCCTTCACCTAGCTTGTTGGGAAACAAAGTTTCTCTTCAGTTGCAAACTCCACTCCATACATATATATGGGGAGGTACTAGCTCCAACTCGGTTTTACAGTGAAAACTGCAGGAACTTCAAACCGGCACTAGGAAAAAGACTGAGGAACCAGAGTAAAAGTTTCTCCTGCAACCCGTTCCCTTTGTGCTAGATGAACGAACGACTCTCCACATGCTCAGTTCTGAGAGATAAGTGTGTGTGAAAGCCGTCCTTCACATAGCTTTTTAGGAATACAAAGTTTATCTTCAGTTGCAAACTCCACTCCATACATATTTATGCGGAGGTACTAGCTCCAACTCGGTTTTATAGTGAAAACTGCAGGAACTTCAAACCGGCAGTAGGAAACAGACTGAGAATCCAGAGTAAAAGTTTCTCCTGCAACCAGTTCCCTTTGTGCTAGATGAACGAACGTCTCTCCACATGCTCAGTTCTGAGAGATAATTGTGTGTGAAAGCCGTACTTCACCTAGCTTGTTGGGAACACAAAGTATCTCTTCAGTTGCAAACTCCACTCCATACTTATATATGGGTAGGAACTAGCTCCAACTCGGTTTTACAGTGAAAACTGCAGGAACTTCAAACCGGCACTAGGAAACAGACTGAGAAACCAGAGTAAAAGTTTCTCCTGCAACCCGTTCCCTTTGTGCTAGATGAACGAACGTCTCTCCACATGCTCAGTTCTGAGAGATAAGTGTGTGTGAAAGCTGTCCTTCACCTAGCTTCTTGGGAACACAAAGTTTATCTTCAGTTGCAAACTCCACTCTATACATATATATGGGGAGTTACTAGCTCCAACGCGGTTTTACAGTGAAAACTGCAGGAACTTCAAACAGGCACTAGGAAACAGACTGAGAAACCAGAGTAAAAGTTTCTCCTGCAACCCGTTCCCTTTGTGCTAGATGAACGAACGTCTCTCCACATGCTCAGTTCTGAGAGATAAGTGTGTGTGAAAGCCGTCCTTCATCTAGCTTGTTGGGAACACTAAGTTTCTCTTCAGTTGCAAACTCCACTCCATACATATATATGGGGAGGAACAAGCTCCAACTCGGTTTTACACTGAAAACTGCAGGAACATCAAACCGGCACTAGGAAACAGACTGAGAAAAGAGAGTAAAAGTTTCTCCTGCAACCCGTTCCCTTTGTGCTAAATGAACGAACGTCTCTCCACATGCTCAGTTCTGAGAGATAAGTGTGTGTGAATGCCGTCCTTCACCTAGCTCTTTGGGAACACAAAGTATCTCTTCAGTTGCAAACTCCACTCCATACATACATATGGGAGGAACTAGCTCCAACTCGGTTTTACAGTGAAAACTGCAGGAACTTTAAACCGTCACTAGGAAACAGACTGAGAAACCAGAGTAAAAGTTTCTCCTGCAACCCGTTCCCTTTGTGCTAGATGAACGAACGTCTCTCCACATGCTCAGTTCTGAGAGATAAGTGTGTGTGAAAGCCGTCCTTCACCTAGCTTGTTGGGAACACAAAGTTTCTCTTAAGTTGCAAACTCCACTCCATACATATATATGCGGAGGTAATAGCTCCAACTCGGTTTTATATTGAAAACTGCAGGAACTTCATACCGGCACTAGGAAACAGACTGAGAAACCAGAGTAAAAGTTTCTCCTGCAAACCGTTCCATTTGTGCTAGATGAACGAACGTCTCTCCACATGCTCAGTTCTGAGAGATAAGTGTGTGTGAAAGCCGTCCTTCACCTAGCTTGTTGGGAACACAAAGTTTCTCTTCAGTTGCAAACTCCACTCCATACATATATATGGGGAGGTACTAGCTCCAACTCGGTTTTACAGTGAAAACTGCAGGAACTTCAAACCGACACTAGGAAACATACTGAGAAACCAGAGTAAAAGTTTCTCCTGCAACCCGTTCCCTTTGTGCTAGATGAACGAACGTCTCTCCACATGCTCAGTTCTGAGAGATAAGTGTGTGTGAAAGCCGTCCTTCACCTAGCTTCTTGGGAACACAAAGTTTCTCTTCAGTTGCAAACTCCACTCTATACATATATATGGGGAGTTACTAGCACCAACTCGATTTTACAGAGAAAACTGCAGGAACTTCAAACAGGCACTAGGAAACAGACTGATAAACCAGAGTAAAAGTTTCTCCTGCAACTCGTTCCCATTGTGCTAGATGAACGATCGTCTCTCCACATGCTCAGTTCTGAGAGATAAGTGTGTGTGAAAGCCGTCCTTCACCTAGCTTCTTGGGAACACAAAGTTTCTCTTCAGTTGCAAACTCCACTCGATACATATATATGGGGAGGTACTAGCTCAAACTCGGTTTTACAGTGAAAACTGCAGGAACTTCAAACCGGCACTAGGAAACAGACTGAGAAACGAGAGTAAAAGTTTCTCCTGCAACCCGTTCCCTTTGTGCTAGATGAACGAACGACTCTCCACATGCTCAGTTCTGAGAGTTAAGTGTGTGTGAAAGCCGTCCTTCATATAGCTTGTTAGGAATACAAAGTTTCCCTTCAGTTGCAAACTCCACTCCATACATATATATGGGGAGGTACTAGCTCCAACTCGGTTTTATAGTGAATACTGCAGGAACTTCAAAACGACACTAGGAAACAGACTGAGAAACCAGAGTAAAAGTTTCTCCTGCAACTCGTTCCCTTTGTGCTAGATGAACGAACGTCTCTCCACATGCTCAGTTCTGAGAGATAAGTGAGTGTGAATGCCGTCCTTCACCTAACTTGTTGGGAACACTAAGTTTCTCTTCAGTTGCAAACTCCACTCCATACACATATATGGGGAGGAACTAGCTCCAACTCGGTTTTACACTGAAAACTGCAGGAACTTCAAACCGGCACTAGGAAACAGACTGAGAAAAGAGAGTAAAAGTTTCTCCTGCAACCCGTTCCATTTGTGCTAGATGAACGAACGTCTCTCCACATGCTCAGTTCTGAGAGATAAGTGTGTGTGAATGCCGCCCTTCACCTAGCTTGTTGGGAACACAAAGTATTTCTTCAGTTGCAAACTCCACTCCATACATACATATGGGAGGAACTAGCTCCAACTCTGTTTTACAGTGAAAACTGCAGGAACTTTAAACCGGCACTAGGAAACAGACTGAGAAACCAGAGTAAAAGTTTCCCCTGCAACCCGTTCCCTTTGTGCTAGATGAACGAACGTCTCTCCACATGCTCAGTTCTGAGAGATAAGTGTGTGTGAAAGCCGTCCTTCACCTAGCTTGTTGGGAACACAAAGTTTCTCTTCAGTTGCAAACTCCACTCCATACATATATATGCGGAGGTAATAGCTCCAACTCGGTTTTATATTGAAAACTGCAGGAACTTCAAACCGGCACTAGGAAACAGACTGAGAAACCAGAGTAAAAGTTTCTCCTGCAACCCGTTCCATTTGTGCTAGATGAACGAACGTCTCTCCACATGCTCAGTTCTGAGAGATAAGTGTGTGTGAAAGCCGTCCTTCACCTAGCTTGTTGGGAACACAAAGTTTCTCTTCAGTTGCAAACTCCACTCCATACATATATATGGGGAGGTACTAGCTCCAACTCGGTTTTACAGTGAAAACTGCAGGAACTTCAAACCGACACTAGGAAACAGACTGAGAAACCAGAGTAAAAGTTTCTCCTGCAACCCGTTCCCTATGTGCTAGATGAACGAACGTCTCTCCACATGCTCAGTTCTGAGAGATAAGTGTGTGTGAAATCCGTCCTTCACCTAGCTTCTTGGGAACACAAAGTTTCTCTTCAGTTGCAAACTCCACTCTATACATATATATGGGGAGTTACTAGCTCCAACTCGGTTTTACAGAGAAAAATGCAGGAACTTCAAACAGGCACTAGGAAACAGACTGATAAACCAGAGTAAAAGTTTCTACTGCAACTCGTTCCCATTGTGCTAGATGAACGATCGTCTCTCCACATGTTCAGTTCTGAGAGTTAAGTGTGTGTGAAAGCAGTTCTTCACCAAGCTTGTTGGGAACACAAAGTTTCTTTTCAGTTGCAAACTCCACTCGATACATATATATGGGGAGGTACAAGCTCAAACACGGTTTTACAGTGAAAACTGCAGGAACTTCAAACCGGCACTAGGAAACAGACTGAGAAACCAGAGTAAAAGTTTCTCCTGCAACCCGTTCCCTTTGTGCTAGATGAACGAACGACTCTCCACATGCTCAGTTCTGAGAGTTAAGTGTGTGTGAAAGCCGTCCTTCATATAGCTTGTTAGGAATACAAAGTTTCTCTTCAGTTGCAAACTCCACTCTATACATATATATGGGGAGGTACTAGCTCCAACTCGGTTTTATAGTGAAAACTGCAGGAACTTCAAAACGACACTAGGAAACAGACTGAGAAACCAGAGTAAAAGTTTCTCCTGCAACTCGTTCCGATTGTGCTAGATGAACGAACGTCTCTCCACATGCTCAGTTCTGAGAGATAAGTTTGTGTGAAAGCCGTCCTTCACCTAGCTTGTTGGGAACATTAAGTTTCTCTTCAGTTGAAAACTCCACTCCATACATATATATGGGGAGGAACTAGCTCCAACTCGGTTTTACACTGAAAACTGCAGGAACTTCAAACCGGCACTAGGAAACAGACTGAGAAACCAGAGTAAAAGTTTCTCCTGCAACACGTTCCCTTTGTGCTAGATGAACGAACGACTCTCCACATGCTCAGTTCTGAGAGATAAGTGTGTGTGAAAGCCGTCCTTCACCTAGCTTGTTAGGAATACAAAGTTTATCTTAAGTTGCAAAATCCACTCCATACATATATATGCGGAGGTACTAGCTCCAACTCGGTTTTATAGTGAAAACTGCAGGAACTTCAAACCGGCAGTAGGAAACAGACTGAGAAACCAGAGTAAAAGTTTCTCCTGCAACCTGTTCCCTTTGTGCTAGATGAACGAACGTCTCTCCACATGCTCAGTTCTGAGAGATAAGTGTGTGTGAAAGCCGTCCTTCACCTAGCTTGTTGGGAACACAAAGTATCTCTTCAGTTGCAAACTCCACTCCATACATATATATGGTTAGGAACTAGCTCCAAATCGCTTTTACAGTGAAAAGTGCAGGAACTTCAAACCGGCACTAGGAAACAGACTGAGAAACCAGAGTAAAAGTTTCTCCTGCAACCCGTTCCCTTTGTGCTAGATGAACGAACGTCTATCCACATGCTCAGTTCTGAGAGATAAGTGTGTCTGAAAGCCATCCTTCACCTAGCTTGTTGGGAACACAAAGTTTCTCTTCAGTTGCAAACTCCACTCCATACATATATATGGGGAGGTACTAGCTCCAACTCGGTTTTACAGTGAAAACTGCAGGAACTTCAAACCGGCACTAGGAAACAGACTGAGGAACCAGAGTAAAAGTTTCTCCTGCAACCCGTTCCCTTTGTGCTAGATGAACGAACGACTCTCCACATGCTCAGTTCTGAGAGATAAGTGTGTGTGAAAGCCGTCCTTCACCTAGCTTGTTAGGAATACAAAGTTTATCTTCAGTTGCAAACTCCACTCCATACATATATATGCGGAGGTACTAGCTCCAACTCGGTTTTATAGTGAAAACTGCAGGAACTTCAAACCGGCAGTAGTAAACAGACTGAGAATCCAGAGTAAAAGTTTCTCCTGCAACCTGTTCCCTTTGTGCTAGATGAACGAACGTCTCTCCACATGCTCAGTTCTGAGAGATAAGTGTGTGTGAAAGCCGTCCTTCACCTAGCTTGTTGGGAACACAAAGTATCTCTTCAGTTGCAAACTCCACTCCATACATATATATGGGTAGGAACTAGCTCCAACTCGGTTTTACAGTGAAAACTGCAGGAACTTCAAACCGGCACTAGGAAACAGACTGAGAAACCAGAGTAAAAGTTTCTCCTGCAACCCGTTCCCTTTGTGCTAGATGAACGAACGTCTATCCACATGCTCAGTTCTGAGAGTTAAGTGTGTGTGAAAGCCATCCTTCACCTAGCTTGTTGGGAAAACAAAGTTTCTCTTCAGTTGCAAACTCCACTCCATACATATATATGGGGAGGTACTAGCTCCAACTCGGTTTTACAGTGAAAACTGCAGGAACTTCAAACCGGCACTAGGAAAAAGACTGAGGAACCAGAGAAAAGTTTCTCCTGCAACCCGTTCCCTTTGTGCTAGATGAACGAACGACTCTCCACATGCTCAGTTCTGAGAGATAAGTGTGTGTGAAAGCCGTCCTTCACATAGCTTTTTAGGAATACAAAGTTTATCTTCAGTTGCAAACTCCACTCCATACATATTTATGCGGAGGTACTAGCTCCAACTCGGTTTTATAGTGAAAACTGCAGGAACTTCAAACCGGCAGTAGGAAACAGACTGAGAATCCAGAGTAAAAGTTTCTCCTGCAACCAGTTCCCTTTGTGCTAGATGAACGAACGTCTCTCCACATGCTCAGTTCTGAGAGATAAGTGTGTGTGAAAGCCGTACTTCACCTAGCTTGTTGGGAACACAAAGTATCTCTTCAGTTGCAAACTCCACTCCATACTTATATATGGGTAGGAACTAGCTCCAACTCGGTTTTACAGTGAAAACTGCAGGAACTTCAAACCGGCACTAGGAAACAGACTGAGAAACCAGAGTAAAAGTTTCTCCTGCAACCCGTTCCCTTTGTGCTAGATGAAAGAACGTCTATCCACATGCTCAGTTCTGAGAGATAAATGTGTGTGAAAGCCATCCTTCACCTAGCTTGTTGGGAACACAAAGTTTCTCTTCAGTTGCAAACTCCAATCCATATATATATATGGGGAGGTACTAGCTCCAACTCGTTTTTACAGTGAAAACTGCAGGGACTTCAAACCGACACTAGGAAACAGACTGAGAAACCAGAATTAAAGTTTCTCCTCCAACCCGTTCCCTTTGTGCTAGAAGAACGAACGTCTCTCCACATGCTCAGTTCTGAGAGATAAGTGTGTGTGAAAGCCGTCCTTCACCTAGCTTTTTGGGAACACAAAGTATCTCTTCAGGTGCAAACTCCACTCCATACATATATATGGGGGGTACTAGCTCCAACTCGGTTTTACAGTGAAAACTGCAGGAACTTCAAACCGGCACTAGGAAACAGACTGAGAAACCAGAGTAAAAGTTTCTGCTGCAACCCGTACCCTTTGTGCTAGATGAACGAACGACTCTCCACATGCTCAGTTCTGAGAGATAAGAGTGTGTGAAAGCCGTCCTTCAACTAGCTTGTTAGGAATACAAAGTTTCTCTTCAGTTGCAAACTCCACTCCTTACATATATATGCGGAGGTACTAGCTCCAACTCGGTTTTATAGTGAAAACTGCAGGAACTTCAAACCGGCACTAGGAAACAGACTGAGAAACCAGAGTAAAATTTCTCCTGCAACCCGTTCCCTTTGTGCTAGATGAACGAACGTCTCTCCACATGCTCAGTTCTGAGAGATAAGTGTGTGTGAAAGCCGTACTTCACCTAGATTGTTGGGAACACAAAGTATCTCTTCAGTTGCAAACTCCACTCCATACATACATATGGGGAGGAACTAGCTCCAACTCGGTTTTACAGTGAAAACTGCAGGAACTTTAAACCGGCACTAGGAAACAGACTGAGAAACCACAGTAAAAGTTTCTCCTGCAACCCGTTCCCTTTGTGCTAGATGAACGAACGTCTCTCCACATGCTCAGTTCTGAGAGATATGTGTGTGTGAAAGCCGTCCTTCACCTAGCTTGTTGGGAACACAAACTTTCTCTTCAGTTGCAAACTCCACTCCATACATATATATGGGGAGGTACTAGCTCCAACTCGGTTTTACAGTGAAAACTGCAGGAACTTCAAACCGGCACTAGGAAACAGACTGAGAAACCAGAGTAAAAGTTTCTCCTGCAACCCGTTTCCTTTGTGCTAGATGAACGAACGTCTCTCCACATGCTCAGTTCTGAGTGATAAGTGTGTGTGAAAGCCTTACTTCACCTAGCTTGTTGGGAACACAAAGTTTCTCTTCAGTTGCAAACTCCACTCCATACATATATATGGGGAGGAACTAGCTCCAACTCGGTTTTACACTGAAAACTGCAGGAACTTCAAACCTGCACTAGGAAACAGACTGAGAAACCAGAGTAAAAGTTTCTCCTGCAACCCGTTCCCTTTGTGCTAGATGAACGAACGACTCTCCACATGCTCAGTTCTGAGAGATAAGTGTGTGTGAAAGCCGTCCTTCACCTAGCTTTTTAGGAATACAAAGTTTATCTTCATTTGCAAACTCCACTCCATACATATATATGCGGAGGTACTAGCTCCAACTCGGTTTTATAGTGAAAACTGCAGGAACTTCAAACCGGCACTAGGAAACAGACTGAGAAACCAGAGTAAATGTTTCTCCTGCAACCTGTTCCCTTTGTGCTAGATGAACGAACGTCTCTCCACATGCTCAGTTCTGAGAGATAAGTGTGTGTGAAAGCCGTCCTTCACCTAGCTTGTTGGGAACACAAAGTATCTCTTCAGTTGCAAACTCCACTCCATACATACATATGGGGAGGAACTAGCTCCAACTCGGTTTTACAGTGAAAACTGCAGGAACTTTAAACCGGCACTAGGAAACAGACTGAGAAACCAGAGTAAAAGTTTCTCCTGCAACCCGTTCCCTTTGTGCTAGATGAACGAACGTCTCTCCACATGCTCAGTTCTGAGAGATAAGTGTGTGTGAAAGCCGTCATTCACCTAGCTTGTTGGGAACACAAACTTTCTCTTCAGATGCAAACTCCATTCCATACATATATATGGGGAGGTACTAGCTCCAACTCGGTTTTATATTGAAAACTGCAGGAACTTCAAACCGGCACTAGGAAACAGACTGAGAAACCAGAGTAAAAGTTTCTCCTGCAACTCGTTCCCATTGTGCTAGATGAACGAACGTCTCACCACATGCTCAGTTCTGAGAGATAAGTGTGTGTGAAAGCCGTTCTTCACAAAGCTTGTTGGGAACACAAAGTTTCTCTTCAGTTGCAAACTCCACTCGATACATATATATGGGTAGGTACTAGCTCCAACTCGGTTTTACACTGAAAACTGCAGGAACTTCAAACCTGCACTAGGAAACAGACTGAGAAACCAGAGTAAATGTTTCTCCTGCAACCCGTTCCCTTTGTGCTAGATGAACGAACGACTCTCCACATGCTCAGTTCTGAGAGATAAGTGTGTGTGAAAGCCGTCCTTCACCTAGCTTTTTAGGAATACAAAGTTTATCTTCATTTGCAAACTCCACTCCATACATATATATGCGGAGGTACTAGCTCCAACTCGGTTTTATAGTGAAAACTGCAGGAACTTCAAACCGGCACTAGGAAACAGACTGAGAAACCAGAGTAAATGTTTCTCCTGCAACCTGTTCCCTTTGTGCTAGATGAACGAACGTCTCTCCACATGCTCAGTTCTGAGAGATAAGTGTGTGTGAAAGCCGTCCTTCACCTAGCTTGTTGGGAACACAAAGTAACTCTTCAGTTGCAAACTCCACTCCATACATACATATGGGGAGGAACTAGCTCCAACTCGGTTTTACAGTGAAAACTGCAGGAACTTTAAACCGGCACTAGGAAACAGACTGAGAAACCAGAGTAAAAGTTTCTCCTGCAACCCGTTCCCTTTGTGCTAGATGAACGAACGTCTCTCCACATGCTCAGTTCTGAGAGATAAGTGTGTGTGAAAGCCGTCATTCACCTAGCTTGTTGGGAACACAAACTTTCTCTTCAGTTGCAAACTCCACTCCATACATATATATGGGGAGGTACTAGCTCCAACTCGGTTTTATATTGAAAACTGCAGGAACTTCAAACCGGCACTAGGAAACAGACTGAGAAACCAGAGTAAAAGTTTCTCCTGCAACTCGTTCCCATTGTGCTAGATGAACGAACGTCTCACCACATGCTCAGTTCTGAGAGATAAGTGTGTGTGAAAGCCGTTCTTCACAAAGCTTGTTGGGAACACAAAGTTTCTCTTCAGTTGCAAACTCCACTCGATACATATATATGGGTAGGTACTAGCTCCAACTCGGTTTTACAGTGAAAACTGCAGGAACTTCAAACCGGCACTAGGAAACAGACTGAGATACCAGAGTAAAATTTCTCCTGCAACCCGTTCCCTTTGTGCTAAATGAACGAACGACTCTCCACATGCTCAGTTCTGAGAGTTAAGTGTGTGTGAAAGCCGTCCTTCACATAGCTTGTTAGGAATACAAAGTTTCTCTTCAGTTGCAAACTCCACTCCACACATATATATGGGGAGCTACTAGCTCCAACTCGGTTTTATAGTGAAAACAGCAGGAACTTCAAAACGACACTAGGAAACAGACTGAGAAACCAGAGAAAAAGTTTCTCCTGCAACTCGTTCCCTTTGTGCTAGATGAACGAACGTCTCTCCAAATGCTCAGTTCTGAGAGATAAGTGTGTGTGAAAGCCGTCCTTCACCTAGCTTGTTGGGAACACAAAGTTTCTCTTCAGTTGCAAACTCCACTCCATACATATATATGGGGAGGGACTAGCTCCAACTCGGTTTTACACTGAAAACTGCAGGAAATTCAAACCGGCACTAGGAAACAGACTGAGAAACCAGAGTAAAAGTTTCTCCTGCAACCCGTTCCCTTTGTGCTAGATGAACAGACGACTCTTCACATGCTCAGTTCTGAGAGATAAGTGTGTGTGAAAGCCGTCCTTCACCTAGCTTGTTAGGAATACAAAGTTTATCTTCAGTTGCAAACTTCACTCCATACATATATATGCGGAGGTACTAGCTCCAACTCGGTTTTATAGTGAAAACTGCAGGAACTTCAAACCGGCACTAGGAAACAGACTGAGAAACCAGAGTAAAAGTTTCTCCTGCAACCTGTTCCCTTTGTGCTAGATGAACGAACGTCTCTCCACATGCTCAGTTCTGAGAGATAAGTGTGTGTGAAAGCCGAACTTCACCTAGCTTGTTGGGAACACAAAGTATCTCTTCAGTTGCAAACTCCACTCCATACATATATATGGGGTGGAACTAGCTCCAACTCGGTTTTACAGTGAAAACTGCAGGAACTTCAAACCGGCACTAGGAAACAGACTGAGAAACCAGAGTAAAAGTTTCTCCTGCAACCCGTTCCCTTTGTGCTAGATGAACGAAAGTCTCTCCACATGCTCAGTTCTGAGAGATAAGTGTGTGTGAAAGCCGTCCTTCAACTAGCTTGTTGGGAACACAAACTTTCTCTTCAGTTGCAAACTCCACTCCATACATATATATGGGGAGGTTCAAACTCCAACTCGATTTTACAGTGAAAACTGCAGGAACTTCAAACCGGCACTAGGAAACAGACTGAGAAACCAGAGTAAAATTTCTCCTGCAACCCGTTCCATTTGTGCTAGATGAACGAACGTCTCTCCACATGCTCAGTTCTGAGAGATAATTGGGTGTGAAAGCCGTCCTTCACCTAGCTTGTTGGGAACACAAACTTTCTCTTCAGTTGCAAACTCCAATCCATACATATATATGCGGAGGTACTAGCTCCATCTCGGTTTTACAGTGAAAACTGCAGGGACTTCAAACCGACACTAGGAAACAGACTGAGAAACCAGAATTAAAGTTTCTCCTGCAACCCGTTCCCTTTGTGCTAGATGAACGAACGTCTCTCCACATGCTCAGTTCTGAGAGATAAGTGTGTGTGAAAGCCGTCCTTCACCCTGCTTGTTGGGAACACAAAGTATCTCTTCAGTTGCAATCTCCACTCCATACATACATATGGGGAGGAACTAGCTCCAACTCGGTTTTACAGTGAAAACTGCAGGAACTTTAAACCGGCACTAGGAAACAGACTGAGAAACCAGAGTAAAAGTTTCTCCTGCAACCCGTTCCCTTTGTGCTAGATGAACGAACGTCTCTCCACATGCTCAGTTCTGAGAGATAAGTGTGTGTGAAAGCCGTCCTTCACCTAGCTTGGTGGGAACACAAAGTTTCTCTTCAGTTGCCAACTCCACTCCATACATATATATGCGGAGGTACTAGCTCCAACTCGGTTTTATAGTGAAAACTGCAGGAACTTCAAACCGGCACTAGGAAACAGACTGAGAAACCAGAGTAAATGTTTCTCCTGCAACCCGTTCCCTTTGTGCTAGATGAACGAACGTCTCTCCACATGCTCAGTTCTGAGAGATATGTGTGTGTGAAAGCCGTCCTTCACCTAGCTTGTTGGGAACACAAACTTTCTCTTCAGTTGCAAACTCCACTCCATACATATATATGGGGAGGTACTAGCTCCAACTCGGTTTTACAGTGAAAACTGCAGGAACTTCAAACCGACACTAGGAAACAGACTGAGAAACCAGAGTAAAAGTTTCTCCTGCAACCCGTTACCTTTGTGCTAGATGAACGAACGTCTCTCCACATGCTCAGTTCTGAGAGATATGTGTGTGTGAAAGCCGTCCTTCACCTAGCTTGTTGGGAACACAAAGTTTCTCTTCAGTTGCAAACTCCACTCTATACATATATATGGGGAGTTACTAGCTCCAACTCGGTTTTACACCGAAAACTGCAGGAACTTCAAACCGGCACTAGGAAACAGACTGAGAAACCAGAGTAAAAGTTTCTCCTGCAACCCGTTCCCTTTGTGCTAGATGAACGAACGACTCTCCACATGCTCATTTCTGAGAGATAAGTGTGTGTGAAAGCCGTCCTTCACCTAGCTTGTTAGGAATACAAAGTTTATCTTCAGTTGCAAACTCCACTCCATACATATATATGTGGAGGTACTAGCTACAACTCGGTTTTATAGTGAAAACTGCAGGAACTTCAAACCGGCACTAGGAAACAGACTGAGAAACCAGAGTAAATGTTTCTCCTGCAACCTGTTCCCTTTGTGCTAGATGAACGAACGTCTCTCCACATGCTCAGTTCTGAGAGATAAGTGTGTGTGAAAGCCGTCCTTCACCCTGCTTGTTGGGAACACAAAGTATCTCTTCAGTTGCAATCTCCACTCCATACATACATATGGGGAGGAACTAGCTCCAACTCGGTTTTACAGTGAAAACTGCAGGAACTTTAAACCGGCACTAGGAAACAGACTGAGAAATCAGAGTAAAAGTTTCTCCTGCAAACCGTTCCCTTTGTGCTAGATGAACGAAGGTCTCTCCACATGCTCAGTTCTGAGAGATAAGTGTGTGTGAAAGCCGTCCTTCACCTAGCTTGGTGGGAACACAAAGTTTCTCTTCAGTTGCAAACTCCACTCCATACATATATATGCGGAGGTACTAGCTCCAACTCGGTTTTATAGTGAAAACTGCAGGAACTTCAAACCGGCACTAGGAAACAGACTGAGAAACCAGAGTAAAAGTTTCTCCTGCAACCCGTTCCCTTTGTGCTAGATGAACGAACGTCTCTCCACATGCTCAGTTCTGAGAGATAATTGGGTGTGAAAGCCGTCCTTCACCTAGCTTGTTGGGAACACAAACTTTCTCTTCAGTTGCAAAATCCAATCCATACATATATATGCGGAGGTACTAGCTCCATCTCGGTTTTACAGTGAAAACTGCAGGGACTTCAAACCGACACTAGGAAACAGACTGAGAAACCAGAATTAAAGTTTCTCCTGCAACCCGTTCCCTTTGTGCTAGATGAACGAACGTCTCTCCACATGCTCAGTTCTGAGAGATAAGTGTGTGTGAAAGCCGTCCTTCACCCTGCTTGTTGGGAACACAAAGTATCTCTTCAGTTGCAATCTCCACTCCATACATACATATGGGGAGGAACTAGCTCCAACTCGGTTTTACAGTGAAAACTGCAGGAACTTTAAACCGGCACTAGGAAACAGACTGACAAATCAGAGTAAAAGTTTCTCCTGCAAACCGTTCCCTTTGTGCTAGATGAACGAACGTCTCTCCACATGCTCAGTTCTGAGAGATAAGTGTGTGTGAAAGCCGTCCTTCACCTAGCTTGGTGGGAACACAAAGTTTCTCTTCAGTTGCCAACTCCACTCCATACATATATATGCGGAGGTACTAGCTCCAACTCGGTTTTATAGTGAAAACTGCAGGAACTTCAAACCGGCACTAGGAAACAGACTGAGAAACCAGAGTAAATGTTTCTCCTGCAACCCGTTCCCTTTGTGCTAGATGAACGAACGTCTCTCCACATGCTCAGTTCTGAGAGATATGTGTGTGTGAAAGCCGTCCTTCAACTAGCTTGTTGGGAACACAAACTTTCTCTTCAGTTGCAAACTCCACTCCATACATATATATGGGGAGGTACTAGCTCCAACTCGGTTTTACAGTGAAAACTGCAGGAACTTCAAACCGACACTAGGAAACAGACTGAGAAACCAGAGTAAAAGTTTCTCCTGCAACCCGTTACCTTTGTGCTAGATGAACGAACGTCTCTCCACATGCTCAGTTCTGAGAGATATGTGTGTGTGAAAGCCGTCCTTCACCTAGCTTGTTGGGAACACAAAGTTTCTCTTCAGTTGCAAACTCCACTCTATACATATATATGGGGAGTTACTAGCTCCAACTCGGTTTTACACCGAAAACTGCAGGAACTTCAAACCGGCACTAGGAAACAGACTGAGAAACCAGAGTAAAAGTTTCTCCTGCAACCCGTTCCCTTTGTGCTAGATGAACGAACGACTCTCCACATGCTCATTTCTGAGAGATAAGTGTGTGTGAAAGCCGTCCTTCACCTAGCTTGTTAGGAATACAAAGTTTATCTTCAGTTGCAAACTCCACTCCATACATATATATGCGGAGGTACTAGCTCCAACTCGGTTTTATAGTGAAAACTGCAGGAACTTCAAACCGGCACTAGGAAACAGACTGAGAAACCAGAGTAAATGTTTCTCCTGCAACCTGTTCCCTTTGTGCTAGATGAAGTAACGTCTCTCCACATGCTCAGTTCTGAGAGATAAGTGTGTGTGAAAGCCGTCCTTCACCTAGCTTGTTGGGAACACAAAGTATCTCTTCAGTTGCAATCTCCACTCCATACATACATATGGGGAGGAACTAGCTCCAACTCGGTTTTACTGTGAAAACTGCAGGAACTTTAAACCGGCACTAGGAAACAGACTGAGAAATCAGAGTAAAAGTTTCTCCTGCAAACCGTTCCCTTTGTGCTAGATGAACGAAGGTCTCTCCACATGCTCAGTTCTGAGAGATAAGTGTGTGTGAAAGCCGTCCTTCACCTAGCTTGGTGGGAACACAAAGTTTCTCTTCAGTTGCAAACTCCACTCCATACATATATATGCGGAGGTACTAGCTCCAACTCGGTTTTATAGTGAAAACTGCAGGAACTTCAAACCGGCACTAGGAAACAGACTGAGAAACCAGAGTAAAAGTTTCTCCTGCAACCCGTTCCCTTTGTGCTAGATGAACGAACGTCTCTCCACATGCTCAGTTCTGAGAGATATGTGTGTGTGAAAGCCGTCCTTCACCTAGCTTGTTGGGAACACAAACTTTCTCTTCAGTTGCAAACTCCACTCCATACATATATATGGGGAGGTACTAGCTCCAACTCGGTTTTACAGTGAAAACTGCAGGAACTTCAAACCGACACTAGGAAACAGACTGAGAAACCAGAGTAAAAGTTTCTCCTGCAACCCGTTACCTTTGTGCTAGATGAACGAACGTCTCTCCACATGCTCAGTTCTGAGAGATATGTGTGTGTGAAAGCCGTCCTTCACCTAGCTTGTTGGGAACACAAAGTTTCTCTTCAGTTGCAAACTCCACTCTATACATATATATGGGGAGTTACTAGCTCCAACTCGGTTTTACACCGAAAACTGCAGGAACTTCAAACCGGCACTAGGAAACAGACTGAGAAACCAGAGTAAAAGTTTCTCCTGCAACCCGTTCCCTTTGTGCTAGATGAACGAACGACTCTCCACATGCTCATTTCTGAGAGATAAGTGTGTGTTAAAGCCGTCCTTCACCTAGCTTGTTAGGAATACAAAGTTTATCTTCAGTTGCAAACTCCACTCCATACATATATATGCGGAGGTACTAGCTCCAACTCGGTTTTATAGTGAAAACTGCAGGAACTTCAAACCGGCACTAGGAAACAGACTGAGAAACCAGAGTAAATGTTTCTCCTGCAACCTGTTCCCTTTGTGCTAGATGAACGAACGTCTCTCCACATGCTCAGTTCTGAGAGATAAGTGTGTGTGAAAGCCGTCCTTCACCTAGCTTGTTGGGAACACAAAGTATCTCTTCAGTTGCAAACTCCACTCCATACATATATAAGGGGAGGAACTAGCTCCAACTCGGTTTTACAGTGAAAACTGCGTTAACTTCAAACCGGCACTAGGAAACAGACTGAGAAACCAGAGTAAAAGTTTCTCCTGCAACCCGTTCCCTTTGTGCTAGATGAACGAACGTCTCTCCACATGCTCAGTTCTGAGAGATAAGTGTGTGTGAAAGCCGTCCTTCACCTAGCTTGTTGGGAACACAAAGTATCTCTTCAGTTGCAAACTCCACTCCATACATACATATGGGGAGGAACTAGCTCCAACTCGGTTTTACAGTGAAAACTGCAGGAACTTTAAACCGGCACTAGGAAACAGACTGAGAAACCAGATTAAAAGTTTCTCCTGCAACCCGTTCCCTTTGTGCTAGATGAACGAACGTCTCTCCACATGCTCAGTTCTGAGAGATAAGTGTGTGTGAAAGCCGTCCTTCACATAGCTTGTTAGGAATACAAAGTTTCTCTTCAGTTGCAAACTCCAATCCATACATATATATGGGGAGCTACTAGCTCCAACTCGGTTTTATAGTGAAAACAGCAGGAACTTCAAAACGACACTAGGAAACAGACTGAGAAACCAGAGAAAAAGTTTCTCCTGCAACTCGTTCCCTTTGTGCTAGATGAACGAACGTCTCTCCAAATGCTCAGTTCTGAGAGATAAGTGTGTGTGAAAGCCGTCCTTCACCTAGCTTGTTGGGAACACAAAGTTTCTCTTCAGTTGCAAACTACACTCCATACATATATATGGGGAGGAACTAGCTCCAACTCGGTTTTACACTGAAAACTGCAGGAACTTCAAACCGGCACTAGGAAACAGACTGAGAAACCAGAGTAAAAGTTTTCCCTGCAACCCGTTCCCTTTGTGCTAGATGAACGAACGACTCTCCACATGCTCAGTTCTGAGAGATAAGTGTGTGTGAAAGCCGTCCTTCACCTAGCTTGTTAGGAATACAAAGTTTATCTTCAGTTGCAAATTCCACTCCATACATATCTATGCGGAGGTACTGGCTCCAACTCGGTTTTATAGTGAAAACTGCAGGAACTTCAAACCGGCACTAGGAAACAGACTAAGAAACCAGAGTAAAAGTTTCTCCTGCAACCTGTTCCCTTTGTGCTAGATGAACGAACGTCTCTCCACATGCTCAGTTCTGAGAGATAAGTGTGTGTGAAAGCCGTCCTTCACCTAGCTTGTTGGGAACACAAAGTATCTCTTCAGTTGCAAACTCCACTCCATACATATATATGGGGAGGAACTAGCTCCAACTCGGCTTTACAGTGAAAACTGCAGGAACTTCAAACCGGCACTAGGAAACAGACTGAGAAACCAGAGTAAAGTTTCTCCTGCAACCCGTTCCCTTTGTGCTAGATGAACGAACGTCTCTCCACATGCTCAGTTCTGAGAGATAAGTGTGTGTGAAAGCCGTCCTTCACCTAGCATGTTGGGAACACAAACTTTCTCTTCAGTTGCAAACTCCACTCCATACATATATATGGGGAGGTTCAAGCTCCAACTCGGTTTTACAGTGAAAACTGCAGGAACTTCAAACCGGCACTAGGAAACAGACTGAGAAAACAGAGTAAAATTTCTCCTGCAACCCGTTCCCTTTGTGCTAGATGAACGAACGTCTCTCCACATGCTGAGTTCTGAGAGATAATTGTGTGTGAAAGCCGTCCTTCACCTAGCTTGTTGGGAACACAAACTTTCTCTTCAGTTGCAAACTCCAATCCATACATATATATGGGGAGGTACTAGCTCCAACTCGGTTTTACAGTGAAAACTGCAGGGACTTCAAACCGACACTAGGAAACAGACTGAGAAACCAGAATTAAATTTTCTCCTGCAACCCGTTCCCTTTGTGCTAGATGAACGAACGTCTCTCCACATGCTCAGTTCTGAGAGATAAGTGTGTGTGAAAGCCGTCCTTCACCAAGCATGTCGGGAACACAAAGTTTCTCTTCAGTTGCAAACTCCACTCCATACATATATATGGGGAGGTTCTAGCTCCAACTCGGTTTTACAGTGAAAAGTGCAGGAACTTCAAACCGGCACTAGGAAACAGACTGAGAAACCAGAGTAAAAGTTTCCCCTGCAACCCGTTCCCTTTGTGCTAGATGAACGAACGACTCTCCACATGCTCAGTTCTGAGAGTTAAGTGTGAGTGAAAGCCGTCCTTCACCTAGCTCGTTAGGAATACAAAGTTTCTCTTCAGTTGCAAACTCCACTCCATACATATATATGCGGAGGTACTAGCTAAAACTCGGTTTTATAGTGAAAACTGCAGGAACTTCAAACCGGCACTAAGAAACAGACTGAGAAACCAGAGTAAAATTTCTTCTGCAACCCGTTCCATTTGTGCTAGATGAACGAACGTCTCTCCACATGCTCAGTTCTGAGAGATAATTGGGTGTGAAAGGCGTCCTTCACTCTGCTTGTTGGGAACACAAAGTATCTCTTCAGTTGCAATCTCCACTCCATACATACATATGGGGAGGAACTAGCTCCAACTCGGTTTTACAGTGAAAACTGCAGGAAATTTAAACCGGCACTAGGAAACAGACTGAGAAATCAGAGTAAAAGTTTCTCCTGCAAACCGTTCCCTTTGTGCTAGATGAACGAACGTCTCTCCACATGCTCAGTTCTGAGAGATATGTGTGTGTGAAAGCCGTCCTTCACCTAGCTTGTTGGGAACACAAACTTTCTCTTCAGTTGCAAACTCCACTCCATACATATATATGGGGAGGTACTAGCTCCAACTCGGTTTTACAGTGAAAACTGCAGGAACTTCAAACCGACACTAGGAAACAGACTGAGAAACCAGAGTAAAACTTTCTCCTGCAACCCGTTACCTTTGTGCTAGATGAACGAACGTCTCTCCACATGCTCAGTTCTGAGAGATATGTGTGTGTGAAAGCCGCCCTTCACCTAGCTTGTTGGGAACACAAAGTTTCTCTTCAGTTGCAAACTCCACTCCATACATATATATGGGGAGGAACTAGCTCCAACTCGGTTTTACACCGAAAACTGCAGGAACTTCAAACCGGCACTAGGAAACAGACTGAGAAACCAGAGTAAAAGTTTCCCCTGCAACCCGTTCCCTTTGTGCTAGATGAACGAACGACTCTCCACTTGCTCATTTCTGAGAGAGAAGTGTGTGTGAAAGCCGTCCTTCACCAAGCTTGTTAGGAATACAAAGTTTATCTTTAGTTGCAAACTCCACTCCATACATATATATGCGGAGGTACTAGCTCCAACTCGGTTTTATAGTGAAAACTGCAGGAACTTCAAATCGGCACTAGGAAACAGACTGAGAAACCAGAGTAAATGTTTCTCCTGCAACCTGTTCCCTTTATGCTAGATGAACGAACGTCTCTCCACATGCTCAGTTCTGAGAGATATGTGTGTGTGAAAGCCGTCCTTCACTTAGCTTGTTGGGAACACAAAGTATCTCTTCAGTTGCAAACTCCACTCCATACATATATAAGGGGAGGAACTAGCTCCAACTCGGTTTTACAGTGAAAACTGCGTTAACATCAAACCGGCACTAGGAAACAGACTGAGAAACCAGAGTAAAAGTTTCTCCTGCAACCCGTTCCCTTTGTGCTAGATGAACGAACGTCTCTCCACATGCTCAGTTCTGAGAGATAAGTGTGTGTGAAAGCCGTCCTTCACCTAGCTTGTTGGGAACACAAAGTATCTCTTCAGTTGCAAACTCCACTCCATACATACATATGGGGAGGAACTAGCTCCAACTCGGTTTTACAGTGAAAACTGCAGGAACTTTAAACCGGCACTAGGAAACAGACTGAGAAACCAGATTAAAAGTTTCTCCTGCAACCCGTTCCCTTTGTGCTAGATGAACGAACGTCTCTCCACATGCTCAGTTCTGAGAGATAAGTGTGTGTGAAAGCCGTCCTTCACATAGCTTGTTAGGAATACAAAGTTTCTCTTCAGTTGCAAACTCCAATCCATACATATATATGGGGAGCTACTAGCTCCAACTCGGTTTTATAGTGAAAACAGCAGGAACTTCAAAACGACACTAGGAAACAGACTGAGAAACCAGAGAAAAAGTTTCTCCTGCAACTCGTTCCCTTTGTGCTAGATGAACGAACGTCTCTCCAAATGCTCAGTTCTGAGAGATAAGTGTGTGTGAAAGCCGTCCTTCACCTAGCTTGTTGGGAACACAAAGTTTCTCTTCAGTTGCAAACTCCACTCCATACATATATATGGGGAGGAACTAGCTCCAACTCGGTTTTACACTGAAAACTGCAGGAACTTCAAACCGGCACTAGGAAACAGACTGAGAAACCAGAGTAAAAGTTTTTCCTGCAACCCGTTCCCTTTGTGCTAGATGAACGAACGACTCTCCACATGCTCAGTTCTGAGAGATAAGTGTGTGTGAAAGCCGTCCTTCACCTAGCTTGTTGGGAACACAAAGTATCTCTTCAGTTGCAAACTCCACTCCATACATATATATGGGGAGGAACTAGCTCCAACTCGGCTTTACAGTGAAAACTGCAGGAACTTCAAACCGGCACTAGGAAACAGACTGAGAAACCAGAGTAAAGTTTCTCCTGCAACCCGTTCCCTTTGTGCTAGATGAACGAACGTCTCTCCACATGCTCAGTTCTGAGAGATAAGTGTGTGTGAAAGCCGTCCTTCACCTAGCATGTTGGGAACACAAACTTTCTCTACAGTTGCAAACTCCACTCCATAAATATATATGGGGAGGTTCAAGCTCCAACTCGGTTTTACAGTGAAAACTGCAGGAACTTCAAACCGGCACTAGGAAACAGACTGACAAACCAGAGTAAAATTTCTCCTGCAACCCGTTCCCATTGTGCTAGATGAACGAACGTCTCTCCACATGCTCAGTTCTGAGAGATAATTGTGTGTGAAAGCAGTCCTTCACCTAGCTTGTTGGGAACACAAACTTTCTCTTCAGTTGCAAACTCCAATCCATACATATATATGGGGAGGTACTAGCTCCAACTCGGTTTTACAGTGAAAACTGCAGGGACTTCAAACCGACACTAGGAAACAGACTGAGAAACCACAATTAAATTTTCTCCTGCAACCCGTTCCCTTTGTGCTAGATGAACGAACGTCTCTCCACATGCTCAGTTCTGAGAGATAAGTGTGTGTGAAAGCCGTCCTTCACCAAGCTTGTTGGGAACACAAAGTTTCTCTTCAGTTGCAAACTCCACTCCATACATATATATGGGGAGGTTCTAGCTCCAACTCGGTTTTACAGTGAAAACTGCAGGAACTTCAAACCGGCACTAGGAAACAGACTGAGAAACCAGAGTAAAAGTTTCCCCTGCAACCCGTTCCCTTTGTGCTAGATGAACGAACGACTCTCCACATGCTCAGTTCTGAGAGTTAAGTGTGTGTGAAAGCCGTCCTTCACCTAGCTCATTAGGAATACAAAGTTTCTCTTCAGTTGCAAACTCCACTCCATACATATATATGCGGAGGTACTAGCTAAAACTCGGTTTTATAGTGAAAACTGCAGGAACTTCAAACCGGCACTAAGAAACAGACTGAGAAACCAGAGTAAAAGTTTCCCCTGCAACCCGTTCCTTTGTGCTAGATGAACGAACGTCTCTCCACATGCTCAGTTCTGAGAGATAAGTGTGTGTGAAAGCCGTCCTTCACCTAGCTTGTTGGGAACACAAAGTATCTCTTCAGTTGCAAACTCCACTCCATACATACATATGGGTAGGAACTAGCTCCAACTCGGTTTTACAGTGAAAAGTGCAGGAACTTTAAACCGGCACTAGGAAACAGACTGAGAAACCAGAGTAAAAGTTTCTCCTGCAACCCGTTCCCTTTGTGCTAGATGAACGAACGTCTCTCCACATGCTCAGTTCTGAGAGATAAGTGTGTGTGAAAGCCGTCCTTCACCTAGCATGTTGGGAACACAAACTTTCTCTTCAGTTGCAAACTCCACTCCATACATATATATGGGGAGGTTCAAGCTCCAACTCGGTTTTACAGTGAAAACTGCAGGAACTTCAAACCGGCACTAGGAAACAGACTGAGAAACCAGAGTAAAATTTCTCCTGCAACCCGTTCCCTTTGTGCTAGATGAACGAACGTCTCTCCACATGCTCAGTTCTGAGAGATAATTGTGTGTGAAAGCCGTCCTTCACCTAGCTTGTTGGGAACACAAACTTTCTCTTCAGTTGCAAACTCCAATCCATACATATATATGGGGAGGTACTAGCTCCAACTCGGTTTTACAGTGAAAACTGCAGGGACTTCAAACCGACACTAGGAAACAGACTGAGAAACCAGAATTAAATTTTCTCCTGCAACCCGTTCCCTTTGTGCTAGATGAACGAACGTCTCTCCACATGCTCAGTTCTGAGAGATAAGTGTGTGTGAAAGCCGTCCTTCACCAAGCTTGTTGGGAACACAAAGTTTCTCTTCAGTTGCAAACTCCACTCCATACATATATATGGGGAGGTTCTAGCTCCAACTCGGTTTTACAGTGAAAACTGCAGGAACTTCAAACCGGCACTAGGAAACAGACTGAGAAACCAGAGTAAAAGTTTCCCCTGCAACCCGTTCCCTTTGTGCTAGATGAACGAACGACTCTCCACATGCTCAGTTCTGAGAGTTAAGTGTGTGTGAAAGCCGTCCTTCACCTAGCTCGTTAGGAATACAAAGTTTCTCTTCAGTTGCAAACTCCACTCCATACATATATATGCGGAGGTACCAGCTAAAACTCGGTTTTATAGTGAAAACTGCAGGAACTTCAAACCGGCACTAAGAAACAGACTGAGAAACCAGAGTAAAAGTTTCTCCTGCAACCCGTTCCCTTTGTGCTAGATGAACGAACGTCTCTCCACATGCTCAGTTCTGAGAGATAAGTGTGTGTGAAAGCCGTCCTTCACCTAGCTTGTTGGGAACACAAAGTATCTCTTCAGTTGCAAACTCCACTCCATACATACATATGGGTAGGAACTAGCTCCAACTCGGTTTTACAGTGAAAAGTGCAGGAACTTTAAACCGGCACTAGGAAACAGACTGAGAAACCAGAGTAAAAGTTTCTCCTGCAACCCGTTCCCTTTGTGCTAGATGAACGAACGTCTCTCCACATTCTCAGTTCTGAGAGATAAGTGTGTGTGAAAGCCGTCCTTCACCTAGCTTGTTGGGAACACAAAGTTTCTCTTCAGTTGCAAACTCCACTCCATACATATATATGCGGAGGTACTAGCTCCAACTCGGTTTTATATTGAAAACTGCAGGAACTTCAAACCGGCACTAGGAAACAGACTGAGAAACCAGAGTAAAATGTTCTCCTGCAAACCGTTCTCTTTGTGCTAGATGAACGAACGTCTCTCCACATGCTCAGTTCTTAGAGATAAGTGTGTGTGAAAGCCGTCCTTCACCTAGCTTGATGGGAACACAAAGTTTCTCTTCAGTTGCAAACTCCACACCATACATATATATGGTGAGGAACTAGCTCCAACTCGGTTTTACAGTTAAAACTGCAGGAACTTCAAACCGGCACTAGGAAACAGACTGAGAAACCAGAGTAAAAGTTTCTCCTGCAACTCGTTCCCATTGTGCTAGATGAACGAACGTCTCTCCACATGCTCAGTTCTGAGAGATAAGTGTGTGTGAAAGCAGTTTTTCAACTAGCTTGTTGGGAACACAAAGTTTCTCTTCAGTTGCAAACTCCACTCCATACATATATATGGGGAGTTACTAGCTGCAACTCGGTTTTACAGTGAAAACTGCAGGTACTTCAAACAGGCACTAGGAAACAGACTGATAAACCAGAGTAAAAGTTTCTCCTGCAACTCGTTCCCATTGTGCTAGATGAACGAACGTCTCTCCACATGCTCAGTTCTGAGAGATAAGTGTGTGTGAAAGCCGTACTTCAACAAGCTTGTTGGGAACACAAAGTTTCTCTTCAGTTGCAAACTCCACTCGATACATATATATGGGGAGGTACTAGCTCAAACTCGGTTTTACAGTGAAAACTGCAGGAACTTCAAATCGGCACTAGGAAACAGACTGAGAAACCAGAGTAAAAGTTTCTCCTGCAAACCGTTCCCTTTGTGCTAGATGAACGAACGAATCTCCACATGCTCAGTTCTGAGAGTTAAGTGTGTGTGAAAGCCGTCCTTCACCTAGCTTGTTAGGAATACAAAGTTTCTCTTCAGTTGCAAACTCCACTCCATACATATATATGTTGAGGTACTAGCTCCAACTCGGTTTTATAGTGAAAACAGCAGGAACTTCAAAACGACACTAGGAAACAGACTGAGAAACCAGAGTAAAAGTTTCTCCTGCAACTCGTTCCCTTTGTGCTAGATGAACGAACGTCTCTCCACATGCTCAGTTCTGGGAGATAAGTGTGTGTGAAAGCCGTCCTTCACCTAGCTTGTTGGGAACACAAAGTTTCTCTTAAGTTGCAAACACCACTCCATACATATATATGCGGAAGTACTAGCTCCAACTCGGTTTTATATTGAAAACTGCAGGAACTTCAAACCGGCACTAGGAAACAGACTGAGAAACCAGAGTAAAATGTTCTCCTGCAACCCGTTCCCTTTGTGCTAGATGAACGAACGTCTCTCCCCATGCTCAGTTCTGAGAGATAAGTGTGTGTGAAAGCCGTCCTTCAACTAGCTTGATGGGAACACAAAGTTTCTCTTCAGTTGCAAACTCCACTCCATACATATATATGGGGAGGAACTAGCTCCAACTCGGTTTTACAGTGAAAACTGCAGGAACATCAAACCGGCACTAGGAAACAGACTGAGAAACCAGAGTAAAAGTTTCCCCTGCAACCCGTTCCCTTTGTGCTAGATGAACGAACGTCTCTCCACATGCTCAGTTCTGAGAGATAAGTGTGTGTGGAACCCGTCCTTCACCTAGCTTGTTGGGAACACAAAGTTTCTCTTCAGTTGCAAACTCCACTCCAAACATATTTATGGGGAGGTACTAGCTCCAACTCGGTTTTACAGTGAAAACTGCAGGAACTTCAAACCGGCACTAGGAAACAGACTGAGAAACCAGAGTAAAAGTTTCTCCTGCAACCCGTTCCCTTTGTGCTAGATGAATGAACGTCTCTCCACATGCTCAGTTCTGAGAGATAAGTGTGTTTGAAAGCCGTCCTTCACCTAGCTTGTTGGGAACACAAAGTATCTCTTCAGTTGCAATCTCCACTCCATACATATATATGGGGAGGAACTAGCTCCAACTCGGTTTTACAGTGAAAACTGCAGGAACTTCAAACCGGCACTAGGAAACAGACTGAGAAACCAGAGTAAAAGTTTCTCCTGAAACCCGTTCCCTTTGTGCCAGATGAACGAACGTCTCTCCACATGCTCAGTTCTGAGAGATAAGTGTGTGTGAAAGCCGTCCTTCACCTAGCTTGTTGGGAACACAAAGTTTCTCTTCAGTTGCAAACTCCATTCCATACATATATATGGGGAGGAACTAGCTCCAACTCGGTTTTACAGTGAAAACTGCAGGAACATCAAACCGGAACTAGGAAACTGACTGAGAAACCAGAGTAAAAGTTTCTCCTGAAACCCGTTCCCTTTGTGCTAGATGAACGAACGTCTCTCCACATGCTCAGTTCTGAGAGATAAGTGTGTGTGAAAGCCGTCCTTCACCTAGCTTGTTGGGAACACAAAGTTTCTCTTCAGTTGCAAACTCCACTCCATACATATATATGGGGAGGTACTAGCTCCAACTCGGTTTTACAGTGAAAACTGCAGGAACTTCAAACCGGCACTAGGAAACAGACTGAGAAACCAGAGTAAAATGTTCTCCTGCAACCCGTTCCCTTTGTGCTAGATGAACGAACGTCTCTCCACATGCTCAGTTCTGAGAGATAATTGTGTGTGAAAGCCGTACTTCACCTTGCTTGTTGGGAACACAAAGTTTCTCTTCAGTTGCAAACTCCACTCGATACATATATATGGGGAGGTACTAGCTCCAACTCGGTTTTACAGTGAAAACTGCAGGAACTTCAAACCGGCACTAGGAAACAGAATGAGAAACCAGAGTAAAAGTTTCTCCTGCAACTCGTTCCCATTGTGCTAGATGAACGAACGTCTCTCCACATGCTCAGTTCTGAGAGATAAGTGTGTGTGAAAGCCGTGCTTCACCTAGCTTGTTGGGAACACAAAGTTTCTCTTCAGTTGCAAACTCCACTCCATACATATATATGGGGAGTTACTAGCTCCAACTCGGTTTTATAGTGAAAACTGCAGGAACTTCAAACAGGCACTAGGAAACAGACTGAGAAACCAGAGTAAAAGTTTCTCCTGCATCTCGTTCCCATTGTGCTAGATGAACGAACGTCTCTCCACATGCTCAGTTCTGGGAGATAAGTGTGTGTGAAAGCCGTTCTTCAACAAGCTTGTTGGGAACACAAAGTTTATCTTCAGTTGCAATCTCCACTCGATACATATATATGGGGAGGTACTAGCTCAAACTCGGTTTTACAGTGAAAACTGCAGGAACTTCAAACCGGCACTAGGAAACAGACTGAGAAACCAGAGTAAAAGTTTCTCCTGCAACCCGTTCCCTTTGTGCTAGATGAACGAACGACTCTCCACATGCTCAGTTCTGAGAGATAAGTGTGTGTGAAAGCCGTCCTTCACATAGCTTGTTAGGAATACAAAGTTTCTCTACAGTTGCAAACTCCACTCCATACATATATATGGGTAGGTACTAGCTCCAACTCGGTTTTATAGTGAAAACAGCAGGAACTTCAAAACGACACTAGGAAACAGACTGAGAAACCAGAGTAAAAGTTTCTCCTGCAACTCGTTCCCTTTGTGCTAGATGAACGAACGTCTCTCCACATGCTCAGTTCTGAGAGATAAGTGTGTGTGAAAGCCGTCCTTCACCTAGCTTGTTGGGAACACAAAGTTTCTCTTAAGTTGCAAACTCCACTCCATACATATATATGCGGAGGTACTAGCTCCAACTCGGTTTTATATTGAAAACTGCAGGAACTTCAAACCGGCACTAAGAAACAGACTGAGAAACCAGTGTAAAATGTTCTCCTGCAACCAGTTCCCTTTGTGCTAGATGAACGAACGTCTCTCCACATGCTCAGTTCTGAGAGATAAGTGTGTGTGAAAGCCGTCCTTCACCTAGCTTGATGGGAACACAAAGTTTCTCTTCAGTTGCAAACTCCACTCCATACATATATATGGGGAGGATCTAGCTCCAACTCGGTTTTACAGTGAAAACTGCAGGAACTTCAAACCGGCACTAGGAAACAGACTGAGAAACCAGAGTAAAATGTTCTCCTGCAACCCGTTCCCTTTATGCTAGATGAACGAACGTCTCTCCACATGCTCCGTTCTGAGAGATATGTGTGTGTGAAAGCCGACCTTCACCTAGCTTGTTGGGAACACAATGTTTCTGTTCAGTAGCAAACTCCAATCCATACATATATATGGGGTGGTACTAGCTCCAACTCGGTTTTACAGTGAAAAATGCAGGAACTTCAAACCGGCACTAGGAAACAGACTGAGAAACCAGAGTAAAAGTTTCTCCTGCAACCCGTTCCCTTTGTGCTAGATGAACGAACGTCTCTCCACATGCTAAGTTCTGAGAGATAATTGTGTGTGAAAGCCGTCATTCACCTAGCTTGTTGGGAACACAAACTTTCTCTTCAGTTGCAAACTCCAATCCATACATATATGTGGGGAGGTACTAGCTCCAACTCGGTTTTACAGTGAAAACTGCAGGGACTTCAAACCGACACTAGGAAACAGACTGAGAAACCAAAATTAAAGTTTCCCCTGCAACCCGTTCCCTTTGTGCTAGATGAACGAACGTCTCTCCACATGCTCAGTTCTGAGAGATAAGTGTGTGTGAAAGCCGTCCTTCACCTAGGTTGATGGGAACACAAAGTTTTTCTTCAGTTGCAAACCCCACTCTATACATATATATGGGGAGGTTCTAGCTCCAACTCGGTTTTACAGTGAAAACTGCAGGAACTTAAAACCGGCACTAGAAAACAGACTGAGAATCCAGAGTATAAGTTTCTCCTGCAACCCGTTCCCTTTGTGCTAGATGAACGAACGACTCTCCACATGCTCAGTTCTGAGAGATAAGTGTGTGTGAAAGCCGTCCTTCACCAAGCTTGTTGGGAACACAAAGTATCTCTTCAGTTGCAAACTCCACTCCATAAATATATATGCGGAGGTTCTAGCTCCAACTCGGTTTTACAGTGAAAACTGCAGGAACTTCAAACCGGCACTAGAAAACAGACAGAGAAACCAGAGTAAAAGTTTCTCCTGCAACCCATTCCCTTTGTGCTAGATGAACGAACGACTCTCCACATGCTCAGTTCTGAGAGATAAGTGTGTGTGAAAGCCGTCCTTCACCTAGCTTGGTGGGAACACAAAGTTTCTCTTCAGTTGCAAACTCCACTCCATACATATATATGCGGAGGTACTAGCTCCAACTCGGTTTTATAGTGAAAACTGCAGGAACTTCAAACCGGCACTAGGAAACAGACTGAGAAACTAGAGTAAAAGTTTCTCCTGCAACCCGTTCCCTTTGTGCTAGATGAACGAACGTCTCTCCACATGCTCAGTTCTGAGAGATAATTGTGTGTGAAAGCCGTCCTTCACCTAGCTTGTTGGGAACACAAAGTATCTCTTCAGTTGCAAACTCCACTCCATACATACATATGGGGAGGAACTAGCTCCAACTCGGTTTTACAGTGAAAACTGCAGGAACTTTAAACCGGCACTAGGAAACAGACTGAGAAACCAGAGTAAAATTTCCCCTGCAACCCGTTCTCTTTGTGCTAGATAAACGAACGTCTCTCCACATGCTCAGTTCTGAGAGTTAAGTGTGTGTGAAAGCCGTCCTTCACCTAGCTTGTTGGGATCACAAAGTTTCTCTTCAGTTGCAAACTCCACTCCATACATATATATGCGGAGGTACTAGCTCCAACTCGGTTTTATATTGAAAACTGCAGGAACTTCAATCCGGCACTAGGAAACAGTCTGAGAAACCTGAGTAAAATGTTCTCCTGCAACCCGTTCCCTTTGTGCTAGATGAACGAACGTATCTCAACATGCTCAATTCTGAGAGATAAGTGTGTGTGAAAGCCGTCCTTCACCTAGCTTGATGGGAACACAAAGTTTCTCTTCAGTTGCAAACTCCACTCCATACATATATATGGGGAGGATCTAGCTCCAACTCGGTTTTACAGTGAAAACTGCAGGAACTTCAAACCGGCACTAGGAAACAGACTGAGAAAACAGAGTAAAAGTTTCTTCTGCAAACCGTTCCCTTTGTGCTAGATGAACGAACGTCTCTCCACATGCTCAGTTCTGAGAGATAAGTGTGTGTGGAAGCCGTCCTTCACCTAGCTTGTTGGGAACACAAAGTTTCTATTCAGTTGCAAACTCCACTCCATACATATTTATGGGGAGGTACTAGCTCCAACTCGGTTTTACAGTGAAAACTGCAGGAACTTCAAACCGGCACTAGGAAACAGACTGAGAAACCAGAGTAAAAGTTTCTCCTGCAACCCGTTCCCATTGTGCTAGATGAATGAACGTCTCTCCACATGCTCAGTTCTGAGAGATAAGTGTGTGTGAAAGCCGTCCTTCACCTAGCTTGTTGGGAACACAAAGTATCTCTTCAGTTGCAAACTCCACTCCATACATATATATGGGGAGGAACTAGCTCCAACTCGGTTTTACAGTGAAAACTGCAGGAACTTCAAAACGGCACTAGGAAACAGACTGAGAAACCAGAGTAAAAGTTTCTCCTGCAACCCGTTCCCTTTGTGCTAGATGAACGAACGTCTCTCCACATGCTCAGTTCCGAGAGATAAGTGTGTGTGAAAGCCGTCCTTCACCTAGCTTGTTGGGAACACAAAGTTTCTCTTCAGTTGCAAACTCCACTCCATACATATATTTGGGGAGGAACTAGCTCCAACTCGGTTTTACAGTGAAAACTGCAGGAACTTAAAACCGGCACTAGAAAACAGACTGAGAATCCAGAGTATAATTTTCTCCTGCAACCCGTTCCCTTTGTGCTAGATGAACGAACGACTCTCCACATGCTCAGTTCTGAGAGATAAGTGTGTGTGAAAGCCGTCCTTCACCAAGCTTGTTGGGAACACAAAGTATCTCTTCAGTTGCAAACTCCACTCCATAAATATATATGCGGAGGTTCTAGCTCCAACTCGGTTTTACAGTGAAAACTGCAGGAACTTCAAACCGGCACTAGAAAACAGACAGAGAAACCAGAGTAAAAGTTTCTCCTGCAACCCATTCCCTTTGTGCTAGATGAACGAACGACTCTCCACATGCTCAGTTCTGAGAGATAAGTGTGTGTGAAAGCCGTCCTTCACCTAGCTTGGTGGGAACACAAAGTTTCTCTTCAGTTGCAAACTCCACTCCATACATATATATGCGGAGGTACTAGCTCCAACTCGGTTTTATAGTGAAAACTGCAGGAACTTCAAACCGGCACTAGGAAACAGACTGAGAAACTAGAGTAAAAGTTTCTCCTGCAACCCGTTCCCTTTGTGCTAGATGAACGAACGTCTCTCCACATGCTCAGTTCTGAGAGATAATTGTGTGTGAAAGCCGTCCTTCACCTAGCTTGTTGGGAACACAAAGTATCTCTTCAGTTGCAAACTCCACTCCATACATACATATGGGGAGGAACTAGCTCCAACTCGGTTTTACAGTGAAAACTGCAGGAACTTTAAACCGGCACTAGGAAACAGACTGAGAAACCAGAGTAAAATTTCCCCTGCAACCCGTTCTCTTTGTGCTAGATAAACGAACGTCTCTCCACATGCTCAGTTCTGAGAGTTAAGTGTGTGTGAAAGCCGTCCTTCACCTAGCTTGTTGGGATCACAAAGTTTCTCTTCAGTTGCAAACTCCACTCCATACATATATATGCGGAGGTACTAGCTCCAACTCGGTTTTATATTGAAAACTGCAGGAACTTCAATCCGGCACTAGGAAACAGTCTGAGAAACCTGAGTAAAATGTTCTCCTGCAACCCGTTCCCTTTGTGCTAGATGAACGAACGTATCTCAACATGCTCAATTCTGAGAGATAAGTGTGTGTGAAAGCCGTCCTTCACCTAGCTTGATGGGAACACAAAGTTTCTCTTCAGTTGCAAACTCCACTCCATACATATATATGGGGAGGATCTAGCTCCAACTCGGTTTTACAGTGAAAACTGCAGGAACTTCAAACCGGCACTAGGAAACAGACTGAGAAAACAGAGTAAAAGTTTCTTCTGCAAACCGTTCCCTTTGTGCTAGATGAACGAACGTCTCTCCACATGCTCAGTTCTGAGAGATAAGTGTGTGTGGAAGCCGTCCTTCACCTAGCTTGTTGGGAACACAAAGTTTCTATTCAGTTGCAAACTCCACTCCATACATATTTATGGGGAGGTACTAGCTCCAACTCGGTTTTACAGTGAAAACTGCAGGAACTTCAAACCGGCACTAGGAAACAGACTGAGAAACCAGAGTAAAAGTTTCTCCTGCAACCCGTTCCCATTGTGCTAGATGAATGAACGTCTCTCCACATGCTCAGTTCTGAGAGATAAGTGTGTGTGAAAGCCGTCCTTCACCTAGCTTGTTGGGAACACAAAGTATCTCTTCAGTTGCAAACTCCACTCCATACATATATATGGGGAGGAACTAGCTCCAACTCGGTTTTACAGTGAAAACTGCAGGAACTTCAAAACGGCACTAGGAAACAGACTGAGAAACCAGAGTAAAAGTTTCTCCTGCAACCCGTTCCCTTTGTGCTAGATGAACGAACGTCTCTCCACATGCTCAGTTCCGAGAGATAAGTGTGTGTGAAAGCCGTCCTTCACCTAGCTTGTTGGGAACACAAAGTTTCTCTTCAGTTGCAAACTCCACTCCATACATATATTTGGGGAGGAACTAGCTCCAACTCGGTTTTACAGTGAAAACTGCAGGAACTTCAAACCGGCACTAGGAAACAGACTGAGAAACCAGAGTAAAATGTTCTCCTGCAACCCGTTCCCTTTGTGCTAGATGAACGAACGTCTCTCCACATGCTCAGTTCTGAGAGATAAGTGTGTGTGAAAGCCGTCCTTCACCTAGCTTGTTGGGAACACAAAGTTTCTCTTCAGTTGCAAACTCCACTCCATACATATATATGGGGAGGTACTAGCTCCAACTCGGGTTTACAGTGAAAATTTCAGGACCTACAAACCGGCACTAGGAAACAGACTGAGAAACCAGAGTAAAAGTTTCTCATGCAACCCGTTCCCTTTGTGCTAGATGAACGAACGTCTCTCCACATGCTCAGTTCTGAGAGATAATTGTGTGTGAAAGCCGTCCTTCATCTAGCTTGTTGGGAACACAAAGTATCTCTTCAGTTGCAAACTCCACTCCATACATACATATGGGGAGGAACTAGCTCCAACTCGGTTTTACAGTGAAAACTGTAGGAACTTTAAACCGGCACTAGGAAACAGACTGAGAAACCAGAGTAAAAGTTTCCCCTGCAACCCGTTCCATTTGTGCTAGATGAACGAACGTCAATCCACATGCTCAGTTCTGAGAGTTAAGTGTGTGTGAAAGCCGTCCTTCACCTAGCTTGTTGGGATCACAAAGTTTCTCTTCAGTTGCAAACTCCACTCCATACATATATATGCGGAGGTACTAGCTCCAACTCGGTTTTATATTGAAAACTGCAGGAACTTCAAACCGGCACTAGGAAACAGACTGAGAAACCTGAGTATAATGTTCTCCTGCAACCCGATCCCTTTGTGCTAGATGAACGAACGTATCTCCACATGCTCAATTCTGAGAGATAAGTGTGTGTGAAAGCCGTCCTTCACCTAGCTTGATGGGAACACAAAGTTTCTCTTCAGTTGCAAACTCCATTCCATACATATATATGGGGAGGAACTAGCTCCAACTCGGTTTTACAGTAAAAAATGCAGGAACTTCAAACCGGCACTAGAAAACAGACTGAGAAACCAGAGTAAAAGTTTCTTCTGCAAACCGTTCCCTTTGTGCTAGATGAACGAACGTCTCTCCACATGCTCAGTTCTGAGAGATAAGTGTGTGTGGAAGCCGTCCTTCACTTAGCTTGTTGGGAACACAAAGTTTCTCTTCAGTTGCAAACTCCACTCCATACATATTTATGGGGAGGTACTAGCTCCAACTCTGTTTTACAGTGAAAACTGCAGTAACTTCAAACCGGCACTAGGAAACAGACTGAGAAACCAGAGTAATTGTTTCTCCTGCAACCCGTTCCCATTGTGCTACATGAATGAACGTCTCTCCACATGCTCAGTTCTGAGAGATAAGTGTGTCTGAAAGCCGTCCTTCACCTAGCTTGTTGGGAACACAAAGTATCTCTTCAGTTGCAAATTACACTCCATACATATATATGGGGAGGAACTAGCTCCAACTCGGTTTTACAGTGAAAACTGCAGGAACTTCAAAACGGCACTAGGAAACAGACTGAGAAACCAGAGTAAAAGTTTCTCCTTTAACCCGTTCTTTGTGCTAGATGAACGAACGTCTCTCCACATGCTCAGTTCTGAGAGATAATTGTGTGTGAATGCCGTCCTTCACCTAGCTTGTTGGGAAAACAAAGTTTCTTTTCAGTTGCCAACTCCACTCCATACATATATATGGGGAGGTAGGAGCTCCAACTCGGTTTTACAGTGAAAACTGCAGGGACTTCAAACCGACACTAGGAAACAGACTGAGAAACCAAAATTAAAGTTTCCCCTGCAACCCGTTCCCTTTGTGCTAGATGAACGAACGTCTCTCCACATGCTCAGTTCTGAGAGATAAGTGTGTGTGAAAGCCGTCCTTCACCTAGGTTGATGGGAACACAAAGTTTTTCTTCAGTTGCAAACCCCACTCTATACATATATATGGGGAGGTTCTAGCTCCAACTCGGTTTTACAGTGAAAACTGCAGGAACTTAAAACCGGCACTAGAAAACAGACTGAGAATCCAGAGTATAAGTTTCTCCTGCAACCCGTTCCCTTTGTGCTAGATGAACGAACGACTCTCCACATGCTCAGTTCTGAGAGATAAGTGTGTGTGAAAGCCGTCCTTCACCAAGCTTGTTGGGAACACAAAGTATCTCTTCAGTTGCAAACTCCACTCCATAAATATATATGCGGAGGTTCTAGCTCCAACTCGGTTTTACAGTGAAAACTGCAGGAACTTCAAACCGGCACTAGAAAACAGACAGAGAAACCAGAGTAAAAGTTTCTCCTGCAACCCATTCCCTTTGTGCTAGATGAACGAACGACTCTCCACATGCTCAGTTCTGAGAGATAAGTGTGTGTGAAAGCCGTCCTTCACCTAGCTTGTTAGGAATACAAAGTTTCTCTTCAGTTGCAAACTCCACTCCATACATACATATGGGGAGGAACTAGCTCCAACTCGGTTTTACAGTGAAAACTGCAGGAACTTTAAACCGGCACTAGGAAACAGACTGAGAAACCAGAGTAAAATTTCCCCTGCAACCCGTTCTCTTTGTGCTAGATAAACGAACGTCTCTCCACATGCTCAGTTCTGAGAGTTAAGTGTGTGTGAAAGCCGTCCTTCACCTAGCTTGTTGGGATCACAAAGTTTCTCTTCAGTTGCAAACTCCACTCCATACATATATATGCGGAGGTACTAGCTCCAACTCGGTTTTATATTGAAAACTGCAGGAACTTCAATCCGGCACTAGGAAACAGTCTGAGAAACCTGAGTAAAATGTTCTCCTGCAACCCGTTCCCTTTGTGCTAGATGAACGAACGTATCTCAACATGCTCAATTCTGAGAGATAAGTGTGTGTGAAAGCCGTCCTTCACCTAGCTTGATGGGAACACAAAGTTTCTCTTCAGTTGCAAACTCCACTCCATACATATATATGGGGAGGATCTAGCTCCAACTCGGTTTTACAGTGAAAACTGCAGGAACTTCAAACCGGCACTAGGAAACAGACTGAGAAAACAGAGTAAAAGTTTCTTCTGCAAACCGTTCCCTTTGTGCTAGATGAACGAACGTCTCTCCACATGCTCAGTTCTGAGAGATAAGTGTGTGTGGAAGCCGTCCTTCACCTAGCTTGTTGGGAACACAAAGTTTCTATTCAGTTGCAAACTCCACTCCATACATATTTATGGGGAGGTACTAGCTCCAACTCGGTTTTACAGTGAAAACTGCAGGAACTTCAAACCGGCACTAGGAAACAGACTGAGAAACCAGAGTAAAAGTTTCTCCTGCAACCCGTTCCCATTGTGCTAGATGAATGAACGTCTCTCCACATGCTCAGTTCTGAGAGATAAGTGTGTGTGAAAGCCGTCCTTCACCTAGCTTGTTGGGAACACAAAGTATCTCTTCAGTTGCAAACTCCACTCCATACATATATATGGGGAGGAACTAGCTCCAACTCGGTTTTACAGTGAAAACTGCAGGAACTTCAAAACGGCACTAGGAAACAGACTGAGAAACCAGAGTAAAAGTTTCTCCTGCAACCCGTTCCCTTTGTGCTAGATGAACGAACGTCTCTCCACATGCTCAGTTCCGAGAGATAAGTGTGTGTGAAAGCCGTCCTTCACCTAGCTTGTTGGGAACACAAAGTTTCTCTTCAGTTGCAAACTCCACTCCATACATATATTTGGGGAGGAACTAGCTCCAACTCGGTTTTACAGTGAAAACTGCAGGAACTTCAAACCGGCACTAGGAAACAGACTGAGAAACCAGAGTAAAATGTTCTCCTGCAACCCGTTCCCTTTGTGCTAGATGAACGAACGTCTCTCCACATGCTCAGTTCTGAGAGATAAGTGTGTGTGAAAGCCGTCCTTCACCTAGCTTGTTGGGAACACAAAGTTTCTCTTCAGTTGCAAACTCCACTCCATACATATATATGGGGAGGTACTAGCTCCAACTCGGGTTTACAGTGAAAATTTCAGGACCTACAAACCGGCACTAGGAAACAGACTGAGAAACCAGAGTAAAAGTTTCTCATGCAACCCGTTCCCTTTGTGCTAGATGAACGAACGTCTCTCCACATGCTCAGTTCTGAGAGATAATTGTGTGTGAAAGCCGTCCTTCATCTAGCTTGTTGGGAACACAAAGTATCTCTTCAGTTGCAAACTCCACTCCATACATACATATGGGGAGGAAATAGCTCCAACTCGGTTTTACAGTGAAAACTGTAGGAACTTTAAACCGGCACTAGGAAACAGACTGAGAAACCAGAGTAAAAGTTTCCCCTGCAACCCGTTCCCTTTGTGCTAGATGAACGAACGTCTCTCCACATGCTCAGTTCTGAGAGTTAAGTGTGTGTGAAAGCCGTCCTTCACCTAGCTTGTTGGGATCACAAAGTTTCTCTTCAGTTGCAAACTCCACTCCATACATATATATGCGGAGGTACTAGCTCCAACTCGGTTTTATATTGAAAACTGCAGGAACTTCAAACCGGCACTAGGAAACAGACTGAGAAACCTGAGTATAATGTTCTCCTGCAACCCGATCCCTTTGTGCTAGATGAACGAACGTATCTCCACATGCTCAATTCTGAGAGATAAGTGTGTGTGAAAGCCGTCCTTCACCTAGCTTGATGGGAACACAAAGTTTCTCTTCAGTTGCAAACTCCATTCCATACATATATATGGGGAGGAACTAGCTCCAACTCGGTTTTACAGTAAAAAATGCAGGAACTTCAAACCGGCACTAGAAAACAGAGTGAGAAACCAGAGTAAAAGTTTCTTCTGCAAACCGTTCCCTTTGTGCTAGATGAACGAACGTCTCTCCACATGCTCAGTTCTGAGAGATAAGTGTGTGTGGAAGCCGTCCTTCACCTAGCTTGTTGGGAACACAAAGTTTCTCTTCAGTTGCAAACTCCACTCCATACATATTTATGGGGAGGTACTAGCTCCAACTCTGTTTTACAGTGAAAACTGCAGTAACTTCAAACCGGCACTAGGAAACAGACTGAGAAACCAGAGTAATTGTTTCTCCTGCAACCCGTTCCCATTGTGCTAGATGAATGAACGTCTCTCCACATGCTCAGTTCTGAGAGATAAGTGTGTCTGAAAGCCGTCCTTCACTTAGCTTGTTGGGAACACAAAGTATCTCTTCAGTTGCAAACTACACTCCATACATATATATGGGGAGGAACTAGCTCCAACTCGGTTTTACAGTGAAAACTGCAGGAACTTCAAAACGGCACTAGGAAACAGACTGAGAAACCAGAGTAAAAGTTTCTCCTGCAACACGTTCCCTTTGTGCTAGATGAACGAACGTCTCTCCACATGCTCCGTTCTGAGAAATATGTGTGTGTGAAAGCCGACCTTCACCTAGCTTGTTGGGAACACAATGTTTCTTTTCAGTAGCAAACTACAATCCATACATATATATGGGGTGGTACTAGCTCCAAATCGGTTTTACAGTGAAAACTGCAGGAACTTCAAACCGGCACTTGGAAACAGACTGAGAAACCAGAGTAAAAGTTTCTCCTTTAACCCGTTCTTTGTGCTTGATGAACGAACGTCTCTCCACATGCTCAGTTCTGAGAGATAATTGTGTGTGAATGCCGTCCTTCACCTAGCTTGTTGGGAAAACAAAGTTTCTTTTCAGTTGCCAACTCCACTCCATACATATATATGGGGAGGTAGGAGCTCCAACACGGTTTTACAGTGAAAACTGCAGGAACTTCAAACCGGCACTAGGAAACAGACTGAGAAACCAGAGTAAAATGTTCTCCTGCAACCCGTTCCCTTTGTGCTAGATGAACGAACGTCTCTCCACATGCTCAGTTCTGAGAGATAAGTGTGTGTGAAAGCCTTCCTTCACCTAGCTTGTTGGGAACGCAAAGTTTCTCTTCAGTTGCAAACTCCACTCCATACATATATATGGGGAGGTACTAGCTCCAACTCGGTTTTACAGTGAAAATTTCAGCACCTACAAACCGGCACTAGGAAACAGACTGAGAAACCAGAGTAAAAGTTTCTCCTGCAACCCGTTCCCTTTGTGCTAGATGAACGAACGTCTCTCCACATGCTCCGTTCTGAGAGATATGTGTGTGTGAAAGCCGAACTTCACCTAGCTTGTTGGGAACACAATGTTTCTTTTCAGTAGCAAACTCCAATCCATACATATATATGGGGTGGTACTAGCTCCAACTCGGTTTTACAGTGAAAACTGCAGGATCTTCAAACCGGCACTAGGAAACAGACTGAGAATCCAGAGTAAAAGTTTCTCCTGCAACCCGTTCCTTTTGTGCTGGATGAACGAACGTCTCTCCACATGCTCCGTTCTGAGAGATAAGTGTGTGTGAAAGCCGTCCTTCACCTAGCTTGTTGGGAACACAAAGTTTCTCTTCAGTTGCAAACTCCTCTCGATAAATATATATGGGGAGGTACAAGCTCCAACTCGGTTTTACAGTGAAAACTGCAGGAACTTCAAACCAGCACTAGGAAACAGACTGAGAAACCAGAGTAAAAGTTTCTCCTGCAAACCGTTCCATTTGTGCTAGATGAACGAACGTCTCTCCACATGCTCATTTCTGAGAGATAAGTGAGTGTGAAAGCCGTCCTTCATCTAGCTTCTTGGGAACACAAAGTTTCTTTTCAGTAGAAAACTCCACTCCATACACATATATGGGGACGTACAAGCTCCAACTCGGTTTTACAGTGAAAACTGCAGGAAATTCAAACCGGCACTAGGTAACAGACTGAGAAACCAGAGTAAAAGTTTCCCCTGCAACCCGTTCCCTTTGTTCTAGATGAACGAACGTCTCTCCACATGCTCAGTTCTGAGAGATAATTTTTTGTGAAAGCCGTCCTTCACCTGCTTGTTAGGAATACAAAATTTCTCTTCAGTTGCAAACTCCACTCCATACATATATATGGGGAGGTACTAGCTCCAACTCGGTTTTACAGTGAAAACTGCAGGAACTTCAAACCGGCACTAGGAAACAGACCGAGAAACCAGAGTAAAAGTTTATCCTGCAAACCGTTCCCTTTGTGCTAGATGAACGAACGTCTCTCCACATGCTCAGTTCTCAGAGATAATTGTGTGTGAAAGCCGTCCTTCACCTAGCTTGTTGGGAACACAAACTTTCTCTTCATTTGCAAACTCCAATCCATACATATATATGGGGAGGTTCTAGCTCCAACTCGGTTTTACAGTGAAAACTGCAGGAACTTCAAACCGGCACTAGAAAACAGACTGAGAAACCAGAGTAAAAGTTTCTCCTGCAACCCGTTCCCTTTGTGCTAGATGAACGAACGACTCTCCACATGCTCAGTTCTGAGCGTTAAGTGTGTGTGAAAGCCGTCCTTCACCTAGCTTGTTAGGAATACAAAGTTTCTCTTCAGTTGCAAACTCCACTCCATACATATATATGCGGAGGTACAAGCTCCAAATCGGTTTTATAGTGAAAATTGCAGAAACTTCAAACCGGCACTAGGAAACAGACTGAGAAACCAGAGTAAAAGTTTCTCCTGCAACCCGTTCCCTTTGTGCTAGATGAACGAACGTCTCTCCACATGCTCAGTTCTGAGAGATAATTGTGTGTGAAAGCCGTCCTTCAACTAGCTTGTTGGGAACACAAAGTATCTCTTCAGTTGCAAACTCCACTCCATACATACATATGGGGAGGAACTAGCTCCAACTCGGTTTTACAGTGAAAACTGCAGGAACTTTAAACCGGCACTAGGAAACAGACTGAGAAACCAGAGTAAAAGTTACTCCTGCAAACCGTTCCCTTTGTGCTAGATGAACGAACGTCTCTCCACATGCTCAGTTCTGAGAGTTAAGTGTGTGTGAAAGCCGTCCTTCATCTAGCTTGTTGGGAACACAAAGTTTCTCTTCAGTTGCAAACTCCAATCCATACATATATTAGCGGAGGTACTAGCTCCAAATCGGTTTTATAATGAAAACTGCAGGAACTTCAAACCGGCACTAGGAAACAGACTGAGAAACCTGAGTAAAATGTTCTCCTGCAACCCGTTCCCTTTGTGCTAGATGAACGAACGTATCTCCACATGCTCAATTCTGAGAGATAAGTGTGTGTGAAAGCCATCCTTCACCTAGCTTGATGGGAACACAAAGTTTCTCTTCAGTTGCAAACTCCACTCCATACATATATATGGGGAGGAACTAGCTCCAACTCGGTTTTACAGTGAAAAATGCAGGAACTTCAAACCGGCACTAGGAAACAGACTGAGAAACCAGAGTAAAAGTTTCTCCTGCAAACCGTTCCCTTTGTGCTAGATGAACGAACGTCTCTCCACATGCTCAGTTCTGAGAGATAAGTGTGTGTGGAAGCCGTCCTTCACTTGGCTTGTTGGGAACACAAAGTTTCTCTTCAGTTGCAAACTCCTCTCCATACATATTTATGGGGAGGTACTAGCTCCAACTCGGTTTTACAGTGAAAACTGCAGGAACTTCAAACCGGCACTAGGAAACAGACTGAGAAACCAGAGAAATGTTTCTCCTGCAACCCGTTCCCATTGTGCTAGATGAATGAACGTCTCTCCACATGCTCAGTTCTGAGAGATAAGTGTGTGTGAAAGCCGTCCTTCACCTAGCTTGTTGGGAACACAAAGTTTCTCTTCAGTTGCAAACTCCACTCCATACATATATATGGGGTGAAACTAGCTCCAACTCGGTTTTACAGTGAAAACTGCAGGAACTTCAAACCGGCACTAGGAAACAGACTGAGAAACCAGAGTAAAATGTTCTCCTGCAACCCGTTCCTTTTATGCTAGATGAACAAACGTCTCTCCACATGCTCAGTTCTGAGAGATAAGTGTGTGTGAAAGCCGTCCTTCACCTAGCTTGTTGGGAACACAAAGTTTCTCTTCAGTTGCAAACTCCACTCCATACATATATATGGGGAGGTACTAGCTCCAACTCGGTTTTACAGTGAAAATTTCAGGACCTAAAATCGGCACTAGGATACAGACTGAGAAACCAGAGTAAAAGTTTCTCCTGCAACCCGTTCCCTTTGTGCTAGATGAACGAACGTCTCTCCACATGCTCCGTTCTGAGAGATATGTGTGTGAATGCCGTCCTTCACCTAGCTTGTTGGGAAAACAAAGTTTGTTTTCAGTTGCAAACTCCACTCCATACATATATATGGGGAGGTAGGAGCTCCAACTCGGTTTTACAGTGAAAACTGCAGGAACTTCAAACCGGCACTAGGAAACAGACTGAGATACCAGAGTAAAAGTTTCTCCTGCAACCCGTTTACTTTGTGCTAGATGAACGAACGTCTTTCCACATGCTTAGTTCTTAGAGTTATGTGTGTGTGAAAGCCGTCTTTCACCTAGCTTGTTGGGAACACAAAGTTTCTCTTCAGTTGCAAACTCCACTCCATACATATATATAGGGAGGTACAAGCTCCAACTCGGTTTTACAGTGAAAAATGCAGGAACTTCAAACCGGCACTAGGAAACAGACTGAGAAACCAGAGTAAAAGTTTCTCCTGCAATCCGTTCCCTTTGTGCTAGATGAACGAACGTCTCTCCACATGCTCAGTTCTGAGAGATAATTGTGTGTGAAAGCCGTCCTTCACCTAGCTTGTTTATGAACACTTAGTTTCTATTCAGTTGCAAACTCCACTCCATACATATATATGGGGAGGTACAAGCTCCAACTCGGTTTTACAGTGAAAACTGCAGGAACTTCAAACCGGCACTAGGAAACAGACTGAGAAACCAGAGTAAAAATTTCTCCTGCAACCCGTTCCCTTTTTTATAGATGAACGAACGTCTCTCCACATGCTCCGTTCTGAGAGATAAGTGTGTGTGAAAGCCGTCCTTCACCTAGCTTGTTGGGAACACAAATTTTCTCTTCAGTTGCAAACTCCACTCCATACATATATATGGGGATGTACAAGCTCCAACTCGGTTTTACAGTGAAAACTGCAGGAACTTCAAACCGGCACTAGGAAACAGACTGAGAAACCAGAGTAAAAGTTTCTCCTGCAAACCGTTCCCTTTGTGCTAGATGAACGAACGTCTCTCCACATGCTCAGTTCTGAGAGATAAGTGTGTGTGAAAGCCGTCCTTCACCTAGCTTGTTGGGAACACAAAGTTCTTTTCAGTTGCAAACTCCACTCCATACATATATATGGGGAGGCAGGAGCTCCAACTCGGTTTTACAGTGAAAACTGCAGGAACTTCAAACCGGCTCTAGGAAACAGACTGAGAAACCAGAGTAAAAGTTTCTCCTGCAACACGTTCCCTTTGTGCTAGATGAATGAACGTTTCTCCACATGCTCAGTTCTGAGAGATAATTGTGTGTGAAAGCAGTCCTTCACCTAGCTTGTTGGGAACACAAACTTTCTCTTCAGTTGCAAACTCCAATCCATACATATATATGGGGAAGTACTAGCTCCAACTCGGTTTTACAGTGAAAACTGCAGGGAATTCAAACCGACACTAGGAAACAGACTGAGAAACCAGAATTAAAGTTTCTCGTGAAACACGTTCCCTTTGTGCTAGATGAACGAACGTCTCTCCACATGCTCAGTTCTGAGAGATAAGTGTGTGTGAAAGCCTTCCTTCACCAAGCATGTTGGGAACACAAAGTTTCTCTTCAGTTGCAAACTCCACTCCATACATATATATGCGGAGGTACTAGCTCCAACTCGGTTTTATATAGAAAACTGCAGGAAATTCAAACCGGCACTAGGAAACAGACTGAGAAACCAGAGTAAAATGTTCTCCTGCAACCCGTTCATTTTGTGCTAGATGAACGAACGTCTCTCCACATGCTCAGTTCTGAGAGATAAGTGTGTGTGAAAGCCGTCCTTCACCTAGCTTGATGGGAACACAAAGTTTCTCTTCAGTTGCAAACTCCACTCCATACATATATATGGGGAGGAACTAGCTCCAACTCGGTTTTACAGTGAAAACTGCAGGAACTTCAAACCGGCACTAGGAAACAGACTGAGAAACCAGAGTAAAAGTTTCTCCTGCAACCCGTTCCCTTTGTGCTAGATGAACGAACGTCTCTCCACATGCTCAGTTCTGAGAGATAAGTGTGTGTGAAAGCCATCCTTCACCTAACTTGATGGGAACACAAAGTTTCTCTTCAGTTGCAAACTCCACTCCATACATATATATGGGGAGGAACTAGCTCCAACTCGGTTTTACAGTGAAAAATGCAGGAACTTCAAACCGGCACTAGGAAACAGACTGAGAAACCAGAGTAAAAGTTTCTCCTGCAAACCGTTCCCTTTGTGCTAGATGAACGAACGTCTCTCCACGTGCTCAGTTCTGAGAGATAAGTGTGTGTGGAAGCCGTCCTTCACCTAGCTTGTTGGGAACACAAAGTTTCTCTTCAGTTGCAAACTCCACTCCATACATATTTATGGGGAGGTACTAGCTCCAACTCGGTTTTACAGTGAAAACTGCAGGAACTTCAAACCGGCATTGGAAACAGACTGAGAAACCAGAGAAATGTTTCTCCTGCAACCCGTTCCCATTGTGCTAGATGAATGAACGTCTCTCCACATGCTCAGTTCTGAGAGATAAGTGTGTGTGAAAGCCGTCCTTCACCTAGCTTGTTGGGAACACAAAGTATCACTTCAATTGCAAACTCCACTCCATACATATATATGGGGAGGAACTAGCTCCAACTCGGTTTTACAGTGAAAACTGCAGGAACTTCAAAACGGCACTAGGAAACAGACTGAGAAACCAGAGTAAAAGTTTCTCCTTAAACCCGTTCCCTTTGTGCTAGATGAACGAACGTCTCTCCACATGCTCAGTTCTGAGAGATAAGTGTGTGTGAAAGCCGTCCTTCACCTAGCTTGTTGGGAACACAAAGATTCTCTTCAGTTGCAAACTCCACTCCATACATATATATGGGGAGGAACTAGCTCCAACTCGGTTTTACAGTGAAAACTGCAGGAACTTCAAACCGGCACTAGGAAACAGACTGAGAAACCAGAGTAAAATGTTCTCCTGCAACCCGTTCCCTTTGTGCTAGATGAACAAACGTCTCTCCACATGCTCAGTTCTGAGAGATAAGTGTGTGTGAAAGCCGTCCTTCACCTAGCTTGTTGAGAACACAAAGTTTCTCTTCAGTTGCAAACTCCACTCCATACATATATATGGGGAGGTACTAGCTCCAACTCGGTTTTACAGTGAAAATTTCAGGACCTAAAAACCGGCACTAGGAAACAGACTGAGAAACCAGAGTAAAAGTTTCTCCTGCAACCCGTTCCCTTTGTGCTAGATGAACGAACGTCTCTCCACATGCTCCGTTCTGAGAGATATGTGTGTGTGAAAGCCGACCTTCACCTAGCTTGTTGGGAACACAATGTTTCTTTTCAGTAGCAAACTCCAATCCATACATATATATGGGGTGGTACTAGCTCCAAAACGGTTTTACAGTGAAAACTGCAGGAACTTCAAACCGGCACTAGGAAACAGACTGAGAAACCAGAGTAAAAGTTTCTCCTGCAACCCGTTCCCTTTGTGCTAGATGAATGAAAGTCTCTCCACATACTCAGTTCTGAGAGATAAGTGTGTGTGAAAGCCGTCCTTCACCTAGCTTGTTGGGAACACAAAGTTTCTCTTCAGTTGCAAACTCCACTCCTTACATATATATGGGGTGATAGTAGCTCCAACTCTGTTTTACAGTGAAAACTACAGGAACTTCAAACCGGCACTAGGAAAAAGACTGAGAAACCAGAGTAAAAGTTTCTCCTTTAACCCGTTCTTTGTGCTTGATGAACGAAAGTCTCTCCACATGCTCAGTTCTGAGAGATAATTGTGTGTGAATGCCGTCCTTCACCTAGCTTGTTGGGAAAACAAAGTTTGTTTTCAGTTGCAAACTCCACTCCATACATATATATGGGTAGGTAGGAGCTCCAACTCGGTTTTACAGTGAAAAGTGCAGGAACTTCAAACCGGCACTAGGAAACAGACTGAGATACCAGAGTAAAAGTTTCTCCTGCAACCCGTTCCCTTTGTGCTAAATGAACGAACGTCTTTCCACATGCTTAGTTCTTAGAGTTATGTGTGTGTGAAAGCCGTCCTTCACCTAGCTTGTTGGGAACACAAAGTTTCTTTTCATTAGAAAACTCCACTCCATACATATATATGGGGAGGTACAAGCTCCAACTCGGTTTTACAGTGAAAAATGCAGGAACTTCAAACCGGCACTAGGAAACAGACTGAGAAACCAGAGTAAAAGTTTCTCCTGCAACCCGTTCCCTTTGTGCTAGATGAACGAACGTCTCTCCACATGCTCAGTTCTGAGAGATAATTGTGTGTGAAAGCCGTCGTTCACCTAGCTTGTTTATGAACACTAAGTTTCTCTTCAGTTGCAAACTCCACTCCATACATATATATGGTGTGGTACAAGCTCCAACTCGGTTTTACAGTGAAAACTGCAGGAACTTCAAACCGGCACTAGGAAACAGACTGAGAAACCAGAGTAAAAGTTTCTCCTGCAACCCGTTCCCTTTGTTCTAGATGAACGAACGTCTCTCCACATGCTCCGTTTTGAGAGATAAGTGTGTGTGAAAGCCGTCCTTCACCTAGCTTGTTGGGAACACAAAGTTTCTCTTCAGTTGCAAACTCCACTCCATACATATATATGGGGATGTACAAGCTCCAACTCGGTTTTACAGTGAAAACTGCAGGAACTTCAAACCGTCACTAGGAACCAGACTGAGAAACCAGAGTAAAAGTTTCTCCTGCAAACCGTTCCCTTTGTGCTAGATGAACGAACGTCTCTCCACATGCTCAGTTCTGAGAGATAAGTGTGTGTGAAAGCCGTCCTTAACCTAGCTTGTTGGGAACACAAAGTATCTCTTCAGTTGCAAACTCCACTCCATACATACATATGGGGAGGAACTAGCTCCAACTCGGTTTTACAGTGAAAACTGCAGGAACTTCAAACCGGCACTAGGAAACAGACTGAGAAACCAGAGTAAAAGTTTCTCCTGCAACCCGTTCCATTTGTGCTAGATGAACGAACGTCTCTCCACATGCTCAGTTCTGAGAGATAAGTGTGTGTGAAAGCCGTCCTTCACCTAGCTTGTTGGGAACACAAAGTTTCTCTTCAGTTGCAAACTCCACTCCATACATATATATGGGGAGGAACAGGCTCCAACCCGGTTTTACAGTGAAAACTGCAGGAAATTCAAACCGGCACTAGGAAACAGACTGAGAATCCAAAGTAAAATGTTCTCCTGCAAACCGTTCCCTTTGTGCTAGATGAACGAACGTCTCTCCACATGCTCAGTTCTGAGAGATAAGTGTGTGTGAAAGCCGTCCTTCACCTAGCTTGTTAGGAATACAAAGTTTCTCTTCAGTTGCAAACTCCACTCCATACATATATATGGGGAGGTACTAGCTCCAACTCGGTTTTACAGTGAAAACTGCAGGAACTTCAAACCAGTACTAGGAAACATACTGAGAAACCAGAGTAAAAGTTTCCCTTGCAACCCGTTCCCTTTGTGCTAGATGAACGAACGTCTCTCCACATGCTCAGTTCTGAGAGATAAGTGTGTGTGAAAGCCGTCCTTCACCTAGCTTGTTGGGAACAGAAAGTTTCTCTTCAGTTGCAAACTCCACTCCATACATATATATGCGGAGGTACTAGCTCCAACTCGGTTTTATATTGAAAACTGCAGGAACTTCAAACCGGCACTAGGAAACAGACTGAGAAACCAGAGTAAAAGGTTCTCCTGCAAACCGTTCCCTTTGTGCTAGATGAACGAACGTCTCTCAACAAGCTCAGTTCTGAGAGATAATTGTGTGTGAAAGCCGTCCTTCACCTAGCTTGTTGGGAACACAAAGTTTCTCTTCAGTTGCAAACTCCACTCCATACTTATATATGGGGAGGAACTTGCTCCATCTCGGTTTTACAGTGAAAACTGCAGGAACTTCAAACCGGCACTAGGAAACAGACTGAGAAACCAGAGTAAAAGGTTCTCCTGCAACCCGTTCCCTTTGTGCTAGATGAACGAACGTCTCTCCACATGCTCAGTTCTGAGAGATAAGTGTGTGTGAAAGCCGTCCTTCACCTAGCTTGTTGGGAACACAAAGTTTCTCTTCAGTTGCAAACTCCACTCCATACATATTTATGGGGCGGTACTAGCTCCAACGCGGTTTTACAGTGAAAACTGCAGGAACTTCAAACCGGCACTAGGAAACAGACTGAGAAACCAGAGTAAAAGTTTCTCCTGCAACCCGTTCCCTTTGTGCTAGATGAACGAACGTCTCTCCACATGCTCAGTTCTGAGAGATAAGTGTGTGTGAAAGCCGTCCTTCACCTAGCTTGTTGGGAACACAAAGTTTCTCTTCAGTTGCAAACTCCACTCCATACATATATATGGGGAGGTACTAGCTCGAACTCGGTTTTACAGTGAAACCTGCAGGAACTTCAAACCGGCACTAGGAAACAGACTGAGAAACCAGAGTAAACGTTTCTTCTGCAACCCGTTCCCTTTGTTCTAGATGAACGAACGTCTCTCCACATGCTCAGTTCTGAGAGATAAGTGTGTGTGAAAGCCGTCCTTCACCTAGATTGTTGGGAACAGAAAGTTTCTCTTCAGTTGCAAACTCCACTCCATACATATATATGCGGAGGTACAAGCTCCAACACGATTTTATATTTAAATCTGCAGTAACTTCAAACTGGCACTAGGAAACAGACTGAGAAACCAGAGTAAAAGGTTCCCCTGCAACCCGTTCCCTTTGTGCTAGATGAACGAACGTCTCTCCAGATGCTCAGTTCTGAGAGATAAGTGTGTGTGAAAGCCGTCCTTCAACTAGCTTGTTGGGAACACAAAGTTTCTCTTCAGTTGCAAACTCCACTCCATACATATATATGGGGAGGATCTAGCTCCAACTCGGTTTTACAGTGAAAATTGCAGGAACTTCAAACCGGCACTAGGAAACAGACTGAGAAACCAGAGTAAAGGTTCTCCTACAACCCGTTCCCTTTGTGCTAGATGAACGAACGTCTCTCCACATGCTCAGTTCTGAGAGATAAGTGTGTGTGAAAGCCGTCCTTCACCTAACTTCTTGGGAACACAAAGTTTCTCTTCAGTTGCAAACTCCACTCCATACATATTTATGGGGAGGTACTAGCTCCAACTCGGTTTTACAGTGAAAACTGCAGGAACTTCAAACCGGCACTAGGAAACAGACTGAGAAACCAGAGTAAAAGTTTCTCCTGCAACCCGTTCCCTTTGTGCTATATGAACGAACGACTCTCCACATGCTCAGTTCTGAGAGATAAGTGTGTGTGAAAGCCGTCCTTCACCTAGCTTGTTAGGAATACAAAGTTTCTCTTCAGTTGCAAACTCCAATCCATACATATATATGGGGAGGTACTAGCTCCAACACGGTTTTACAGTGAAAACTGCAGGAACTTCAAACCGGCACTAGGAAACAGACTGAGAAACCAGAGTAATAGTTTCTCCTGCAACCCGTTCCCTTTGTGCTAGATGAACGAACGTCTCTCCACATGCTCAGATCTGAGAGATAAGTGTGTGTGAAAGCCGTCCTTCACCTAGCATTTTGGGAACACAAAGTATCTCTTCAGTTGCAAACTCCACTCCATAAATATATATGGGGAGGAACTAGCTCCTACTCGGTTTTACAGTGAAAACTGCAGGTACTTCATACCGGCACTAGGAAACAGACTGAGAAACCAGAGTAAAAGTTTCTCCTGCAACCCGTTCCCTTTGTGCTAGATGAACGAACGTCTCTCCACATGCTCAGTTCAGAGATAAGTGTGTGTGAAAGCCGTCCTTCACCTAGCTTGTTGGGAACACAAAGTTTCTCTTCAGTTGCAAACTCCACTCCATACATATATATGGGGAGGTACTAGCTCCAACTCGGTTTTACAGTGAAAACTGCAGGAAATTCATACCGGCAATAGGAAACAGAATGAGAAACCAGAGTAAAAGTTTCTCCTGCAACCCGTTCCCTTTGTGCTAGATGAACGAACGTCTCTCCACATGCTCAGTTCTGAGAGATAAGTGTGTGTGAAAGCCGTCCTTGACCTAGCTTGTTGGGAACACAAAGTTTCTCTTCAGTTGCAAACTCCACTCCATACATATATATGCGGAGGTACTAGCTCCAACTCGGTTTTACAGTGAAAACTGCAGGAACATCAAACCGGCACTAGGAAACAGACTGAGAAACCAGAGTAAAAGGTTCTCCTGCAACCCGTTCCCTTTGTGCTAGATGAACGAACGTCTCTCCACATGCTCAGTTCTGAGAGATAATTGTGTGTGAAAGCCGTCCTTCACCTAGCTTGTTTGTAACACAAAGTTTCTCTTCAGTTGCTAATTCCACTCCATACATATATACGGGGAGGTACTAGCTCCAACTCGGTTTTACAGTGAAAACTGCAGGAACTTCAAACCGGCACTAGGAAACAGACTGAGAAACCAGAGTAAAAGTTTCCCCTGCAACCCGTTCCCTTTGTGCTAGATGAACGAACGTCTCTCCACATGCTCAGTTCTGAGAGATATGTGTGTGTGAAAGCCGTCCTTCACCTAGCTTGTTGGGAACACAAATTTTCTCTTCAGTTGCAAACTCCACTCCATACATATATATGGGTAAGTACTAGCTCCAACTCGGTTTTACAGTGAAAACTGCAGGAACTTCAAACCGACACTAGGAAACAGACTGAGAAACCAGAGTAAAAGTTTCTCCTGCAACTCGTTCCCTTTGTGCTAGATGAACGAACGTCTCTCCACATGCTCAGTTCTGAGAGATAAGTGTGTGTGAAAGCCGTCCTTCACCTAGCTTGTTGGGAACACAAAGTTTCTCTTCAGTTGCAAACTCCACTCCATACATATATATGCGGAGGAACTAGCTCCAACTCGGTTTTATATTGAAAACTGCAGGAACTTCAAACCGGCACTAGGAAACAGACTGAGAAACCAGAGTAAAATGTTCTCCTGCAACCCGTTCCCTTTGTGCTAGATGAACGAACGTCTCTCCACATGCTCAGTTCTGAGAGATAAGTGTGTGTGAAAGCCGTCCTTCACCTAGGTTGATGGGAACACAAAGTGTCTCTTCAGTTGCAAACTCCAATCCATACATATATATGGGGAGGAACTAGCTCCAACTCGGTTTTACAGTGAAAACTGCAGGAACTTCAAACCGGCACTAGGAAACAGACTGAGAAACCAGAGAAAAAGTTTCTCCTGTAACCCGTTTCCTTTGTGCTAGATGAACGAACGTCTCTCCACATGCTCAGTTCTGAGAGATAATTGTGTGTGGGAGCCGTCCTTCACCTAGCTTGTTGGGAACACAAAGTTTCTCTTCAGTTGCAAACTCCACTCCATACATATTTATGGGGAGGTACTAGCTCCAACTCGGTTTTACAGTGAAAACTGCAGGAACTTCAAACCGGCACTAGGAAACAGACTGAGAAACCAGAGTAAAAGTTTCTCCTGCAACCCGTTCCCTTTGTGCTAGATGAACGAACGTCTCTCCACATGCTCAGTTCTGAGAGATAATTGTGTGTGAAAGCCGTCCTTCACCTAGCTTGTTGGGAACACAAACTATCTCTTCAGTTGCAAACTCCACTCCATACATATATATGGGGAAGTACTAGCTCCAACTCGGTTTTACAGTGAAAACTGCAGGAACTTCAAACCGGCACTAGGAAACAGAGTGAGAAACCAGAGTATAAGTTTCTCCTGCAACCCGTTCCCTTTGTGCTAGATGAACGAACGTCTCTCCACATGCTCAGTTCTGAGAGATAATTGTGTGTGAAAGCCGTCCTTCACCTAGCTTGTTGGGAACACAAACTTACTCTTCAGTTGCAAACTCCACTCCATACATATATATGGGGAGGGACTAGATCCAACTCGGTTTTACAGTGAAAACTGCAGGAAATTCAAACCGGCACTAGGAAACAGACTGAGAAACCAGAGTAAAAGGTTCTCCTGCAACCCGTTCCATTTTTGCTAGATGAACGAACGTCTCTCCACTTGCTCAGTTCTGAGAGATATTTGTGTGTGAAAGCCGTCCTTCACCTAGCTTGTTGGGAACACAAACTTTCTCTTCAGTTGCAAACTTCACTCCATACATATATATGGGAAGGTACTAGCTCCAATTCGGTTTTACAGTGAAAACTGCAGGGACTTCAATCCGACACTAGGAAACAGACTGAGAAACCAGAATTAAATTTTCTCCTGCAACCCGTTCCCTTTGTGCTAGATGAACGAACGTCTCTCCACATGCTCAGTTCTGAGAGATAAGTGTGTGTGAAAGCCGTCCTTCACCAAGCTTGTTGGGAACACAAAGTTTCTCTTAAGTTGCAAACTCCACTCCATACATATATATGGGGAGGTTCTAGCTCCAACTAGGTTTTACAGTGAAATCTGCAGGAACTTCAAACCGGCACTAGAAAACAGACTGAGAAACCAGAGTAAAAGTTTCTCCTGCAACCCGTTCCCTTTGTGCTAGATGAACGAACGACTCTCCACATGCTCAGTTCTGAGAGTTAAGTGTGTGTGAAAGCCGTCCTTCACCTAGCTTGTTAGGAATACAAAGTTTCTCTTCAGTTGCAAACTCCAATCCATACATATATATGCGGAGGTACTAGCTCCAACTCGGTTTTATATTGAAAACTGCAGGAACTTCAAACCGGCTCTAGGAAACAGACTGAGAAACCAGAGTAAAAGTTTCTCCTGCAACCCGTTCCCATTGTGCTAGATGAATGCACGTCTCTCCACATGCTCAGTTCTGAGAGATAAGTGTGTGTGAAAGCCGTCCTTCACCTAGCTTGTTGGGAACACAAAGTATCTCTTCAGTTGCAAACTCCACTCCATACATATATATGGGGAGGAACTAGCTCCAACTCGGTTTTACAGTGAAAATTGCAGGAACTTCAAACCGGCACTCGGAAACAGACTGAGAAACCAGAGTAAAAGTTTCTCCTGCAACCCGTTCCCTTTGTGCTAGATGAACGAACGTCTCTCCACATGCTCAGTTCTGAGAGATAAGTGTGTGTGAAAGCCGTCCTTCACCTAGCTTGTTGGGAACACAAATTTTCTCTTCAGTTGCAAACTCCACTCCATACATATATATGGGGAGGAACAGGCTCCAACCCGGTTTTACAGTGAAAACTGCAGGAACTTCAAACCGGCACTAGGAAACAGACTGAGAAACCAGAGTAAAATGTTCTCCTGCAACCCGTTCCCTTTGTGCTAGATGAACGAACGTTTCTCCACATGCTCATTTCTGAGAGATAAGTGTGTGTGACAGCCGTCCTTCACCTAGCTTGTTAGGAATACAAAGTTTCTCTTCAGTTGCAAACTCCACTCCATACATATATATGGGGAGGTACTAGCTCCAACTCGGTTTTACAGTGAAAACTGCAGGAACTTCAAACCAGTACTAGGAAACAGACTGAGAAACCAGAGTAAAAGTTTCCCCTGCAACCCGTTCACTTTGTGCTAGATGAACGAACGTCTCTCCACATGCTCAGTTCTGAGAGATAAGTGTGTGTGAAAGCCGTCCTTCACCTAGCTTGTTGGGAAAACAAAGTTTCTCTTCAGTTGCAAAATCCACTCCATACATATATATGGGGAGGAACTAGCTCCAACTCGGTTATACAGTGAAAACTGCAGGAACTTCAAACCGGCACTAGGAAACAGACTGAGAAACCAGAGTAAAAGTTTCTCCTGCAACCCTTTCCCTTTGTACTAGATGAACGAACGTCTCTCCACATGCTCAGTTCTGAGAGATAAGTGTGTGTGAAAGCCGTCCTTCACCTAGCTTGTTGGGAACACAAATTTTCTCTTCAGTTGCAAACTCCAATCCATACATATATATGGGGAGGTACTAGCTCCAACACGGTTTTACAGTGAAAACTGCAGGAACTTCAAACCGGCACTAGGAAACAGACTGAGAAACCAGAGTAAAAGTTTCTCCTGCAACCCGTTCCCTTTGTGCTAGATGAACGAACGTCTCTCCACATGCTCAGTTCTGAGAGATAAGTGTGTGTGAAAGCCGTCCTTCACATAGCATGTTGGGAACACAAAGTATCTCTTCAGTTGCAAACTCCACTCCATAAATGTATATGGGGAGGAACTAGCTCCAACTCGGTTTTACAGTGAAAACTGCAGGAACTTCAAACCGGCACTAGGAAGCAGACTGAGAAACCAGAGTAAAAGTTTCTTCTGCAACCCGTTCCCTTTGTGCTAGATGAACGAACGTCTCTCCACATGCTCAGTTCTGAGAGATAAGTGTGTGTGAAAGCCGTCCTTCACCTAGCTTGTTGGGAACACAAAGTTTCTCTTCAGTTGCAAACTCCACTCCATACATATATATGGGGAGGTACTAGCTCCAACTCGGTTTTACAGAGAAAACTGCAGGAAATTCATACCGGCAATAGGATACAGACTGAGAAACCAGAGTAAAGTTTCCCTGCAAACCGTTCCCTTTGTGCTAGATGAACGAACGTCTCTCCACATGCTCAGTTCCTAGAGATAATTGTGTGTGAAAGCCGTTCTTCACCTAGCTTGTTGGGAACACAAAGTTTCTCTTCAGTTGCAAACTCCACTCCATACATATATATGCGGAGGTACTAGCTCCAACTCGGTTTTACAGTGAAAACTGCAGGAACATCAAACCGGCACTAGGAAACAGACTGAGAAACCAGAGTAAAAGGTTCTCCTGCAACCCATTCCCTTTCTGCTAGATGAACGAACGTCTCTCCACATGCTCAGTTCTGAGAGATAATTGGATGTGAAAGCCGTCCTTCACCTAGCTTGTTTGTAATACAAAGTTTCTCTTCAGTTGCTAATTCCACTCCATACATATATACGGGGAGGTACTATCTCCAACTCGTTTTACAGTGAAAACTGCAGGAACTTCAAACCGGCACAAGAAACAGACTGAGAAACCAGAGTAAAAGTTTCTCCTGCAACCCGTTCCCTTTGTGCTAGATGAACGAACGTCTCTCCACATGCTCAGTTCTGAGAGATAAGTGTGTGTGAAAGCCGTCCTTCACCTAGCTTGTTGGGAACACAAAGTTTCTCTTCAGTTGCAAACTCCACTCCATACATATATATGGGGAGGTACTAGCTCCAACTCGGTTTTACAGTGAAAACTGCAGGAACTTCATACCGGCAATAGGAAACAGACTGAAAAACCAGAGTAAAAGTTTCTCCTGCAACCCGTTCCCTTTGTGCTAGATGAACGAACGTCTCACCACATGCTCAGTTCTGAGAGATAAGTGTGTGTGAAAGCCGTCCTTGACCTAGCTTGTTGGGAACACAAAGTTTCTCTTCAGTTGCAAACTCCACTCCATACATATATATGCGGAGGTACTAGCTCCAACTCGGTTTTACAGTGTAAACTGCAGGAACATCAAACCGGCACTAGGAAACAGACTGAGAAACCAGAGTAAAAGGTTCTCCTGCAACCCGTTCCCTTTCTGCTAGATGAACGAACGTCTCTCCACATGCTCAGTTCTGAGAGATAATTGGGTGTGAAAGCCGTCCTTCACCTAGCTTGTTTGTAATACAAAGTTTCTCTTCAGTTGCTAATTCCACTCCATACATATATACGGGGAGGTACTAGCTCCAACTCGGTTTTACAGTGAAAACTGCAGGAACTTCAAACCGGCACTAGGAAACAGACTGAGAAACCAGAGTAAAAGTTTCCCCTGCAACCCGTTCCCTTTGTGCTAGATGAACGAACGTCTCTCCACATGCTCAGTTATGAGAGATATGTGTGTGTGAAAGCCGTCCTTCACCTAGCTTGTTGGGAACACAAATTTTCTCTTCAGTTGCAAACTCCACTCCATACATATATATGGGTAGGTACTAGCTCCAACTCGGTTTTACAGTGAAAACTGCAGGAACTTCAAACCGACACTAGGAAACAGACTGAGAAACCAGAGTAAAAGTTTCTCCTGCAACTCGTTCCCTTTGTGCTAGATGAACGAACGTCTCTCCACATGCTCAGTTCTGAGAGATAAGTGTGTGTGAAAGCCGTCCTTCACCTAGCTTGTTGGGAACACAAAGTTTCTCTTCAGTTGCAAACTCCACTCCATACATATATATGCGGAGGAACTAGCTCCAACTCGGTTTTATATTGAAAACTGCAGGAACTTCAAACCGGCACTAGGAAACAGACTGAGAAACCAGAGTAAAATGTTCTCCTGCAACCCGTTCCCTTTGTGCTAAATGAACGAACGTCTCTCCACATGCTCAGTTCTGAGAGATAAGTGTGTGTGAAAGCCGTCCTTCACCTAGGTTGATGGGAACACAAAGTGTCTCTTCAGTTGCAAACTCCACTCCATACATATATATGGGGAGGAACTAGCTCCAACTCGGTTTTACAGTGAAAACTGCAGGAACTTCAAACCGGCACTAGGAAACAGACTGAGAAACCAGAGAAATAGTTTCTCCTGTAACCCGTTTCCTTTGTGCTAGATGAACGAACGTCTCTCCACATGCTCAGTTCTGAGAGATAATTGTGTGTGGAAGCCGTCCTTCACCTAGCTTGTTGGGAACACAAAGTTTCTCTTCAGTTGCAAACTCCACTCCATACATATTTATGGGGAGGTACTAGCTCCAACTCGGTTTTACAGTGAAAACTGCAGGAACTTCAAACCGGCACTAGGAAACAGACTGAGAAACCAGAGTAAAAGTTTCTCCTGCAACCCGTTCCCTTTGTGCTAGATGAACGAACGTCTCTCCACATGCTCAGTTCTGAGAGATAATTGTGTGTGAAAGCCGTCCTTCACCTATCTTGTTGGGAACACAAACTTTCTCTTCAGTTGCAAACTCCACTCCATACATATATATGGGGAGGTACTAGCTCCAACTCGGTTTTACAGTGAAAACTGCAGGAACTTCAAACTGGCACTAGGAAACAGAGTGAGAAACCAGAGTATAAGTTTCTCCTGCAACCCGTTCCCTTTGTGCTAGATGAACGAACGTCTCTCCACATGCTCAGTTCTGAGAGATAATTGTGTGTGAAAGCCGTCCTTAACCTAGCTTGTTGGGAACACAAACTTACTCTTCAGTTGCAAACTCCACTCCATACATATATATGGGGAGGGACTAGATCCAACTCGGTTTTACAGTGAAAACTGCAGGAAATTCAAACCGACACTAGGAAACAGACTGAGAATCCAGAGTAAAATTTTCTCCTGCAACCCGTTCCCTTTGTGCTAGATGAACGAACGTCTCTCCACATGCTCAGTTCTGGGAGATAAGTGTGTGTGAAAGCCGTCCTTCACCTAGCTTGTTGGGAACACAAAGTTTCTCTTCAGTTGCAAACCCCAATCCATACATATATATGGGGAGGTACTAGCTCCAACTCTGTTTTACAGTGAAAACTGCAGGAACTTCAAACCGGCACTAGGAAACAGACTGAGAAACCAGAGTAAAAGGTTCTCCTGCAACCCGTTCCATTTTTGCTAGATGAACGAACGTCTCTCCACTTGCTCAGTTCTGAGAGATATTTGTGTGTGAAAGCCGTCCTTCACCTAGCTTGTTGGGAACACAAACTTTCTCTTCAGTTGCAAACTCCACACCATACATATATATGGGAAGGTACTAGCTCCAATTCGGTTTTACAGTGAAAACTGCAGGGACTTCAATCCGACACTAGGAAACAGACTGAGAAACCAGAATTTAAGTTTCTCCTGCAACCCGTTCCCTTTGTGCTAGATGAACGAACGTCTCTCCACATGCTCAGTTCTGAGAGATAAGTGTGTGTGAAAGCCGTCCTTCACCAAGCTTGTTGGGAACACAAAGATTCTCTTAAGTTGCAAACTCCACTCCATACATATATATGGGGAGGTTCTAGCTCCAACTAGGTTTTACAGTGAAATCTGCAGGAACTTCAAACCGGCACTAGAAAACAGACTGAGAAACCAGAGTAAAAGTTTCTCCTGCAACCCGTTCCCTTTGTGCTAGATGAACGAACGACTCTCCACATGCTCAGTTCTGAGAGTTAAGTGTGTGTGAAAGCCGTCCTTCACCTAGCTTGTTAGGAATACAAAGTTTCTCTTCAGTTGCAAACTCCAATCCATACATATATATGCGGAGGTACTAGATCCAACTCGGTTTTATATTGAAAACTGCAGGAACTTCAAAACGGCTCTAGGAAACAGACTGAGAAACCAGAGTTAAAGTTTCTCCTGCAACCCGTTCCCTTTGTGCTAGATGAACGAACGTCTCTCCACATGCTCAGTTCTGAGAGATAAGTGTGTGTGAAAGCCGTCCTTCACCTAGCTTGTTGGGAACACAAATTTTCTCTTCAGTTGCAAACTCCACTCCATACATATATATGGGGAGGAACAGGCTCCAACCCGGTTTTACAGTGAAAACTGCAGGAACTTCAAACCGGCACTAGGAAACAGACTGAGAAACCAGAGTAAAAGTTTCTCCTGCAACCCTTTCCATTTGTGCTAGATGAACGAACGTCTCTCCACATGCTCAGTTCTGAGAGATAAGTGTGTGTGAAAGCCGTCCTTCACCTAGCTTGTTGGGAACACAAATTTTCTCTTCAGTTGCAAACTCCAATCCATACATATATATGGGGAGGTACTAGCTCCAACACGGTTTTACAGTGAAAACTGCAGGAACTTCAAACCGGCACTAGGAAACAGACTGAGAAACCAGAGTAAAAGTTTCTCCTGCAACCCGTTCCCTTTGTGCTAGATGAACGAACGTCTCTCCACATGCTCAGTTCTGAGAGATAAGTGTGTGTGAAAGCCGTCCTTCACCTAGCATGTTGGGAACACAAAGTATCTCTTCAGTTGCAAACTCCACTCCATAAATGTATATGGGGAGGAACTAGCTCCAACTCGGTTTTACAGTGAAAACTGCAGGAACATCAAACCGGCACTAGGAAACAGACTGAGAAACCAGAGTAAAAGTTTCTTCTGCAACCCGTTCCCTTTGTGCTAGATGAACGAACGTCTCTCCACATGCTCAGTTCTGAGAGATAAGTGTGTGTGAAAGCCGTCCTTCACCTAGCTTGTTGGGAAAACAAAGTTTCTCTTCAGTTGCAAACTCCACTCCATACATATATATGGGGAGGTACTAGCTCCAACTCGGTTTTACAGTGAAAACTGCAGGAAATTCATACCGGCAATAGGATACAGACTGAGAAACCAGAGTAAAGTTTCCCTGCAAACCGTTCCCTTTGTGCTAGATGAACGAACGTCTCTCCACATGCTCAGTTCTGAGAGATAAGTGTGTGTGAAAGCCGTTCTTCACCTAGCTTGTTGGGAACACAAAGTTTCTCTTCAGTTGCAAACTCCACTCCATACATATATATGCGGAGGTACTAGCTCCAACTCGGTTTTACAGTGAAAACTGCAGGAACTTCAAACCGGCACTAGGAAACAGACTGAGAAACCAGAGTAAAAGGTTCTCCTGCAACCCGTTCCCTTTCTGCTAGATGAACGAACGTCTCTCCACATGCTCAGTTCTGAGAGATAATTGGGTGTGAAAGCCGTCCTTCACCTAGCTTGTTTGTAATACAAAGTTTCTCTTCAGTTGCTAATTCCACTCCATACATATATACGGGGAGGTACTAGCTCCAACTCGGTTTTACAGTGAAAACTGCAGGAACTTCAAACCGGCACTAGGAAACATACTGAGAAACCAGAGTAAAAGGTTCTCCTGCAACCCGTTCCCTTTGTGCTAGATGAACGAACGACTCTCCACATGCTCAGTTCTGAGAGATAAGTGTGTGTGAAAGCCGTCCTTCACCTAGCTTGTTGGGAACACAAAGTTTCTCTTCAGTTGCAAACTCCACTCCATACATATATATGCGGAGGTACTAACTCCAACTCTGTTTTATATTGAAAACTGCAAGAACTTCAAACCGGCACTAGGAAAAAGACTGAGAAACCAGAGTAAAAGTTTCTCCTGCAACCCTTTCCCTTTGTGCTAGATGAACGAACGTCTCTCCACATGCTCAGTTCTGAGAGATAAGTGTGTGTGAAAGCCGTCCTTCACCTAGCTTGTTGGGAACACAAAGTTTCTCTTCTGTTGCAAACTCCACTCCATACATATATATGGGGATGAACTAGCTCCAACTCGGTTTTACAGTGAAAACTGCAGGAACTTCAAACCGGCACTAGGAAACATACTGAGAAACCAGAGTAAAAGGTTCTCCTGCAACCCGTTCCCTTTGTGCTAGATGAAAGAACGTCTCTCCACATGCTCAGTTCTGAGAGATAAGTGTGTGTGAAAGCCGTCCTTCACCTAGCTTGTTGGGAACACAAAGTTTCTCTTCTGTTGCAAACTCCACTCCATACATATTTATGGGGAGGTACTAGCTCCAACTCGGTTTTACAGTGAAAACTGCAGGAACTTCAAACCGGCACTAGGAAACAGACTGAGAAACCAGAGTAAAAGTTTGTGTGCAACCCGTTCCCTTTGTGCTAGATGAACGAACGACTCTCCACATGCTCAGTTCTGAGAGATAAGTGTGTGTGAAAGCCGTCCTTCAACTAGCTTGTTGGGAACACAAAGTTTCTCTTCAGTTGCAAACTCCAATCCATACATATATATGGGGAGGTACTAGCTCCAACTCGGTTTTACAGTGAAAACTGCAGGAACTTCAAACCGGCACTAGGAAACAGACTGAGAAACCAGAGTAATTGTTTATCCTGCAAACCGTTCCCTTTGTGCTAGATGAACGAACGTCTCTCCACATGCTCAGTTCTGAGAGATAAGTGTGTGTGAAAGCCGTCCTTCACCTAGCTTGTTGGGAACACAAAGTATCTCTTCAGTTGCAAACTCCACTCCATACATATATATGGGGAGGAACTAGCTCCAACTCGGTTTTACAGTGAAAACTGCAGGAACTTCAAACCGGCACTAGGAAACAGACTGAGAAACCAGAGTAAAAGTTTCTCCTGCAACACGTTCCCTTTGTGCTAGATGAAAGAACGTCTCTCCACATGCTCAGTTCTGAGAGATAAGTGTGTGTGAAAGCCGTCCTTCAACTAGCTTGTTGGGAACACAAAGTTTCTCTTCAGTTGCAAACTCCACTCCATACATATATATGGGGAGGTACTAGCTCCAACTCGGTTTTACAGTGAAAACTGCAGGAACTTCAAACCGGCACTAGGAAACAGACTGAGAAACCAGAGTAATTGTTTATCCTGCAAACCGTTCCCTTTGTGCTAGATGAACGAACGTCTCTCCACATGCTCAGTTCTGAGAGATAAGTGTGTGTGAAAGCCGTCCTTCACCTAGCTTGTTGGGAACACAAAGTATCTCTTCAGTTGCAAACTCCACTCCATACATATATATGGGGAGGAACTAGCTCCAACTCGGTTTTACAGTGAAAACTGCAGGAACTTCAAACCGGCACTAGGAAACAGACTGAGAAACCAGAGTAAAAGTTTCTCCTGCAACACGTTCCCTTTGTGCTAGATGAAAGAACGTCTCTCCACATGCTCAGTTCTGAGAGATAAGTGTGTGTGAAAGCCGTCCTTCACCTAGCTTGTTGGGAACACAAAGTTTCTCTTCAGTTGCAAACTCCACTCCATACATATTTATGGGGAGGTACTAGCTCCAACTCGGTTTTATAGTGAAAACTGCAGGAACTTCAAACCGGCACTAGGAAACAGACTGAGAAACCAGAGTAAAAGTTTCTCCTGCAACCCGTTCCCTTTGTGCTAGATGAACGAACGTCTCTCCACATGCTCAGTTCTGAGAGATAAGTGTGTGTGAATGCCGTCCTTCACCTAGCTTGTTGGGAACACAAAGTTTCTCTTCAGTTGCAAACTCCACTCCATAGATATATATGGGGAGGTACTAGCTCCAACTCGGTTTTACAATGAAAACTGCAGGAACTTTAAACCGGCACTAGGAAACAGACTGAGAAACCAGAGTAAAAGTTTCTCCTGCAACCCGTTCCCTTTGTGCTAGATGAACGAACGACTCTCCACATGCTCAGTTCTGAGAGATAATTGTGTGTGAAAGCCGTCCTTCACCTAGCTTGTTAGGAATACAAAGTTTCTCTTCAGTTGCAAACTCCACTCCATACATATATATGCGGATGTACAAGCTCCAACTCGGTTTTATAGTGAAAAATGCAGGAACTTCAAACCGGCACTAGGAAACAGAATGAGAAACCAGAGTAAAAGTTTCTCCTGCAAACCGTTCCCTTTGTGCTAGATGAACGAACGTCTATCCACATGCTCAGTTCTGAGAGAAAAGTGTGTGTGAAAGCCGTCCTTCACCTAGGTTGTTGGGAACACAAAGTAGCTCTTCAGTTGCAAACTCCACTCCATACATATATATGGGGAGGAACTAGCTCCAACTCGGTTTTACAGTGAAAACTGCAGGAACTTCAAACAGGCACTAGGAAACAGACTGAGAAACCAGAGTAAAAGTTTCTCCTGCAACCCGTTCCCTTTGTGCTAGATGAACGAACGTCTCTCCACATGCTCAGTTCTGAGAGATTAGTGTGTGTGAAAGCCGTCCTTCACCTAGCTTGTTGGGCACACAAAGTTTCTCTTCAGTTGCAAACTCCACTCCATACATATATATGCGGAGGTACTAGCTCCAACTCGGTTTTATATTGAAAACTGCAAGAACTTCAAACCGGCACTAGGAAACAGACTGAGAAACCAGAGTAAAAGTTTCTCCTGCAACCCGTTCCCTTTGTGCTAGATGAACGAACGTCTCTCCACATGCTCAGTTCTGAGAGATAAGTGTGTGTGAAAGCCGTCCTTCACCTAGCTTGTTGGGAACACAAAGTTTCTCTTCAGTTGCAAACTTCACTCCATACATATATATGGGGAGGAACTAGCTCCAACTCGGTTTTACAGTGAAAACTGCAGGAACTTCAAACCGGCACTAGGAAACAGACTGAGAAACCAGAGTAAAAGGTTCTCCTGCAACCCGTTCCCTTTGTGCTAGATGAACGAACGTCTCTCCACATGCTCAGTTCTGAGAGATAAATGTGCGTGAATGCCGTCCTTCAACAAGCTTGTTGGGAACACAAAGTTTCTCTTCTGTTGCAAACTCCACTCCATATATATTTATGGGAAGGTACTAGCTCCAACTCGGTTTTACAGTGAAAACTGCAGGAACTTCAAACCGGCACTAGGAAACAGACTGAGAAACCAGAGTAAATGTTTCTGCTGCAACCCGTTCCCTTTGTGCTAGATGAACGAACGACTCTCCACATGCTCAGTTCTGAGAGATAAGTGTGTGTGAAAGCCGTCCTTCACCTAGCTTGTTGGGAACACAAAGTTTCTCTTCAGTTGCAAACTCCAATCCATACATATATATGGGGAGGTACTAGCTCCAACTCGGTTTTACAGTGAAAACTGCAGGAACTTCAAACCGGCACTAGGAAACAGACTGAGAAACCAGAGTAAATGTTTCTCCTGCAAACCGTTCCCTTTGTGCTAGATGAAAGAAAGTCTCTCCACATGCTCAGTTCTCAGAGATAAGTGTGTGTGAAAGCCGTACTTCACCTAGCTTGTTGGGAACACAAAGTTTCTCTTCAGTTGCAAACCCCACTCCATACATATATATGCGGAGGTACTAACTCCAACTCGGTTTTATATTGAAAACTGCAGGAACTTCAAAACGGCACTAGGAAACAGACTGAGAAACCAGAGTAAAAGTTTCTCTTGCAACCCGTTCCTTTTGTGCTAGATGAACGAACATCTCTCCACATGCTCAGTTCTGAGAGATAATTGTGTGTGAAAGCCGTCCTTCACCTAGCTTGTTGGGAACACAAATTTTCTCTTCAGTTGCAAACTCCACTCCATACATATATATGGGGAGGTACTAGCTCCAACTCGGTTTTACAGTGAAAACGGCAGGAACTTCAAACCGACACTAGGAAACCGACTGAGAAACCAGAGTAAAAGTTTCTCCTGCAACTCGTTCCCTTTGTGCTAGATGAACGAACGTCTCTCCACATGCTCAGTTCTGAGAGATAAGTGTGTGTGAAAGCCGTCCTTCACCTAGCTTGTTGGGAACACAAAGTATCTCTTCAGTTGCAAACTCCACTCCATACATATATATGGGGAGGAACTAGCTCCAACTCGGTTTTACAGTGAAAACTGCAGGAACTTCAAACCGGCACTAGGAAACAGACTGAGAAACCAGAGTAAAAGTTTCTCCTGCAACACGTTCCCTTTGTGCTAGATGAACGAACGTCTCTCCACATGCTCAGTTCTGAGAGATAATTGTGTGTGAAAGCCGTCTTTCACATAGCTTGTTGGGAACACAAAGTTTCTCTTCAGTTGCAAACTCCACTCCATACATATATATGCGGAGGTACAAGCTCCAACTCGGTTTTATATTGAAAACTGCAAGAACTTCAAACCGGCACTAGGAAACAGACTGAGATACCAGAGTAAAAGGTTCCCCTGCAACCCGTTCCCTTTGTGCTAGATGAACGAACGTCTCTCCACATGCTCAGTTCTGAGAGAAAAGTGTGTGTGAAAGCCGTCCTTCACCTAGCTTGTTGGGAACACAAAGTTTCTCTTCTGTTGCAAACTCCATTCCATACATATTTATGGGGAGGTACTAGCTCCAACTCGGTTTTACAGTGAAAACTGCAGGAACTTCAAACCGGCACTAGGAAACAGACTGAGAAACCAGAGTAAAAGTTTCCGCTGCAACCCGTTCACTTTGTGCTAGATGAACGAACGACTATCCACATGCTCAGTTCTGAGAGATAAGTGAGTGTGAAAGCCGTCCTACACCTAGCTTGTTGGGAACACAAAGTTTCTCTTCATTTGCAAACTCCACTCCATACAAATATATGGGGAGGTACTAGCTCCAACTCTGTTTTACAGTGAAAACTGCAGGAACATCAAACCAGCACTAGGAAACAGACTGAGGAACCAGAGTAAAAGTTTCTCCTGCAACCCGTTCCCTTTGTGCTAGATGAACGAACGTCTCTCCACATGCTCAGTTCTGAGAGATAAGTGTGTGTGAAAGCCGTCCTTCACCAAGCTTGTTGGGAACACAAAGTTTCTCTTCAGTTGCAAACTCCACTCCATACATATATATGGGGAGGAACTAGCTCCAACTCGGTTTTACAGTGAAAACTGCAGGAACTTCAAACCGGCACTAGGAAACAGACTGAGAAACCAGAGTAAAAGTTTCTCCTGCAACCCGTTCCCTTTGTGCTAGATGAACGAACGTCTCTCCACATGCTCAGTTCTGAGAGATAAGTGTGTGTGAAAGCCGTCCTTCACCTAGCTTGTTGGGAACACAAAGCTTCTCTTCTGTTGCTAACTCCACTCCATACATATATATGGGGAGGTACTAGCTCCAACACGGTTTTACAGTGAAAACTGCAGGAAATTCGAACCGGCACTAGGAAACAGACTGAGAAACCAGAGTAAAAGTTTCTGCTGCAACCCGTTCCCTTTGTGCTAGATGAACGAAAGACTCTCCACATGCTCAGTTCTGAGAGATAAGTGTGTGTGAAAGCTGTCCTTCACCTAGCTTGTTAGGAATACAAAGTATCTCTTCAGTTGCAAACTCCACTCCATACATACATATGGGGAGGAACTAGCTCCAACTCGGTTTTATAGTGAAAACTGCAGGAACTTCAAACCGGCACTAGGAAACAGACTGAGAAACCAGAGTAAAAGTTTCTCCTGCAACCCGTTCCCTTTGTGCTAGATGAACGAACGTCCCTCCACATGCTCAGTTCTGAGAGATAAGTGTGTGTGAAAGCCGTCCTTCACCTAGCTTGTTGGGAATACAAAGTATCTCTTCAGTTGCAAACCCCACTCCATACATATATATGGGGAAGAACTAGCTCCAACTCGGTTTTACAGTGAAAACTGCAGGAACTTCAAACCGGAACTAGGAAACAGACTGAGAAACCATAGTAAAGGTTCTCCTGCAACCCGTTCCCTTTGTGCTAGATGAACGAACGTCTCTCCACAAGCTCAGTTCTGAGAGATAAGTGTGTGTGAAAGCCGTCCTTCACCTAGCTTGTTGGGAACACAAAGTATCTCTTCATTTGCAAACTACACTCCATACATATATATGGGGAGGAACTAGCTCCAACTCGGTTTTACAGTGAAAACTGCAGGAACTTCAAACCGGCACTAGGAAACAGAATGAGAAACCAGAGTAAAAGTTTCTCCTGCAACCCGTTCCCTTTGTGCTAGATGAACGAACGTCTCTCCACATGCTCAGTTCTGAGAGAGAAGTGTGTGTGAAAGCCGTCCTTCACCTAGATTGTTGGGAACACAAAGTTTCTCTACAGTTGCAAACTCCACTCCATACATATATATGGAAAGGTACTAGCTCCAACTCGGTTTTACAGTGAAAACTGCAGGAACTTCAAACCGGCACTAGGAAACAGACTGAGAAACCAGAGTAAAAGTTTCTCCTGCAACCCGTTCCCTTTGTGCTAGATGAACGAACATCTCTCCACATGCTCAGTTCTGAGAGATAAATGTGTGTGAAAGCCGTCCTTCAATTAGCTTGTTAGGAACACAAAGTTTCTCTTCAGTTGCAAACTCCACTCCATACATATATATGCGGAGGTACTATCTCCAACTCGGTTTTATATTGAAAACTGCAAGAACTTCTAACAGGCACTAGGAAACAGACTGAGAAACCAGAGTAAAAGGTTCTCCTGCAACCCGTTCCCTTTGTGCTAGATGAACGAACGTCTCTCCACATGCTCAGTTCTGAGAGATAAGTGTGTGTGAAAGCCGTCCTTCACCTAGCTTGATGGGAACACAAAGTTTCTCTTCAGTTGCAAACTCCACTCCCTACATATATATGGGGAGGAACTAGCTCCAACTCGGTTTTACAGTGAAAACTGCAGGAACTTCAAACCGGCACTAGGAAACAGACTGAGAAACCAGAGTAAAAGTTTCTCCTGCAACCCGTTCCCTTTGTACTAGATGAACGAACGTCTCTCCACATGCTCAGTTCTGAGAGATAAGTGTGTGTGAAAGCCGTCCTACACCTAGCTTGTTGGTAACACAAAGTTTCTCTTCAGTTGCAAATTCCACTCCATACATAAATATGGAAAGGTACTAGCTCCAACTCGGTTTTACAGTGAAAACTGCAGGAACTTCTAACCGGCACTAGGAAACAGACTGAGAAACCAGAGTAAAAGTTTCTCCTGCAACCCGTTCCCTTTGTGCTAGATGAACGAACGTCTCTCCACATGCTCAGTTCTGAGAGATAAGTGTGTGTGAAAGCCGTCCTTCACCTAGCTTGTTGTGAACACAAAGTTTCTCTTCAGTTGCAAACTCCACTCCATAAATATATATGCGGAAGTACTAGCTCCAACTCGGTTTTATATTGAAAACTGCAAGAACTTCAAACAGGCACTAGGAAACAGACTGAGAAACCAGAGTAAAAGGTTCTCCTGCAACCCGTTCCCTGTGTGCTAGATGAACGAACGTCACTCCACATGCTCAGTTCTGAGAGATAATGGTGTGTGAATACCGTCCTTCACCTAGCTTTTTGGGAACACATAGTTTCTCTTCAGTTACAAACTCCACTCCATACATATATATGGGGAGGAACTAGCTCCAACTCGGTTTTACAGTGAAAACTGCAGGAACTTCAAACCGGCACTAGGAAACAGACTGAGAAACCAGAGTAAAAGGTTCTCCTGCAACCCGTTCCCTTTGTGCTAGATGAACGAACGTCTCTCCACATGCTCAGTTCTGAGAGATAAGTGTGTGTGAAAGCCGTCCTTCACGTAGCTTGTTGGAAACACAAACTTTCTCTTCTGTTGCAACCTCCACTCCATACATATATATGGGGAGGTACTAGCTCCAACTCGGTTTTACAGTGAAAACTGCAGGAACTTCAAACCGGCACTAGGAAACAGACTGAGAAACCAGAGTAAAAGTTTCTGCTGCAACCCGTTCCCTTTGTGCTAGATGAACGAACGACTCTCCACATTCTCAGTTCTGAGAGATAAGTGTGTGTGAAAGCCGTACTTCACATAGCTTGTTGGGAACACAAAGTTTCTCTTCAGTTACAAACTCCACTCCATACATATATATGGGGAGGTACTAGCTCAAACTCGGTTTTACAGTGAAAACTGCAGGAACTTCAAACCGGCACTAGGAAACAGACTGAGAAACCAGAGTAAAAGGTTCTCCTGCAACCCGTTCCCTTTGTGCTAGATGAACGAACGTCTCTCCACATGCTCAGTCCTGAGAGATAAGTGTGTGTGAAAGCCGTCCTTCACTTAGCTTGTTGGGAACACAAAGTTTCTCTTCAGTTGCAAACTCCACTCCATACATATATATGCGGAGGTACTAGCTCCAAATCGGTTTTATATTGAAAACTGCAGGAACTTCAAACCGGCACTAGGAAACAGACTGAGAAACCAGAGTAAAATGTTCTCCTGCAACCCGTTCCCTTTGTGCTAGATGAACGAACGTCTCTCCACATGCTCAGTTCTGAGAGATTATTGTGTGTGAAAGCCGTCCTTCACCTAGCTTGTTGGGAACACAAAGTTTCTCTTCAGTTGCAAACTCCACTCCATACATATATATGGGGAGGAACTAGCTCCAACTCGGTTTTACAGTGAAAACTGCAGGAACTTCAAACCGGCACTAGGAAGCAGACTGAGAAACCACAGTAAAAGTTTCTCCTGCAACCCGTTCCCTTTGTGCTAGATGAACGAACGTCTCTCCACATGCTCAGTTCTGAGAGATAAGTGTGTGTGAAAGCCGTCCTTCACCTAGCTTGTTGGGAACACAAAGTTTCTCTTCTGTTGCAAACTCCACTCCATACATATTTACGGGGAGGTACTAGCTCCAACTCGGTTTTACAGTGAAAACTGCAGGAACTTCAAACCGGCATTAGGAACCGACTGAGAAACCAGAGTAAAAGTTTCTGCTGCAAACAGTTCCCTTTGTGCTAGATGAACGAACGACTCTCCACATGCACAGTTCTGAGACATAAGTGTGTGTGAAAGCCGTCCTTCACTTAGCTTGTTAGGAATACAAAGTTTCTCTTCAGTTGCAAACTCCACTCCATACATATATATGCGGAGGTACTAGCTCAAACTCGGTTTTATAGTGAAAACTGCAGGAACTTCAAACCGGCACTAGGAAACAGACTGAGAAACCAGAGTAAAAGTTTCTCCTGCAACCCGTTCCCTTTGTGCTAGATGAACGAACGTCTCTCCACATGCTCAGTTCTGAGAGATAAGTGTGTGTGAAAGCCGTCCTTCACCTAGCTTGTTGGGAACACAAAGTATCTCTTCAGTTGCAAACTCCACTCCATACATATATATGGGGAGGAACTAGCTCCAACTCGGTTTTACAGTGAAAACTGCAGGAACTTCAAACCGGCACTAGGAAACAGACTGAGAATCCAGAGTAAAAGTTTCTCCTGCAACACGTTCCCTTTGGGCTAGTTGAACGAACGTCTCTCTACATGCTCAGTTCTGAGAGATAAGTGTGTGTGAAAGCCGTCCTTCACCTAGCTTGTTGGGAACACAAACTTTCTCTTCAGTTGCAAACTCCAATCCATACATATATATGGGGAGGTACTAGCTCCAACTCGGTTTTACAGTGAAAACTGCAGGGACTTCAAACCGACACTAGGAAACAGACTGAGAAACCAGAATTAAAGTTTCTCCTGAAACCCGTTCCCTTTGTGTTAGATGAACGTACGTCTCTCCACATGCTCAGTTCTGAGAGATAAGTGTGTGTGAAAGCCGTCCTTCACCAAGCTTGTTGGGAACACAAAGTTTCTCTTCAGTTGCAAACTCCACTCGATACATATATATGGGGAGGTTCTTGCTCCAACTCGGTTTAACAGTGAAAACTGCAGGAACTTCAAACCGGCGCTAGGAAACAGACTGAGAAACCAGAGTAAAAGTTTCTCCTGCAACCCGTTCCCTTTGTGCTAGATGAACGAACGTCTCTCCACATGCTCAGTTCTGAGAGATAAGTGTGTGTGGAAGCCGTCCTTCACCTAGCTTGTTGGGAACACAAAGTTTCTCTTCAGTTGCAAACTCCACTCCATACATATTTATGGGGAGGTACTAGCTCCAACTCGGTTTTACAGTGAAAACTGCAGGAACTTCAAACCGGCACTAGGAAACAGACTGAGAAACCAGAGTAAAAGTTTCTCCTGCAACCCGTTCCCATTGTGCTAGATGAATGAACGTCTCTCCACATGCTCAGTTCTGAGAGATAAGTGTGTGTGAAAGCCGTCCTTCACCTAGCTTGTTGGGAACACAAAGTTTCTTTTCAGTTGCAAACTCCACTCCATACATATATATGGGGAGGTACTAGCTCCAATTCGATTTTACAGTGAAAACTGCAGGAACTTCAAACCGGCACTAGGAAACAGACTGAGAAACCAGAGTAAAAGTTTCCCCTGCAACTCGTTCCCATTGTGCTAGATGAACGAACGTCTCTCCACATGCTCAGTTCTGAGAGATAAGTGTGTGTGAAAGCCGTTCTTCACCAAGCTTGTTGGGAACACAAAGTTTCTCTTCAGTTGCAAACTCCACTCGATACATATATATGGGGAGGTACTAGCTCAAACTCGGTTTTACAGTGTAAACTGCAGGAACTTCAAACCGGCACTAGGAAACAGACTGAGAAACCAGAGAAAAGTTTCTCCTGCAACCCGTTTCCTTTGTGCTAGATGAACGAACGACTCTCCACATGCTCAATTCTGAGAGTTAAGTGTGTGTGAACGCCGTCCTTCACTTAGCTTGTTAGGAATACAAAGTTTCTCTTCAGTTGCAAACTCCACTCCATACATATATATGGGAAGGTACAAGCTCCAACTCGGTTTTATAGTGAAAACAGCAGGAACTTCAAAACGACACTAGGAAACAGACTGAGAAACCAGAGTAAAAGTTTCTCCTGCAACTCGTTCCCTTTGTGCTAGATGAACGAACGTCTCTCCAAATGCTCAGTTCTGAGAGATAAGTGTGTGTGAAAGCCGTCCTTCACCTAGCTTGTTGGGAACACAATGTTTCTCTTCAGTTGCAAACTCCACTCCATACATATATATGGGGAGGAACTAGCTCCAACTCGATTTTACACTGAAAACTGCAGGAACTTCACACCGGCACTAGGAAACAGACTGAGAAACCAGAGTAAAAGTTTCTCCTGCATCCAGTTCCCTTTGAGCTAGATGAATGAACGACTCTCCACATGCTCAGTTCTGAGAGATAAGTGTGTGTGAAAGCCGTCCTTCACCTAGCTTGTTAGGAATACAAATTTTATCTTCAGTTGCAAACTCCACTCCATACAAATATATGCGGAGGTACTAGCTCCAACTCGGTTTTATAGTTAAAACTGCAGGAACTTCAAACCGGCACTAGGAAAAGACTGAGAAACCAGAGTAAAAGTTTCTCCTGCAAACTGTTCCATTTGTGCTAGATGAACGAATGTCTCTCCACATGCTCAGTTCTGAGAGATAAGTGTGTGTGAAAGGGGTCCTTCTCCTAGCTTGATGGGAACACAAAGTATCTCTTCAGTTGCAAACTCCACTCTATACATATATATGGGGAGGAACTAGCTCCAACACGGTTTTACAGTGAAAAATGCAGGAACTTCAAACCGGCACTAGGAAACAGACTGAGAAACCAGAGTAAAAGTTTCTCCTGCAACACGTTCCCTTTGTGCTAGATGAACGAACGTCTCTCCACATGCTCATTTCTGAGGGAAAAGTGTGTGTGAAAGCCGTCCTTCACCTAGCTTGTTAGGAATACAAAGTTTCTCTTCAGTTGCAAACTCCATTCAATACATATATATGCGGAGGTACTAGCTCCAACCCGGTTTTATAGTGAAAACTGCAGGAACTTCAAACCGGCACTAGGAAACAGACTGAGAAACCAGAGTAAAAGTTTCTCATGCAACCCGTTCCCTTTGTGCTAGATGAACGAACGTCTCTCCACATGCTCAGTTCTGAGAGATAAGTGTGTGTGAAAGCCGTCCTTCACCTAGCTTGTTGGGAACACAAAGTTTCTCTTCAGTTACAAACTCCACTCCATAAATATATATGGGGAGGAACTAGCTCCAACTCGGGTTTACAGTGAAAACTGCAGGAACTTCAAACCGGCACTAGGAAACAAACTGAGAAACCATAGTAAAGGTTCTACTGCAACCCGTTCCCTTTGTGCTAGATGAACGAACGTCTCTCCACATGCTCAGTTCTGAGAGATAAGTGTGTGTGAAAGCCGTCCTTCACCTAGCTTGTTGGGAACACAAAGTATCTCTTCAGTAGCAAACTCCACTCCATACATATATATGGGGAGGAACTAGCTCCAACTCGGTTTTACAGTGAAAACTGCAGGAACTTCAAACCGGCACTAGGAAACAGACTGAGAAACCAGAGAAAAGTTTCTCCTGCAACCCGTTTCCTTTGTGCTAGATGAACGAACGACTCTCCACATGCTCAATTCTGAGAGTTAAGTGTGTGTGAACGCCGTCCTTCACTTAGCTTGTTAGGAATACAAATTTTCTCTTCAGTTGCAAACTCCACTCCATACATATATATGGGAAGGTACAAGCTCCAACTCGGTTTTATAGTGAAAACAGCAGGAACTTCAAAACGACACTAGGAAACAGACTGAGAAACCAGAGTAAAAGTTTCTCCTGCAACTCGTTCCCTTTGTGCTAGATGAACGAACGTCTCTCCAAATGCTCAGTTCTGAGAGATAAGTGTGTGTGAAAGCCGTCCTTCACCTAGCTTGTTGGGAACACAATGTTTCTCTTCAGTTGCAAACTCCACTCCATACATATATATGGGGAGGATCTAGCTCCAACTCGGTTTTACACTGAAAACTGCAGGAACTTCAAACCGGCACTAGGAAACAGACTGAGAAACCAGAGTAAAAGTTTCTCCTGCAACCCGTTCCCTTTGAGCTAGATGAATGAACGACTCTCCACATGCTCAGTTCTGAGAGATAAGTGTGTGTGAAAGCCGTCCTTCACCTAGCTTGTTAGGAATACAAATTTTATCTTCAGTTGCAAGCTCCACTCCATACAAATATATGCGGAGGTACTAGCTCCAACTCGGTTTTATAGTTAAAACTGCAGGAACTTCAAACCGGCACTAGGAAATGACTGAGAAACCAGAGTAAAAGTTTCTCCTGCAAACTGTTCCCTTTGTGCTAGATGAACGAATGTCTCTCCACATGCTCAGTTCTGAGAGATAAGTGTGTGTGAAAGGGGTCCTTCTCCTAGCTTGATGGGAACACAAAGTATCTCTTCAGTTGCAAACTCCACTCTATACATATATATGGGGAGGAACTAGCTCCAACACGGTTTTACAGTGAAAAATGCAGGAACTTCAAACCGGCACTAGGAAACAGACTGAGAAACCAGAGTAAAAGTTTCTCCTGCAACACGTTCCCTTTGTGCTAGATGAACGAACGTCTCTCCACATGCTCATTTCTGAGGGAAAAGTGTGTGTGAAAGCCGTCCTTCACCTAGCTTGTTAGGAATACAAAGTTTCTCTTCAGTTGCAAACTCCATTCCATACATATATATGCGGAGGTACTAGCTCCAACCCGGTTTTATAGTGAAAACTGCAGGAACTTCAAACCGGCACTAGGAAACAGACTGAGAAACCAGAGTAAATGTTTCTCCTGCAACCCGTTCCCTTTGTGCTAGATGAACGAACGTCTCTCCACATGCTCAGTTCTGAGAGATAAGTGTGTGTGAAAGCCGTCCTTCACCTAGCTTGTTGGGAACACAAAGTTTCTCTTCAGTTACAAACTCCACTCCATAAATATATATGGGGAGGAACTAGCTCCAACTCGGGTTTACAGTGAAAACTGCAGGAACTTCAAACCGGCACTAGGAAACAAACTGAGAAACCATAGTAAAGGTTCTCCTGCAACCCGTTCCCTTTGTGCTAGATGAACGAACGTCTCTCCACATGCTCAGTTCTGAGAGATAAGTGTGTGTGAAAGCCGTCCTTCACCTAGCTTGTTGGGAACACAAAGTATCTCTTCAGTAGCAAACTCCACTCCATACATATATATGGGGAGGAACTAGCTCCAACTCGGTTTTACAGTGAAAACTGCAGGAACTTCAAACCGGCACTAGGAAACAGACTGAGAAACCAGAGTAAAAGTTTCTCCTGCAACCCGTTCCCTTTGTGCTAGATGAATGAACGTCTCTCCACATGCTCAGTTCTGAGAGATAAGTGTGTGTGAAAGCCTTCCTTCACCTAGCTTGTTGGGAACACAAAGATTCTCTACAGTTGCAAACTCCACTCCATACATATATATGGAAAGGTACTAGCTCCAACTCGGTTTTACAGTGAAAACTGCAGGAACTTCAAACCGGCACTAGGAAACAGACTGAGAAACCAGAGTAAAAGTTTCTCCTGCAACCCGTTCCCTTTGTGCTAGATGAACGAACGTCTCTCCACATGCTCAGTTCTGAGAGATAAGTGTGTGTGAAAGCCGTTCTTCACTTAGCTTGTTGGGAACACAAAGTTTCTCTTCAGTTGCAAACTCCACTCCATAAATATATATGCGGAGGTACTAGCTCCAACTCCGTTTTATATTGAAAACTGCAAGAACTTCAAACAGGCACTAGGAAACAGACTGAGAAACCAGAGTAAAAAGTTCTCCTGCAACCCGTTCCCTGTGTGCTAGATGAACGAACGTCACTCCACATGCTCAGTTCTGAGAGATAAGTGTGTGTGAAAGCCGTCCTTCACCTAGCTTGTTGGGAACACAAAGATTCTCTTCAGTTACAAACTCCACTCCATACATATATATGGGGAGGAACTAGCTCCACCTCGGTTTTACAGTGAAAACTGCAGGAACTTCAAACCGGCACTAGGAAACAAACTGAGAAACCATAGTAAAGGTTCTCCTGCAACCCGTTCCCTTTGTGCTAGATGAACGAACGTCTCTCCACATGCTCAGTTCTGAGAGATAAGTGTGTGTGAAAGCCTTCCTTCACCTAGCTTGTTGGGAACACAAAGATTCTCTACAGTTGAAAACACCACTCCATACATATATATGGAAAGGTACTAGCTCCAACTCGGTTTTACAGTGAAAACTGCAGGAACTTCAAACCGGCACTAGGAAACAGACTGAGAAACCAGAGTAAAAGTTTCTCCTGCAACCCGTTCCCTTTGTGCTAGATGAACGAACGACTCTCCACATGCTCAGTTCTGAGAGATAAGTGTGTGTGAAAGCCGTCCTTCACCTATCTTGTTGGGAACACAAAGTTTCTCTTCAGTTGCAAACTCCACTCCATAAATATATATGCGGAGGTACTAGCTCCAACTCGGTTTTATATTGAAAACTGCAAGAACTTCTAACAGGCACTAGGAAACAGACTGAGAAACCAGAGTAAAAGTTTCTCCTGCAACCCGTTCCCTTTGTGCTAGATGAACGAACGTCTCTCCACATGCTCAGTTCTGAGAGATAAGTGTGTGTGAAAGCCGTCCTTCACCTAGCTTGATGGGAACACAAAGTTTCTCTTCAGTTGCAAACTCCACTCCATACATATATATGGGGAGGAACTAGCTCCAACTCGGTTTTACAGTGAAAACTGCAGGAACTTCAAACCGGCACTAGGAAACAGACTGAGAAACCAGAGTAAAAGGTTCTACTTCAACCCGTTCCCTTTGTGCTAGATGAACGAACGTCTCTCCACATGCTCAGTTCTGAGAGATAAGTGTGTGTGTAAGCCGTCCTTCACCTAGCTTGTTGGGAACACAAAGTTTCTCTACAGTTGCAAACTCCACTCCATACATATATATGGAAAGGTACTAGCTCCAACTCGGTTTTACAGTGAAAACTGCAGGAACTTCAAACCGGCACTAGGAAACAGACTGAGAAACCAGAGTAAAAGTTTCTCCTGCAAACCGTTCCCTTTGTGCTAGATGAACGAACGTCTCTCCACATGCTCAGTTCTGAGAGATAAGTGTGTGTGAAAGCCGTCCTTCACTTAGCTTGTTGGGAACACAAAGTTTCTCTTCAGTTGCAAACTCCACTCCATAAATGTATATGCGGAGGTACTAGCTCCAACTCCGTTTTATATTGAAAACTGCAAGAACTTCAAACAGGCACTAGGAAACAGACTGAGAAACCAGAGTAAAAAGTTCTCCTGCAACCCGTTCCCTGTGTGCTAAATGAACGAACGTCACTCCACATGCTCAGTTCTGATAGATAAGTGTGTGTGAAAGCCGTCCTTCAACTAGCTTGTTGGGAACACAAAGTTTCTCTTCAGTTACAAACTCCACTCCATACATATATAAGGGGAGGAACTAGCTCCACCTCGGTTTTACAGTGAAAACTGCAGGAACTTCAAACCGGCACTAGGAAACAGACTGAGAAACCAGAGTAAATGTTTCTCCTGCAACCCGTTCCCTTTGTGCTAGATGAACGAACGTCTCTCCACATGCTCAGTTCTGAGAGATAAGTGTGTGTGAAAGCCGTCCTTCACCTAGCTTGTTGGGAACACAAAGTTTCTCTTCAGTTACAAACTCCACTCCATAAATATATATGGGGAGGAACTAGCTCCAACTCGGGTTTACAGTGAAAACTGCAGGAACTTCAAACCGGCACTAGGAAACAAACTGAGAAACCATAGTAAAGGTTCTCCTGCAACCCGTTCCCTTTGTGCTAGATGAACGAACGTCTCTCCACATGCTCAGTTCTGAGAGATAAGTGTGTGTGAAAGCCGTCCTTCGCCTAGCTTGTTGGGAACACAAAGTATCTCTTCAGTAGCAAACTCCACTCCATACATATATATGGGGAGGAACTAGCTCCAACTCGGTTTTACAGTGAAAACTGCAGGAACTTCAAACCGGCACTAGGAAACAGACTGAGAAACCAGAGTAAAAGTTTCTCCTGCAACCCGTTCCCTTTGTGCTAGATGAATGAACGTCTCTCCACATGCTCAGTTCTGAGAGATAAGTGTGTGTGAAAGCCTTCCTTCACCTAGCTTGTTGGGAACACAAAGATTCTCTACAGTTGCAAACTCCACTCCATACATATATATGGAAAGGTACTAGCTCCAACTCGGTTTTACAGTGAAAACTGCAGGAACTTCAAACCGGCACTAGGAAACAGACTGAGAATCCAGAGTAAAAGTTTCTCCTGCAACCCGTTCCCTTTGTGCTAGATGAACGAACGACTCTCCACATGCTCAGTTCTGAGAGATAAGTGTGTGTGAAAGCCGTCCTTCAACTAGCTTGTTGGGAACACAAAGTTTCTCTTCAGTTGCAAACTCCACTCCATAAATATATATGCGGAGGTACTAGCTCCAACTCGGTTTTATATTGAAAACTGCAAGAACTTCTAACAGGCACTAGGAAACAGACTGAGAAACCAGAGTAAAAGGTTCTCCTGCAACCCGTTCCCTTTGTGCTAGATGAACGAACGTCTCTCCACATGCTCAGTTCTGAGAGATAAGTGTGTGTGAAAGCCGTCCTTCACCTAGCTTGATGGGAACACAAAGTTTCTCTTCAGTTGCAAACTCCACTCCATACATATATATGGGGAGGAACTAGCTCCAACTCGGTTTTACAGTGAAAACTGCAGGAACTTCAAACCGGCACTAGGAAACAGACTGAGAAACCAGAGTAAAAGGTTCTACTGCAACCCGTTCCCTTTGTGCTAGATGAACGAACGTCTCTCCACATGCTCAGTTCTGAGAGATAAGTGTGTGTGAAAGCCGTCCTTCACCTAGCTTGTTGGGAACACAAAGTTTCTCTACAGTTGCAAACTCCACTCCATACATATATATGGAAAGGTACTAGCTCCAACTCGGTTTTACAGTGAAAACTGCAGGAACTTCAAACCGGCACTAGGAAACAGACTGAGAAACCAGAGTAAAAGTTTCTCCTGCAACCCGTTCCCTTTGTGCTAGATGAACGAACGTCTCTCCACATGCTCAGTTCTGAGAGATAAGTGTGTGTGAAAGCCGTTCTTCACTTAGCTTGTTGGGAACACAAAGTTTCTCTTCAGTTGCAAACTCCACTCCATAAATATATATGCGGAGGTACTAGCTCCAACTCCGTTTTATATTGAAAACTGCAAGAACTTCAAACAGGCACTAGGAAACAGACTGAGAAACCAGAGTAAAAAGTTCTCCTGCAACCCGTTCCCTGTGTGCTAGATGAACGAACGTCACTCCACATGCTCAGTTCTGAGAGATAAGTGTGTGTGAAAGCCGTCCTTCACCTAGCTTGTTGGGAACACAAAGATTCTCTTCAGTTACAAACTCCACTCCATACATATATATGGGGAGGAACTAGCTCCACCTCGGTTTTACAGTGAAAACTGCAGGAACTTCAAACCGGCACTAGGAAACAAACTGAGAAACCATAGTAAAGGTTCTCCTGCAACCCGTTCCCTTTGTGCTAGATGAACGAACGTCTCTCCACATGCTCAGGTCTGAGAGATAAGTGTGTGTGAAAGCCTTCCTTCACCTAGCTTGTTGGGAACACAAAGATTCTCTACAGTTGAAAACTCCACTCCATACATATATATGGAAAGGTACTAGCTCCAACTCGGTTTTACAGTGAAAACTGCAGGAACTTCAAACCGGCACTAGGAAACAGACTGAGAAACCAGAGTAAAAGTTTCTCCTGCAACCCGTTCCCTTTGTGCTAGATGAACGAACGACTCTCCACATGCTCAGTTCTGAGAGATAAGTGTGTGTGAAAGCCGTCCTTCACCTAGCTTGTTGGGAACACAAAGTTTCTCTTCAGTTGCAAACTCCACTCCATAAATATATATGCGGAGGTACTAGCTCCAACTCGGTTTTATATTGAAAACTGCAAGAACTTCTAACAGGCACTAGGAAACAGACTGAGAAACCAGAGTAAAAGGTTCTCCTGCAACCCGTTCCCTTTGTGCTAGATGAACGAACGTCTCTCCACATGCTCAGTTCTGAGAGATAAGTGTGTGTGAAAGCCGTCCTTCACCTAGCTTGATGGGAACACAAAGTTTCTCTTCAGTTGCAAACTCCACTCCATACATATATATGGGGAGGAACTAGCTCCAACTCGGTTTTACAGTGAAAACTGCAGGAACTTCAAACCGGCACTAGGAAACAGACTGAGAAACCAGAGTAAAAGGTTCTACTGCAACCCGTTCCCTTTGTGCTAGATGAACGAACGTCTCTCCACATGCTCAGTTCTGAGAGATAAGTGTGTGTGTAAGCCGTCCTTCACCTAGCTTGTTGGGAACACAAAGTTTCTCTACAGTTGCAAACTCCACTCCATACATATATATGGAAAGGTACTAGCTCCAACTCGGTTTTACAGTGAAAACTGCAGGAACTTCAAACCGGCACTAGGAAACAGACTGAGAAACCAGAGTAAAAGTTTCTCCTGCAACCCGTTCCCTTTGTGCTAGATGAACGAACGTCTCTCCACATGCTCAGTTCTGAGAGATAAGTGTGTGTGAAAGCCGTCCTTCACTTAGCTTGTTGGGAACACAAAGTTTCTCTTCAGTTGCAAACTCCACTCCATAAATGTATATGCGGAGGTACTAGCTCCAACTCCGTTTTATATTGAAAACTGCAAGAACTTCAAACAGGCACTAGGAAACAGACTGAGAAACCAGAGTAAAAAGTTCTCCTGCAACCCGTTCCCTGTGTGCTAAATGAACGAACGTCACTCCACATGCTCAGTTCTGAGAGATAAGTGTGTGTGAAAGCCGTCCTTCAACTAGCTTGTTGGGAACACAAAGTTTCTCTTCAGTTACAAACTCCACTCCATACATATATAAGGGGAGGAACTAGCTCCACCTCGGTTTTACAGTGAAAACTGCAGGAACTTCAAACCGGCACTAGGAAACAGACTGAGAAACCAGAGTAAAAGGTTCTCCTGCAACCCGTTCACTTTGTGCTAGATGAACGAAAGTCTCTCCACATGCTCAGTTCTGAGAGATAAGTGTGTGTGAAAGCCGTCCTTCACCTAGCTTGCTGGGAACACAAAGTTTCTCTTCTGTTGCAAACTCCACTCCATACATATTTATGGAGAGGTACTAGCTCCAACTCGGTTTTACAGTGAAAACTGCAGGAACTTCAAACCGGCACTAGGAAACAGACTGAGAAACCAGAGTAAAAGTTTCTCCTGCAACCCGTTCCCTTTGTGCTAGATGAACGAACGTCTCTCCACATGCTCAGTTCTGAGAGATAAGTGTGTGTGAAAGCCGTCCTTCACCTAGCTTGTTGGGAACACAAAGTTTCTCTTCAGTTACAAACTCCACTCCATACATATATATGGGGAGGAACTAGCTCCAACTCGGTTTTACAGTGAAAACTGCAGGAACTTCAAACCGGCACTAGGAAACAGACTGAGAAACCAGAGTAAAAGGTTCCCCTGCAACCCGTTCCCTTTGTGCTAGATGAACGAAAGTCTCTCCACATGCTCAGTTCTGAGAGATAAGTGTGTGTGAAAGCCGTCCTTCACCTAGCTTGTTGGGAACACAAAGTTTCTCTTCGGTTGCAAACTCCACTCCATACATATTTATGGGGAGGTACTAGCTCCAACTCGGTTTTACAGTGAAAACTGCAGGAACTTCAAACCGGCACTAGGAAACAGACTGAGAAACCAGAATAAAATTTTCTGCTGCAACCCATTATCTTTGTGCTAGATGAACGAACGACTCTCCACATTCTCAGTTCTGAGAGATAAGTGTGTGTGAAAGCCGTCATCCACATTGCTTGTTGGGAACACAAAGTTTCTCTTCAGTTGCAAACTCCACTCCATACATATATATGGGGAGGTACTAGCTCCAACTCGGTTTTACAGTGAAAACTGCAGGAACTTCAAACCGGCACTAGGAAACAGACTGAGAAAACAGAGTAAAAGTTTCTCCTGCAACCCGTTCCCTTTGTGCTAGATGAACGAACGTCTCTCCACATGCTCAGTTCTGAGAGATAAGTGTGTGTGAAAGCCGTCCTTCACCTAGCTTGTTGGGAACACAAAGTTTCTCTTCAGTTGCAAACTCCACTCCATACATATATATGCGGAGGTACTAGCTCCAACTCGGTTTTATATTGAAAACTGCAGGAACTTCAAAACGGCACTAGGAAACAGACTGAGAAACCAGAGTAAAAGGTTCTCCTGCAACCCGTTCCCTTTGTGCTAGATGAACGAACGTCTCTCCACATGCTCAGTTCTGAGAGATAAGTGTGTGTGAAAGCCGTCCTTCACCTAGCTTGTTGGGAACACATAGATTCTCTTCAGTTGCAAACTCCACTCCATACATATATATGGGGAGGAACTAGCTCCAACTCGGTTTTACAGTGAAAACTGCAGGAAATTCAAACCGGCACTAGGAAACAGACTGAGAAACCAGAGTAAAGGTTCTCCTGCAACCCGTTCCCTTTGTGCTAGTTGAACGAACGTCCCTCCACATGCTCAGTTCTGAGAGATAGGTGTGTGTGAAAGCCGTCCTTCACCTAGTTTGTTGGGAACACAAAGTATCTCTTCAGTTGCAAACTCCATTCCATAATTATATATGGGGAAGAACTAGCTCCAACTCGGTTTTACAGTGAAAACTGCAGGAACTTCAAACCGGCACTAGGAAACAGACTGAGAAACCAGAGTAAAAGTTTCTCCTGCAACCCGTTCCCTTTGTGCTAGATGAAGGAACGTCTCTCCACATGCTCAGTTCTGAGAGATAATTGTGTGTGAAAGCCGTCCTTCACCTAGCTTGTTGGGAACACAAAGTTTCTCTTCAGTTGCAAACTCCACTCCATACATATATATGCGGAGGTACTAGCTCCAACTCGGTTTTATATTGAAAACTGCAGGAACTTCAAAACGGCACTAGGAAACAGACTGAGAAACCAGAGTAAAAGGTTCTCCTGCAACCCGTTCCCTTTGTGCTAGATGAACGAACGTCTCTCCACATGCTCAGTTCTGAGAGATAAGTGTGTGTGAAAGCCGTCTTTCACATAGCTTGTTGGGAACACAAAGTTTCTCTTCAGTTGCAAACTCCACTCCATACATATATATGGGGTGGTACTAGCTCCAACTCGGTTTTACAGTGAAAACTGCAGGAACTTCAAACCGGCACTAGGAAACAGACTGAGAAACCAGAGTAAAAGTTTCTCCTGCAACCCGTTCCCTTTGTGCTAGATGAACGAACGTCTCTCCACATGCTCAGTTCTGAGAGATAAGTGTGTGTGAAAGCCGTCCTTCACCTAGCTTGTTGGGAACACAAAGTTTCTCTTCAGTTGCAAACTCCACTCCATACATATATATGCGGAGGTACTAGCTCCAACTCGGTTTTATATTGAAAACTGCAGGAACTTCAAAACGGCACTAGGAAACAGACTGAGAAACGAGAGTAAAAGGTTCTCCTGCAACCCGTTCCCTTTGTGCTAGATGAACGAACGTCTCTCCACATGCTCAGTTCTGAGAGAAAAGTGTGTGTGAAAGCCGTCCTTCACCTAGCTTGTTGGGAACACAAAGTTTCTCTTCAGTTGCAAACTCCACTCCATAAATATATATGCAGAGGTACTAGCTCCAACTCGGTTTTATATTGAAAACTGCAAGAACTTCTAACAGGCACTAGGAAACAGACTGAGAAACCAGAGTAAAAGGTTCTCCTGCAACCCGTTCCCTTTGTGCTAGATGAACGAACGACTCTCCACATGCTCAGTTCTGAGAGATAAGTGTGTGTGAAAGCCGTCCTTCACCTAGCTTGTTGGGAACACAAAGTTTCTCTTCAGTTGCAAACTCCACTCCATACATATATATGCGGAGGTACTAGCTCCAACTCGGTTTTATATTGAAAACTGCAGGAACTTCAAAACGGCACTAGGAAACAGACTGAGAAACCAGAGTAAAAGGTTCTCCTGCAACCCGTTCCCTTTGTGCTAGATGAACGAACGTCTCTCCACATGCTCAGTTCTGAGAGATAAGTGTGTGTGAAAGCCGTCTTTCACATAGCTTGTTGGGAACACAAAGTTTCTCTTCAGTTGCAAACTCCACTCCATACATATATATGGGGTGGTACTAGCTCCAACTCGGTTTTACAGTGAAAACTGCAGGAACTTCAAACCGGCACTAGGAAACAGACTGAGAAACCAGAGTAAAAGTTTCTCCTGCAACCCGTTCCCTTTGTGCTAGATGAACGAACGTCTCTCCACATGCTCAGTTCTGAGAGATAAGTGTGTGTGAAAGCCGTCCTTCACCTAGCTTGTTGGGAACACAAAGTTTCTCTTCAGTTGCAAACTCCACTCCATACATATATATGCGGAGGTACTAGCTCCAACTCGGTTTTATATTGAAAACTGCAGGAACTTCAAAACGGCACTAGGAAACAGACTGAGAAACCAGAGTAAAAGGTTCTCCTGCAACCCGTTCCCTTTGTGCTAGATGAACGAACGTCTCTCCACATGCTCAGTTCTGAGAGATAAGTGTGTGTGAAAGCCGTCCTTCACCTAGCTTGTTGGGAACACAAAGTTTCTCTTCAGTTGCAAACTCCACTCTATAAATATATATGCGGATGTACTAGCTCCAACTCGGTTTTATATTGAAAACTGCAAGAACTTCTAACAGGCACTAGGAAACAGACTGAGAAACCAGAGTAAAAGGTTCTCCTGCAACCCGTTCCCTTTGTGCTAGATGAACGAACGACTCTCCACATGCTCAGTTCTGAGAGATAAGTGTGTGTGAAAGCCGTCCTTCACCTAGCTTGTTGGGAACACAAAGTTTCTCTTCAGTTGCAAACTCCACTCCATAAATATATATGCGGAGGTACTAGCTCCAACTCGGTTTTATATTGAAAACTGCAAGAACTTCTAACAGGCACTAGGAAACAGACTGAGAAACCAGAGTAAAAGGTTCTCCTGCAACCCGTTCCCTTTGTGCTAGATGAACGAACGTCTCTCCACATGCTCAGTTCTGAGAGATAAGTGTGTGTGAAAGCCGTCCTTCACCTAGCTTGATGGGAACACAAAGTTTCTCTTCAGTTGCAAACTCCATCCATACATATATATGGGGAGGAACTAGCTCCAACTCGGTTTTACAGTGAAAAATGCAGGAACTTCAAACCGGCACTAGGAAACAGACTGAGAAACCAGAGTAAAAGGTTCTCCTGCAACCCGTCCCCTTTGTGCTAGATGAACGAACGTCTCTCCACATGCTCAGTTCTGAGAGAAAAGTGTGTGTGAAAGCCGTCCTTCACCTAGCTTGTTGGGAACACAAAGTTTCTCTACAGTTGCAAACTCCACTCCATACATATATATGGAAAGGTACTAGCTCCAACTCGGTTTTACAGTGAAAACTGCAGGAACTTCAAACCGGCACTAGGAAACAGACTGAGAAACCAGAGTAAAAGTTTCTCCTGCAACCCGTTCCATTTGTGCTAGATGAACGAACGTCTCTCCACATGCTCAGTTCTGAGTGATAAGTGTGTGTGAAAGCCGTCCTTCACTTAGCTTGTTGGGAACAAAAAGTTTCTCTTCAGTAGCAAACTCCACTCCATAAATATATATGCGGAGGTACTAGCTCCAACTCCGTTTTATATTGAAAACTGCAAGAACTTCAAACAGGCACTAGGAAACAGACTGAGAAACCAGAGTAAAAGTTTCTCCTGCAACCAGTTCCCTGTTTGCTAGATGAACGAACGTCACTCCACATGCTCAGTTCTGAGAGATAAGTGTGTGTGAAAGCCGTCCTTCACCTAGCTTGTTGGGAACACAAAGTTTCTCTTCAGTTACAAACTCCACTCCATACATATATATGGGGAGGAACTAGCTCCAACTCGGTTTAACAGTGAAAACTGCAGGAACTTCAAACCGGCACTAGGAAACAGACTGAGAAACCAGAGTAAAAGGTTCTCCTGCAACCCGTTCCCTTTGTGCTAGATGAACGAAAGTCTCTCCACATGCTCAGTTCTGAGAGATAAGTGTGTGTGAAAGCCGTCCTTCACCTAGCTTGTTGGGAACACAAAGTTTCTCTTCTGTTGCAAACTCCAATCCATACATATTTATGGGGAGGTACTAGCACCAACTCGGTTTTACAGTGAAAACTGAAGGAACTTCAAACCGGCACTAGGAAACAGACTGAGAATCCAGAATAAAAGTTTCTGCTGCAACCCATTATCTTTGTGCTAGATGAACGAACGACTCTCCACATTCTCAGTTCTGAGAGATAAGTGTGTGTGAAAGCCGTCCTTCACATAGCTTGTTGGGAACACAAAGTTTCTCTTCAGTTGCAAACTCCACTCCATACATATATATGGGGAGGTACTAGCTCCAACTCGGTTTTACAGTGAAAACTGCAGGAACTTCAAACCGGCACTAGGAAACAGACTGAGAAACCAGAGTAAAAGTTTCTCCTGCAACCCGTTCACTTTGTGCTAGATGAACGAACGTCTCTCCACATGCTCAGTTCTGAGAGATAAGTGTGTGTGAAAGCCGTCCTTCACCTAGCTTGTTGGGAACACAAAGTTTCTCTTCAGTTGCAAACTCCACTCCATACATATATATGCGGAGGTACTAGCTCCAACTCGGTTTTATATTGAAAACTGCAGGAACTTCAAAACGGCTCTAGGAAACAGACTGAGAAACCAGAGTAAAAGGTTCTCCTGCAACCCGTTCCCTTTGTGCTAGATGAACGAACGTCTCTCCACATGCTCAGTTCTGAGAGATAAGTGTGTGTGAAAGCCGTCCTTCACCTAGCTTGTTGGGAACACAAAGATTCTCTTCAGTTGCAAACTCCACTCCATACATATATATGGGGAGGAACTAGCTCCAACTCGGTTTTACAGTGAAAACTGCAGGAACTTCAAACCGGCACTAGGAAACAGACTGAGAAACCAGAGTAAAGGTTCTCCTACAACCCGTTCCCTTTGTGCTAGTTGAACGAACGTCTCTCCACATGCTCAGTTCTGAGAGATAAGTGTGTGTGAAAGCCGTCCTTCACCTAGTTTGTTGGGAACACAAAGTTTCTCTTCAGTTGCAAACTCCACTCCATACATATATATGCGGAGGTACTAGCTCCAACTCGGTTTTATATTGAAAACTGCAGGAACTTCAAAACGGCACTAGGAAACAGACTGAGAAACCAGAGTAAAAGGTTCTCCTGCAAACCGTTCCCTTTGTGCTAGATGAACGAACGTCTCTCCACATGCTCAGTTCTGAGAGATAAGTGTGTGTGAAAGCCGTCCTTCACCTAGCTTGTTGGGAACACAAAGTTTCTCTTCAGTTGCAAACTCCACTCCATAAATATATATGCGGAGGTACTAGCTCCAACTCGGTTTTATATTGAAAACTGCAAGAACTTCTAAAAGGCACTAGGAAACAGACTGAGAAACCAGAGTAAAAGGTTCTCCTGCAACCCGTTCCCTTTGTGCTAGATGAACGAACGACTCTCCACATGCTCAGTTCTGAGAGATAAGTGTGTGTGAAAGCCGTCCTTCACCTAGCTTGTTGGGAACACAAAGTTTCTCTTCAGTTGCAAACTCCACTCCATAAATATATATGCAGAGGTACTAGCTCCAACTCGGTTTTATATTGAAAACTGCAAGAACTTCAAACAGGCACTAGGAAACAGACTGAGAAACCAGAGTAAAAGGTTCTCCTGCAACCAGTTCCCTGTGTGCTAGATGAACGAACGTCACTCCACATGCTCAGTTCCGAGAGATATGTGTGTGTGAAAGCCGTCCTTCACCTAGCTTGTTGGGAACACAAAGTTTCTCTTCAGTTACAAACTCCACTCCATACATATATATGGGGAGGAACTAGCTCCAACTCGGTTTTACAGTGAAAACTGCAGGAACTTCAAACCGGCACTAGGAAACAGACTGAGAAACCAGAGTAAAAGGTTCTCCTGCAACCCGTTCCCTTTGTGCTAGATGAACGAAAGTCTCTCCACATGCTCAGTTCTGAGAGATAAGTGTGTGTGAAAGCCGTCCTTCACCTAGCTTGTTGGGAACACAAAGTTTCTCTTCTGTTGCAAACTCCACTCCATACATATTTATGGGGAGGTACTAGCACCAACTCGGTTTTACAGTGAAAACTGCAGGAACTTCAAACCGGCACTAGGAAACAGACTGAGAAACCAGAATAAAAGTTTCTGCTGCAACCCATTATCTTTGTGCTAGATGAACGAACGACTCTCCACATTCTCAGTTCTGAGAGATAAGTGTGTGTGAAAGCCGTCCTTCACCTAGCTTGTTGGGAACACAAAGTTTCTCTTCAGTTGCAAACTCCACTCCATACATATATATGGGGAGGTACTAGCTCCAACTCGGTTTTACAGTGAAAACTGCAGGAACTTCAAACCGGCACTAGGAAACAGACTGAGAAACCAGAGTAAAAGTTTCTCCTGCAACCCGTTCCCTTTGTGCTAGATGAACGAACGTCTCTCCACATGCTCAGTTCTGAGAGATAAGTGTGTGTGAAAGCCGTCCTTCACCTAGCTTGTTGGGAACACAAAGTTTCTCTTCAGTTGCAAACTCCACTCCATACATATATATGCGGATGTACTAGCTCCAACTCGGTTTTATATTGAAAACTGCAGGAACTTCAAAACGGCACTAGGAAACAGACTGAGAAACCAGAGTAAAAGGTTCTCCTGCAACCCGTTCCCTTTGTGCTAGATGAACGAACGTCTCTCCACATGCTCAGTTCTGAGAGATAAGTGTGTGTGAAAGCCGTCCTTCACCTAGCTTGTTGGGAACACAAAGATTCTCTTCAGTTGCAAACTCCACTCCATACATATATATGGGGAGGAACTAGCTCCAACTCGGTTTTACAGTGAAAACTGCAGGAACTTCAAACCGGCACTAGGAAACAGACTGAGAAACCAGAGTAAAGGTTCTCCTGCAACCCGTTCCCTTTGTGCTAGTTGAACGAACGTCTCTCCACATGCTCAGTTCTGAGAGATAAGTGTGTGTGAAAGCCGTCCTTCACCTAGTTTGTTGGGAACACAAAGTATCTCTTCAGTTGCAAACTCCACTCCATAATTATATATGGGTAAGAACTAGCTCCAACTCGGTTTTATAGTGAAAACTGCAGGAACTTCAAACCGGCACTAGGAAACAGACTGAGAAACCAGAGTAAAAGTTTCTCCTGCAACCCGTTCCCTTCATGCTAGATGAACGAACGTCTCTCCACATGCTCAGTTCTGAGAGATAAGTGTGTGTGAAAGCCGTCCTTCACCTTGCTTGTTGGGAACAGAAAGTTTCTCTTCAGTTGCAAACTCCACTCCATACATATATATGCGGAGGTACTAGCTCCAACACGGTTTTATATTTAAAACTGCAGGAACTTCAAACCGGCACTAGGAAACAGACTGAGAAACCAGAGTAAAAGTTTCTCCTGCAACCCGTTCCCTTTTTGCTAGATGAACGAACGTCTCTCCACATGCTCAGTTCTGAGAGTTAAGTGTGTGTGAAAGCCGTCCTTCAACTAACTTGTTGGGAACACAAAGTTTCTCTTCAGTTGCAAACTCCACTCCATACATATATATGGGGAGGAACTAGCTCCAATTCGGTTTTACAGTGAAAACTGCAGGAACTTCAAACCGGCCCTAAGAAACAGACTGAGAAACCAGAGTAAAAGTTTCTCCTGCAACCCGTTCCCTTTGTGCTAGATGAACGAACGTCTCTCCACATGCTCAGTTCTGAGAGATAAGTGTGTGTGAAAGCCGTCCTTCACCTAGCTTGTTAGGAATACAAAGTTTCTCTTCAGTTGCAAACTCCACTCCATACATATATATGCGGAGGTACTAGCTCCAACTCTGTTTTATAGTGAAAACTGCAGGAACTTCAAACCGGCACTAGGAAACAGACTGAGAAACCAGAGTAAAAGGTTCTCCTGCAACCCGTTCCCTTTGTGCTAGATGAACGAACGTCTCTCCACATGCTCAGTTCTGAGAGATAAGTGTGTGTGAAAGCCGTCCTTCACCTAGCTTGTTGGGAACACAAAGTTTCTCTTCAGTTGCAAACTCCACTCCATACATATATATGGGGAGGAACTAGCTCCAACTCGGTTTTACAGTGAAATCTGCAGGAACTTCAAACCGGCACTAGGAAACACACTGAGAAACCAGAGTAAAAGTTTCTCCTGCAACCCGTTCCCTTTGTGCTAGATGAACGAACGTCTCTCAACATGCTCAGTTCTGAGAGATAAGTGTGTGTGAAAGCCGTCCTTCACCTAGCTTGTTGGGAACACAATGTTTCTCTTCTGTTGCAAACTCCACTCCATACATATATATGCGGAGGTACTAGCTCCAACTCGGTTTTATATTGAAAACTGCAGGAACTTCAAACCGGCACTAGGAAACAGACTGAAAAACCAGAGTAAAAGTTTCTCCTGCAACCCGTTCCCTTTGTGCTAGATGAACGAACGTCTCTCCACATGCTCAGTTCTGAGAGATAAGTGTGTGTGAAAGCCGTCCTTCACCTAGCTTGTTGGGAACACAAAGTTTCTCTTCAGTTGCAAACTCCACTCCATACATATATATGCGGAGGTACTAGCTCCAACTCGGTTTTATATTGAAAACTGCAGGAACTTCAAACCGGCACTAGGAAACAGACTGAGAAACCAGAGTAAAAGTTTCTCCTGCAACCCGTTCCCTTTGTGCTAGATGAACGAACGTCTCTCCACATGCCCAGTTCTGAGAGATAAGTGTGTGTGAAAGCCGTCCTTCACCTAGCTTGTTAGGAATACAAAGTTTCTCTTCAGTTGCAAACTCCACTCCATACATATATATGGGGAAGTACTAGCTCCAACTCGGTTTTACAGTGAAAACTGCAGGAACTTCAAACCGGCACTAGGAAACAGACTGAGAAACCAGAGTAAAAGTTTCTCCTGCAACCCGTTCCCTTTGTGCTAGATGAACGAACGTCTCTCCACATGCTCAGTTCTGAGAGATAAGTGAGTGTGAAAGCCGTCCTTCACCTAGCTTGTTGGGAACAGAAAGTTTCTCTTCAGTTGCAAACTCCACTCCATACATATATATGGGGAGGAACTAGCTCTAACTCGGTTTTAGAGTGAAAACTGCAGGAACTTCAAACCGGCACTAGGAAACAGACTGAGAAACCAGAGTAAAATGTTCTCCTGCAAACCGTTCCCTTTTTGCTATATGAACGAACGACTCTCCACATGCTCAGTTCTGAGAGATAAGTGTGTGTGAAAGCCGTCCTTCACCTAGCTTGTTAGGAATACAAAGTTTCTCTTCAGTTGCAAACTCCACTCCATACATATATATGGGGAGGTACTAGCTCCAACTCGGTTTTACAGTAAAAACTGCAGGAACTTCAAACCGGCACTAGGAAACAGACTGAGAAACCAGAGTAAAAGTTTCTCCTGCAACCCGTTCCCTTCATGCTAGATGAACGAACGTCTCTCCACATGCTCAGTTCTGAGAGATAAATGTGTGTGAAAGCCGTCCTTCACCTTGCTTGTTGGGAACAGAAAGTTTCTCTTCAGTTGCAAACTCCACTCCATACATATATATGCGGAGGTACTAGCTCCAACACGGTTTTATATTTAAAACTGCAGGAACTTCAAACCGGCACTAGGAAACAGACTGAGAAACCAGAGTAAAAGTTTCTCCTGCAACCCGTTCCCTTTTTGCTAGATGAACGAACGTCTCTCCACATGCTCAGTTCTGAGAGATAAGTGTGTGTGAAAGCCGTCCTTCAACTAACTTGTTGGGAACACAAAGTTTCTCTTCAGTTGCAAACTCCACTCCATACATATATATGGGGAGGAACTAGCTCCAATTCGGTTTTACAGTGAAAACTGCAGGAACTTCAAACCGGCACTAGGAAACAGACTGAGAAACCAGAGTAAAAGTTTCTCCTGCAACCCGTTCCCTTTGTTCTAGATGAACGAACGTCTCTCCACATGCTCAGTTCTGAGAGATAAGTGTGTGTGTAAGCCGTCCTTCACCTAGCTTGTTGGGAACACAAAGTTTCTCTTCAGTTGCAAACTCCACTCCATACATATATATGGGGAGGAACTAGCTCCAACTCGGTTTTAGAGTGAAAACTGCAGGAACTTCAAACCGGCACTAGGAAACAGACTGAGAAACCAGAGTAAAATGTTCTCCTGCAAACCGTTCCCTTTTTGCTATATGAACGAACGACTCTCCACATGCTCAGTTCTGAGAGATAAGTGTGTGTGAAAGCCGTCCTTCACCTAGCTTGTTAGGAATACAAAGTTTCTCTTCAGTTGCAAACTCCACTCCATACATATATATGCGGAGGTACTAGCTCCAACTCTGTTTTATAGTGAAAACTGCAGGAACTTCAAACCGGCACTAGGAAACAGACTGAGAAACCAGAGTAAAAGGTTCTCCTGCAACCCGTTCCCTTTGTGCTAGATGAACGAACGTCTCTCCACATGCTCAGTTCTGAGAGATAAGTGTGTGTGAAAGCCGTCCTTCACCTAGCTTGTTGGGAACACAAAGTTTCTCTTCAGTTGCAAACTCCACTCCATACATATATATGGGGAGGAACTAGCTCCAACTCGGTTTTACAGTGAAATCTGCAGGAACTTCAAACCGGCACTAGGAAACAGACTGAGAAACCAGAGTAAAAGTTTCTCCTGCAACCCGTTCCCTTTGTGCTAGATGAACGAACGTCTCTCAACATGCTCAGTTCTGAGAGATAAGTGTGTGTGAAAGCCGTCCTTCACCTAGCTTGTTGGGAACACAATGTTTCTCTTCTGTTGCAAACTCCACTCCATACATATATATGCGGAGGTACTAGCTCCAACTCGGTTTTATATTGAAAACTGCAGGAACTTCAAACCGGCACTAGGAAACAGACTGAGAAACCAGAGTAAAAGTTTCTCCTGCAACCCGTTCCCTTTGTGCTAGATGAACGAACGTCTCTCCACATGCCCAATTCTGAGAGATAAGTGTGTGTGAAAGCCGTCCTTCACCTAGCTTGTTAGGAATACAAAGTTTCTCTTCAGTTGCAAACTCCACTCCATACATATATATGGGGAGGTACTAGCTCCAACTCGGTTTTACAGTGAAAACTGCAGGAACTTCAAACCGGCACTAGGAAACAGACTGAGAAACCAGAGTAAAAGTTTCTCCTGCAACCCGTTCCCTTTGTGCTAGATGAACGAACGTCTCTCCACATGCTCAGTTCTGAGAGATAAGTTTGTGTGAAAGCCGTCCTTCACCTAGCTTGTTAGGAACACAAAGTTTCTCTTCAGTTGCAAACTCCACTCCATACATATATATGCGGAGGTACTAGCTCCAACTCTGTTTTATAGTGAAAACTGCAGGAACTTCAAACCGGCACTAGGAAACAGACTGAGAAACCAGAGTAAAAGGTTCTCCTGCAACCCGTTCCCTTTGTGCTAGATGAACGAACGTCTCTCAACATGCTCAGTTCTGAGAGATAAGTGTGTGTGAAAGCCGTCCTTCACCTAGCTTGTTGGGAACACAAAGTTTCTCTTCAGTTGCAAACTCCACTCCATACATATATATGGGGAGGTACTAGCTCCAACTCGATTTTACAGTGAAAACTGCAGGAACTTCAAACCGGCAATAGGAAACAGACTGAGAAACCAGAGTGAAAGTTTCTCCTGCAACCCGTTCCCTTTGTGCTAGATGAACGAACGTCTCTCCACATGCTCAGTTCTGAGAGATAAGTGTGTGTGAAAGCCGTCCTTCACCTAGCTTGTTGGGAACACAAAGTTTCTCTTCAGTTGCAAACTCCACTCCATACATATATATGCGGAGGTACTAGCTCCAACTCGGTTTTATATTGAAAACTGCAGGAACTTCAAACCGGCACTAGGAAACAGACTGAGAAACCAGAGTAAAAGTTTCTCCTGCAACCCGTTCCCTTTGTGCTAGATGAACGAACGTCTCTCCACATGCCCAGTTCTGAGAGATAAGTGTGTGTGAAAGCCGTCCTTCACTTAGCTTGTTAGGAATACAAAGTTTCTCTTCAGTTGCAAACTCCAATCCATACATATATATGGGGAGGTACTAGCTCCAACTCGGTTTTACAGTGAAAACTGCAGGAACTTCAAACCGGCACTAGGAAACAGACTGAGAAACCAGAGTAAAAGTTTCTCCTGCAACCCGTTCCCTTTGTGCTAGATGAACGAACGTCTCTCCACATGCTCAGTTCTGAGAGATAAGTGAGTGTGAAAGCCGTCCTTCACCTAGCTTGTTGGGAACAGAAAGTTTCTCTTCAGTTGCAAACTCCACTCCATACATATATATGGGGAGGTACTACCTCCAACTCGGTTTTATATTGAAAACTGCAGGAACTTCAAACCGGCACTAGGAAAAAGACTGAGAAACCAGAGTAAAAGTTTCTCCTGCAACCCGTTCCCTTTGTGCTAGATGAACGAACGTCTCTCCACATGCTCAGTTCTGAGAGATAAGTGTGTGTGAAAGCCGTCCTCCACCTAGCTTGTTGGGAACACAAAGTTTCTCTTCAGTTGCAAACTCCACTCCATACATATATATGCGGAGGTACTAGCTCCAACTCGGTTTTATATTGAAAACTGCAGGAACTTCAAACCGGCACTAGGAAACAGACTGAGAAACCAGAGTAAAAGTTTCTCCTGCAACCCGTTCCCTTTGTGCTAGATGAACGAACGTCTCTCCACATGCCCAGTTCTGAGAGATAAGTGTGTGTGAAAGCCGTCCTTCACCTAGCTTGTTAGGAATACAAAGTTTCTCTTCAGTTGCAAACTCCACTCCATACATATATATGGGGAGGTACTAGCTCCAACTCGGTTTTACAGTGAAAACTGCAGGAACTTCAAACCGGCACTAGGAAACAGACTGAGAAACCAGAGTAAAAGTTTCTCCTGCAACCCGTTCCCTTTGTGCTAGATGAACGAACGTCTCTCCACATGCTCAGTTCTGAGAGATAAGTGAGTGTGAAAGCCGTCCTTCACCTAGCTTGTTGGGAACAGAAAGTTTCTCTTCAGTTGCAAACTCCACTCCATACATATATATGGGGAGGAACTAGCTCTAACTCGGTTTTAGAGTGAAAACTGCAGGAACTTCAAACCGGCACTAGGAAACAGACTGAGAAACCAGAGTAAAATGTTCTCCTGCAAACCGTTCCCTTTTTGCTATATGAACGAACGACTCTCCACATGCTCAGTTCTGAGAGATAAGTGTGTGTGAAAGCCGTCCTTCACCTAGCTTGTTAGGAATACAAAGTTTCTCTTCAGTTGCAAACTCCACTCCATACATATATATGGGGAGGTACTAGCTCCAACTCGGTTTTACAGTAAAAACTGCAGGAACTTCAAACCGGCACTAGGAAACAGACTGAGAAACCAGAGTAAAAGTTTCTCCTGCAACCCGTTCCCTTCATGCTAGATGAACGAACGTCTCTCCACATGCTCAGTTCTGAGAGATAAGTGTGTGTGAAAGCCGTCCTTCACCTTGCTTGTTGGGAACAGAAAGTTTCTCTTCAGTTGCAAACTCCACTCCATACATATATATGCGGAGGTACTAGCTCCAACACGGTTTTATATTTAAAACTGCAGGAACTTCAAACCGGCACTAGGAAACAGACTGAGAAACCAGAGTAAAAGTTTCTCCTGCAACCCGTTCCCTTTTTGCTAGATGAACGAACGTCTCTCCACATGCTCAGTTCTGAGAGATAAGTGTGTGTGAAAGCCGTCCTTCAACTAACTTGTTGGGAACACAAAGTTTCTCTTCAGTTGCAAACTCCACTCCATACATATATATGGGGAGGAACTAGCTCCAATTCGGTTTTACAGTGAAAACTGCAGGAACTTCAAACCGGCACTAGGAAACAGACTGAGAAACCAGAGTAAAAGTTTCTCCTGCAACCCGTTCCCTTTGTTCTAGATGAACGAACGTCTCTCCACATGCTCAGTTCTGAGAGATAAGTGTGTGTGTAAGCCGTCCTTCACCTAGCTTGTTGGGAACACAAAGTTTCTCTTCAGTTGCAAACTCCACTCCATACATATATATGGGGAGGAACTAGCTCCAACTCGGTTTTAGAGTGAAAACTGCAGGAACTTCAAACCGGCACTAGGAAACAGACTGAGAAACCAGAGTAAAATGTTCTCCTGCAAACCGTTCCCTTTTTGCTATATGAACGAACGACTCTCCACATGCTCAGTTCTGAGAGATAAGTGTGTGTGAAAGCCGTCCTTCACCTAGCTTGTTAGGAATACAAAGTTTCTCTTCAGTTGCAAACTCCACTCCATACATATATATGCGGAGGTACTAGCTCCAACTCTGTTTTATAGTGAAAACTGCAGGAACTTCAAACCGGCACTAGGAAACAGACTGAGAAACCAGAGTAAAAGGTTCTCCTGCAACCCGTTCCCTTTGTGCTAGATGAACGAACGTCTCTCCACATGCTCAGTTCTGAGAGATAAGTGTGTGTGAAAGCCGTCCTTCACCTAGCTTGTTGGGAACACAAAGTTTCTCTTCAGTTGCAAACTCCACTCCATACATATATATGGGGAGGAACTAGCTCCAACTCGGTTTTACAGTGAAATCTGCAGGAACTTCAAACCGGCACTAGGAAACAGACTGAGAAACCAGAGTAAAAGTTTCTCCTGCAACCCGTTCCCTTTGTGCTAGATGAACGAACGTCTCTCCACATGCTCAGTTCTGAGAGATAAGTGTGTGTGAAAGCCGTCCTTCACCTAGCTTGTTGGGAACACAAAGTTTCTCTTCAGTTGCAAACTCCACTCCATACATATATATGCGGAGGTACTAGCTCCAACTCGGTTTTATATTGAAAACTGCAGGAACTTCAAACCGGCACTAGGAAACAGACTGAGAAACCAGAGTAAAAGTTTCTCCTGCAACCCGTTCCCTTTGTGCTAGATGAACGAACGTCTCTCCACATGCCCAGTTCTGAGAGATAAGTGTGTGTGAAAGCCGTCCTTCACCTAGCTTGTTAGGAATACAAAGTTTCTCTTCAGTTGCAAACTCCACTCCATACATATATATGGGGAGGTACTAGCTCCAACTCGGTTTTACAGTGAAAACTGCAGGAACTTCAAACCGGCACTAGGAAACAGACTGAGAAACCAGAGTAAAAGTTTCTCCTGCAACCCGTTCCCTTTGTGCTAGATGAACGAACGTCTCTCCACATGCTCAGTTCTGAGAGATAAGTGAGTGTGAAAGCCGTCCTTCACCTAGCTTGTTGGGAACAGAAAGTTTCTCTTCAGTTGCAAACTCCACTCCATACATATATATGGGGAGGAACTAGCTCTAACTCGGTTTTAGAGTGAAAACTGCAGGAACATCAAACCGGCACTAGGAAACAGACTGAGAAACCAGAGTAAAATGTTCTCCTGCAAACCGTTCCCTTTTTGCTATATGAACGAACGACTCTCCACATGCTCAGTTCTGAGAGATAAGTGTGTGTGAAAGCCGTCCTTCACCTAGCTTGTTAGGAATACAAAGTTTCTCTTCAGTTGCAAACTCCACTCCATACATATATATGGGGAGGTACTAGCTCCAACTCGGTTTTACAGTAAAAACTGCAGGAACTTCAAACCGGCACTAGGAAACAGACTGAGAAACCAGAGTAAAAGTTTCTCCTGCAACCCGTTCCCTTCATGCTAGATGAACGAACGTCTCTCCACATGCTCAGTTCTGAGAGATAAGTGTGTGTGAAAGCCGTCCTTCACCTTGCTTGTTGGGAACAGAAAGTTTCTCTTCAGTTGCAAACTCCACTCCATACATATATATGCGGAGGTACTAGCTCCAACACGGTTTTATATTTAAAACTGCAGGAACTTCAAACCGGCACTAGGAAACAGACTGAGAAACCAGAGTAAAAGTTTCTCCTGCAACCCGTTCCCTTTTTGCTAGATGAACGAACGTCTCTCCACATGCTCAGTTCTGAGAGATAAGTGTGTGTGAAAGCCGTCCTTCAACTAACTTGTTGGGAACACAAAGTTTCTCTTCAGTTGCAAACTCCACTCCATACATATATATGGGGAGGAACTAGCTCCAATTCGGTTTTACAGTGAAAACTGCAGGAACTTCAAACCGGCACTAGGAAACAGACTGAGAAACCAGAGTAAAAGTTTCTCCTGCAACCCGTTCCCTTTGTTCTAGATGAACGAACGTCTCTCCACATGCTCAGTTCTGAGAGATAAGTGTGTGTGTAAGCCGTCCTTCACCTAGCTTGTTGGGAACACAAAGTTTCTCTTCAGTTGCAAACTCCACTCCATACATATATATGGGGAGGAACTAGCTCCAACTCGGTTTTAGAGTGAAAACTGCAGGAACTTCAAACCGGCACTAGGAAACAGACTGAGAAACCAGAGTAAAATGTTCTCCTGCAAACCGTTCCCTTTTTGCTATATGAACGAACGACTCTCCACATGCTCAGTTCTGAGAGATAAGTGTGTGTGAAAGCCGTCCTTCACCTAGCTTGTTAGGAATACAAAGTTTCTCTTCAGTTGCAAACTCCACTCCATACATATATATGCGGAGGTACTAGCTCCAACTCTGTTTTATAGTGAAAACTGCAGGAACTTCAAACCGGCACTAGGAAACAGACTGAGAAACCAGAGTAAAAGGTTCTCCTGCAACCCGTTCCCTTTGTGCTAGATGAACGAACGTCTCTCCACATGCTCAGTTCTGAGAGATAAGTGTGTGTGAAAGCCGTCCTTCACCTAGCTTGTTGGGAACACAAAGTTTCTCTTCAGTTGCAAACTCCACTCCATACATATATATGGGGAGGAACTAGCTCCAACTCGGTTTTACAGTGAAATCTGCAGGAACTTCAAACCGGCACTAGGAAACAGACTGAGAAACCAGAGTAAAAGTTTCTCCTGCAACCCGTTCCCTTTGTGCTAGATGAACGAACGTCTCTCAACATGCTCAGTTCTGAGAGATAAGTGTGTGTGAAAGCCGTCCTTCACCTAGCTTGTTGGGAACACAATGTTTCTCTTCTGTTGCAAACTCCACTCCATACATATATATGCGGAGGTACTAGCTCCAACTCGGTTTTATATTGAAAACTGCAGGAACTTCAAACCGGCACTAGGAAACAGACTGAGAAACCAGAGTAAAAGTTTCTCCTGCAACCCGTTCCCTTTGTGCTAGATGAACGAACGTCTCTCCACATGCCCAATTCTGAGAGATAAGTGTGTGTGAAAGCCGTCCTTCACCTAGCTTGTTAGGAATACAAAGTTTCTCTTCAGTTGCAAACTCCACTCCATACATATATATGGGGAGGTACTAGCTCCAACTCGGTTTTACAGTGAAAACTGCAGGAACTTCAAACCGGCACTAGGAAACAGACTGAGAAACCAGAGTAAAAGTTTCTCCTGCAACCCGTTCCCTTTGTGCTAGATGAACGAACGTCTCTCCACATGCTCAGTTCTGAGAGATAAGTGTGTGTGAAAGCCGTCCTTCACCTAGCTTGTTAGGAACACAAAGTTTCTCTTCAGTTGCAAACTCCACTCCATACATATATATGCGGAGGTACTAGCTCCAACTCTGTTTTATAGTGAAAACTGCAGGAACTTCAAACCGGCACTAGGAAACAGACTGAGAAACCAGAGTAAAAGGTTCTCCTGCAACCCGTTCCCTTTGTGCTAGATGAACGAACGTCTCTCAACATGCTCAGTTCTGAGAGATAAGTGTGTGTGAAAGCCGTCCTTCACCTAGCTTGTTGGGAACACAAAGTTTCTCTTCAGTTGCAAACTCCACTCCATACATATATATGGGGAGGTACTAGCTCCAACTCGATTTTACAGTGAAAACTGCAGGAACTTCAAACCGGCAATAGGAAACAGACTGAGAAACCAGAGTGAAAGTTTCTCCTGCAACCCGTTCCCTTTGTGCTAGATGAACGAACGTCTCTCCACATGCTCAGTTCTGAGAGATAAGTGTGTGTGAAAGCCGTCCTTCACCTAGCTTGTTGGGAACACAAAGTTTCTCTTCAGTTGCAAACTCCACTCCATACATATATATGCGGAGGTACTAGCTCCAACTCGGTTTTATATTGAAAACTGCAGGAACTTCAAACCGGCACTAGGAAACAGACTGAGAAACCAGAGTAAAAGTTTCTCCTGCAACCCGTTCCCTTTGTGCTAGATGAACGAACGTCTCTCCACATGCCCAGTTCTGAGAGATAAGTGTGTGTGAAAGCCGTCCTTCACTTAGCTTGTTAGGAATACAAAGTTTCTCTTCAGTTGCAAACTCCAATCCATACATATATATGGGGAGGTACTAGCTCCAACTCGGTTTTACAGTGAAAACTGCAGGAACTTCAAACCGGCACTAGGAAACAGACTGAGAAACCAGAGTAAAAGTTTCTCCTGCAACCCGTTCCCTTTGTGCTAGATGAACGAACGTCTCTCCACATGCTCAGTTCTGAGAGATAAGTGAGTGTGAAAGCCGTCCTTCACCTAGCTTGTTGGGAACAGAAAGTTTCTCTTCAGTTGCAAACTCCACTCCATACATATATATGCGGAGGTACTACCTCCAACTCGGTTTTATATTGAAAACTGCAGGAACTTCAAACCGGGACAAGGAAAAAGACTGAGAAACCAGAGTAAAAGTTTCCCCTGCAACCCGTTCCCTTTGTGCTAGATGAACGAACGTCTCTCAACAAGCTCAGTTTTGAGAGATAAGTGTGTGTGAAAGCCGTCCTTCACCTAGCTTGTTGGGAACACAAAGTTTCTCTTCAGTTGCAAACTCCACTCCATACATATATATGGGGAGGTACTACCTCCAACTCGGTTTTATATTGAAAACTGCAGGAACTTCAAACCGGCACTAGGAAAAAGACTGAGAAACCAGAGTAAAAGTTTCCCCTGCAACCCGTTCCCTTTGTGCTAGATGAACGAACGTCTCTCAACAAGCTCAGTTTTGAGAGATAAGTGTGTGTGAAAGCCGTCCTTCACCTAGCTTGTTGGGAACACAAAGTTTCTCTTCAGTTGCAAACTCCACTACATACATATATATGGGGAGGAACTAGCTCCATCTCGGTTTTACAGTGAAAACTGCAGGAACTTCAAACCGGCACTAGGAAACAGACTGAGAAACCAGAGTAAAAGGTTCTCCTGCAACCCGTTCCCTTTGTGCTAGATGAACGAACGTCTCTATACATGCTCAGTTCTGAGAGATAAGTGTGTGTGAAAGCCGTCCTTCACCTAGCTTGTTGGGAACACAAAGTATCTCTTCAGTTGCAAACTCCACTCCATACATATATATGGGGAGGTACTAGCTCCAACTCGGTTTTACAGTGAAAACTGCAGGAACTTCAAACCGGCACTAGGAAACAGACTGAGAAACCAGAGTAAAAGTTTCTCCTGCAACCCGTTCCCTTTGTGCTAGATGAACGAACGTCTCTCCACATGCTCAGTTCTGAGAGATAATTGTGTGTGAAAGCCGTCCTTCACCTAGCTTGTTGGGAACACAAAGTTTCTCTTCAGTTGCAAACTCCACTCCATACATATATATGGGGAGGTACTAGCTCCAACTCGGTTTTACAGTGAAAACTGCAGGAACTTCAAACCGGCACTAGGAAACAGACTGAGAAACCAGAGTAAAAGTTTCTCCTGCAACACGTTCCCTTCGTGCTAGATGAACGAACGTCTCTCCACATGCTCAGTTCTGAGAGATAAGTGTGTGTGAAAGCCGTCCTTCACCTAGCTTGTTGGGAACAGAAAGTTTCTCTTCAGTTGCAAACTCCACTCCATACATATATATGCGGAGGTACTAGCTCCAACTCGGTTTTATATTAAAAAATGCAGGAACATCAAACCGGCACTAGGAAACAGACTGAGAAACCAGAGTAAAAGTTTTTCCTGCAACCCGTTCCCTTTTTGCTAGATGAACGAACGTCTCTCCACATGCTCAGTTCTGAGAGATAAGTGTGTGTGAAAGCCGTCCTTCAACTAGCTTGTTGGGAACACAAAGTTTCTCTTCAGTTGCAAACTCCACTCCATACATATATATGGGGAGGAACTAGCTCCAACTCGGTTTTACAGTGAAAACTGCAGGAACTTCAAACCGGCACTAGGAAACAGACTGAGAAACCAGAGTAAAAGGTTCTCCTGCAACCCGTTCCCTTTGTGCTAGATGAACGAACGTCTCTCCACATGCTCAGTTCTGAGAGATAAGTGTGTGTGAAAGCCGTCCTTCACCTAGCTTGTTGGGAACACAAAGTTTCTCTTCAGTTGCAAACTCCACTCCATACATATATATGGGGAGGTACTAGCTCAAACTCGGTTTTACAGTGAAAACTGCAGGAACTTCAAACCGGCAATAGGAAACAGAATGAGAAACCAGTGTAAAAGTTTTTCCTGCAACCCGTTCCCTTTGTGCTAGATGAACGAACGTCTCTCCACATGCTCAGTTCTGAGAGATAAGTGTGTGTGAAAGCCGTCCTTCACCTAGCTTGTTGGGAACACAAAGTTTCTCTTTAGTTGCAAACTCCACTCCATACATATATATGCGGAAGTACTAGCTCCAACTCGGTTTTACAGTGAAAACTGCAGGAACTTCAAACCGGCACTAGGAAACAGACTGAGAAACCAGAGTAAAAGTTTCTCCTGCAACCCGTTCCCTTTGTGCTAGATGAACGAACGTCTCTCCACATGCTCAGTTCTGAGAGATAATTGGGTGTGAAAGTCGTCCTTCACCTAGCTTGTTTGTAATACAAAGTTTCTCTTCAGTTGCTAATTCCACTCCATACATATATACGGGGAGGTACTAGCTCCAACTCGGTTTTACAGTGAAAACTGCAGGAACTTCAAACCGGCACTAGGAAACAGCCTGAGAAAGCCGAGTAAAAGTTTCCCCTGCAACCCGTTCCCTTTGTGCTAGATGAACGAACGTCTCTCCACATGCTCAGTTCTGAGAGATAATTGTGTGTGAAAGCCGTCCTTCACCTAGCTTGTTGGGAACACAAACTTTCTCTTCAGTTGCAAACTCCACTCCATACATATATATGGGGAGGTACTAGCTCCAACTCGGTTTTACAGTGAAAACTGCAGGAACTTCAAACCGACACTAGGAAACAGACTGAGAAACCAGAGTAAAAGTTTCTCCTGCAACCCGTTCCCTTTGTGCTAGATGAACGAACGTCTCTCCACATGCTCAGTTCTGAGAGATAAGTGAGTGTGAATGCCGTCCTTCACCTAGCTTGTTGGGAACAGAAAGTTTCTCTTCAGTTGCAAACTCCACTCCATACATATATATGGGGAGGAACTAGCTCCAAATCGGTTTTAGAGTGAAAACTGCAGGAACTTCAAACCGGCACTAGGAAACAGACTGAGAAACCAGAATAAAATGTTCTCCTGCAAACCGTTCACTTTTTGCTATATGAACGAACGACTCTCCACATGCTCAGTTCTGAGAGATAAGTGTGTGTGAAAGCCGTCCTTCACCTAGCTTGTTAGGAATACAAAGTTTCTCTTCAGTTGCAAACTCCACTCCATACATATATATGGGGAGGTACTAGCTCCAACTCGGTTTTACAGTAAAAACTGCAGGAACTTCAAACAGGCACTAGGAAACAGACTGAGAAACCAGAGTAAAAGTTTCTCCTGCAACCCGTTCCCTTCATGCTAGATGAACGAACGTCTTTCCACATGCTCAGTTCTGAGAGATAAGTGTGAGTGAAAGCCGTCCTTCACCTTGCTTGTTGGGAACAGAAAGTTTCTCTTCAGTTGCAAACTCCACTCCATACATATATATGCGGAGGTACTAGCTCCAACACGGTTTTATATTTAAAACTGCAGGAACTTCAAACCGGCACTAGGAAACAGACTGAGAAACCAGAGTAAAAGTTTCTCCTGCAACCCGTTCCCTTTTTGCTAGATGAACGAACGTCTCTCCACATGCTCAGTTCTGAGAGATAAGTGTGTGTGAAAGCCGTCCTTCAACTAACTTGTTGGGAACACAAAGTTTCTCTTCAGTTGCAAACTCCACTCCATACATATATATGGGGAGGAACTAGCTCCAATTCGGTTTTACAGTGAAAACTGCAGGAACTTCAAACCGGCACTAGGAAACAGACTGAGAAACCAGAGTAAAAGTTTCTCCTGCAACCCGTTCCCTTTGTGCTAGATGAACGAACGTCTCCCCACATGCTCAGTTCTGAGAGATAAGTGTGTGTGAAAGCCGTCCTTCACCTAGCTTGTTGGGAACACAAAGTTTCTCTTCAGTTGCAAACTCCACTCCATACATATATATGGGGAGGGACTAGCTCCAACTCGGTTTTAGAGTGAAAACTGCAGGAACTTCAAACCGGCACTAGGAAACAGACTGAGAAACCAGAGTAAAATGTTCTCCTGCAAACCGTTCCCTTTTTGCTATATGAACGAACGACTCTCCACATGCTCAGTTCTGAGAGATAAGTGTGTGTGAAAGCCGTCCTTCACCTAGCTTGTTAGGAATACAAAGTTTCTCTTCAGTTGCAAACTCCACTCCATACATATATATGCGGAGGTACTAGCTCCAACTCTGTTTTATAGTGAAAAATGCAGGAACTTCAAACCGGCACTAGGAAACAGACTGAGAAACCAGAGTAAAAGGTTCCCCTGCAACCCGTTCCCTTTGTGCTAGATGAACGAACGTCTCTCCACATGCTCAGTTCTGAGAGATAAGTGTGTGTGAAAGCCGTCCTTCACCTAGCTTGTTGGGAACACAAAGTTTCTCTTCAGTTGCAAACTCCACTCCATACATATATATGGGGAGGAACTAGCTCCAATTCGGTTTTACAGTGAAAACTGCAGGAACTTCAAACCGGCACTAGGAAACAGACTGAGAAACCAGAGTAAAAGTTTCTCCTGCAACCCGTTCCATTTGTGCTAGATGAACGAACGTCTCTCCACATGCTCAGTTCTGAGAGATAAGTGTGTGTGAAAGCCGTCCTTCACCTAGCTTGTTGGGAACACAAAGTTTCTCTTCAGTTGCAAACTCCACTCCATACATATATATGGGGAGGGACTAGCTCCAACTCGGTTTTAGAGTGAAAACTGCAGGAACTTCAAACCGGCACTAGGAAACAGACTGAGAAACCAGAGTAAAATGTTCCCCTGCAAACCGTTCCCTTTTTGCTATATGAACGAACGACTCTCCACATGCTCAGTTCTGAGAGATAAGTGTGTGTGAAAGCCGTCCTTCACCTAGCTTGTTAGGAATACAAAGTTTCTCTTCAGTTGCAAACTCCACTCCATACATATATATGCGGAGGTACTAGCTCCAACTTTGTTTTATAGTGAAAAATGCAGGAACTTCAAACCGGCACTAGGAAACAGACTGAGAAACCAGAGTAAAAGGTTCTCCTGCAACCCGTTCCCTTTGTGCTAGATGAACGAACGTCTCTCCAAATGCTCAGTTCTGAGAGATAAGTGTGTGTGAAAGCCGTCCTTCACCTAGCTTGTTGGGAACACAAAGTTTCTCTTCAGTTGCAAACTCCACTCCATACATATATATGGGGAGGAACTAGCTCCAACTCGGTTTTACAGTGAAATCTGCAGGAAATTCAAACCGGCACTAGGAAACAGACTGAGAAACCAGAGTAAAAGTTTCTCCTGCAACCCGTTCCCTTTGTGCTAGATGAACGAACGTCTCTCAACATGCTCAGTTCTGAGAGATAAGTGTGTGTGAAAGCCGTCCTTCACCTAGCTTGTTGGGAACACAAAGTTTCTCTTCAGTTGCAAACTCCACTCCATACATATATATGGGGAGGTACTAGCTCCAACTCGATTTTACAGTGAAAACTGCAGGAACTTCAAACCGGCAATAGGAAACAGACTGAGAAACCAGAGTAAAAGTTTCTCCTGCAACCCGTTCCCTTTGTGCTAGATGAACGAACGTCTCTCCACATGCTCAGTTCTGAGAGATAAGTGTGTGTGAAAGCCGTCCTTCACCTAGCTTGTTGGGAACACAATGTTTCTCTTCTGTTGCAAACTCCACTCCATACATATATATGCGGAGGTACTAGCTCCAACTCGGTTTTATATTGAAAACTGCAGGAACTTCAAACCGGCACTAGGAAACAGACTGAGAAACCAGAGTAAAAGTTTCTCCTGCAACCCGTTCCCTTTGTGCTAGATGAACGAACGTCTCTCCACATGCCCAGTTCTGAGAGATAAGTGTGTGTGAAAGCCGTCCTTCACCTAGCTTGTTAGGAATAAAAAGTTTCTCTTCAGTTGCAAACTCCACTCCATACATATATATGGGGAGGTACTAGCTCCAACTCGGTTTTACAGTGAAAACTGCAGGAACTTCAAACCGGCACTAGGAAACAGACTGAGAAACCAGAGTAAAAGTTTCTCCTGCAACCCGTTCCCTTTGTGCTAGATGAACGAACGTCTCTCCACATGCTCAGTTCTGAGAGATAAGTGAGTGTGAAAGCCGTCCTTCACCTAGCTTGTTGGGAACAGAAAGTTTCTCTTCAGTTGCAAACTCCACTCCATACATATATATGGGGAGGAACTAGCTCCAACTCGGTTTTAGAGTGAAAACTGCAGGAACTTCAAACCGGCACTAGGAAACAGACTGAGTAACCAGAGTAAAATGTTCTCCTGCAAACCGTTCCCTTTTTGCTATATAAACGAACGACTCTCCACATGCTCAGTTCTGAGAGATAAGTGTGTGTGAAAGCCGTCCTTCACCTAGCTTGTTAGGAACACAAAGTTTCTCTTCAGTTGCAAACTCCACTCCATACATATATATGCGGAGGTACTAGCTCCAACTCTGTTTTATAGTGAAAACTGCAGGAACTTCAAACCGGCACTAGGAAACAGACTGAGAAACCAGAGTAAAAGTTTCTCCTGCAACCCGTTCCCTTTGTGCTAGATGAACGAACGTCTCTCCACATGCTCAGTTCTGAGAGATAAGTGTGTGTGAAAGCCGTCCTTCACCTAGCTTGTTGGGAACACAAAGTTTCTCTTCAGTTGCAAACTCCACTCCATACATATATATGGGGAGGAACTAGCTCCAACTCGGTTTTACAGTGAAATCTGCAGGAACTTCAAACCGGCACTAGGAAACAGACTGAGAAACCAGAGTAAAAGTTTCTCCTGCAACCCGTTCCCTTTGTGCTAGATGAACGAACGTCTCTCAACATGCTCAGTTCTGAGAGGTAAGTGTGTGTGAAAGCCGTCCTTCACCTAGCTTGTTGGGAACACAAAGTTTCTCTTCAGTTGCAAACTCCACTCCATACATATATATGGGGAGGTACTAGCTCCAACTCGATTTTACAGTGAAAACTGCAGGAACTTCAAACCGGCAATAGGAAACAGACTGAGAAACCAGAGTGAAAGTTTCTCCTGCAACCCGTTCCCTTTGTGCTAGATGAACGAACGTCTCTCCACATGCTCAGTTCTGAGAGATAAGTGTGTGTGAAACCCGTCCTTCACCTAGCTTGTTGGGAACACAAAGTTTCTCTTCAGTTGCAAACTCCACTCCATACATATATATGCGGAGGTACTACCTCCAACTCGGTTTTATATTGAAAACTGCAGGAACTTCAAACTGGCACTAGGAAAAAGACTGAGAAACCAGAGTAAAAGTTTCTCCTGCATCCCGTTCCCTTTGTGCTAGATGAACGAACGTCTCTCAACAAGCTCAGTTTTGAGAGATAAGTGTGTGTGAAAGCCGTCCTTCACCTAGCTTGTTGGGAACACAAAGTTTCTCTTCAGTTGCAAACACCACTCCATACATATATATGGGGAGGAACTAGCTCCATCTCGGTTTTACAGTGAAAACTGCAGGAACTTCAAACCGGCACTAGGAAACAGACTGAGAAACAAGAGTAAAAGGTTCTCCTGCAACCCGTTCCATTTGTGCTAGATGAACGAACGTCTCTATACATGCTCAGTTCTGAGAGATAAGTGTGTGTGAAAGCCGTCCTTCACCTAGCTTGTTGGGAACACAAAGTATCTCTTCAGTTGCAAACTCCACTCCATACATATATATGGGGAGGTACTAGCTCCAACTCGGTTTTACATTGAAAACTGTAGGAACTTCAAACCGGCACTAGGAAACAGACTGAGAAACCAGAGTAAAAGTTTCTCCTGCAACCCGTTCCCTTTGTGCTAGATGAACGAACGTCTCTCCACATGCTCAGTTCTGAGAGATAAGTGTGTGTGAAAGCCGTCCTTCACCTAGCTTGTTGGGAACACAAAGTTTCTCTTCAGTTGCAAACTCCACTCCATACATATATATGGGGAGGTATTAGCTCCAACTCGGTTTTACAGTGAAAACTGCAGGAACTTCAAACCGGCACTAGGAAACAGACTGAGAAACCAGAGTAAAAGTTTCTCCTGCAACCCGTTCCCTTCGTGCTAGATGAACGAACGTCTCTCCACATGCTCAGTTCTGAGAGATAATTGTGTGTGAAAGCCGTCCTTCACCTAGCTTGTTGGGAACAGAAAGTTTCTCTTCAGTTGCAAACTCCACTCCATACATATATATGCGGAGGTACTAGCTCCAACACGGTTTTATATTTAAAACTGCAGGAACTTCAAACCGGCACTAGGAAACAGACTGAGAAACCAGAGTAAAAGTTTTTCCTGCAACCCGTTCCCTTTTTGCTAGATGAACGAACGTCTCTCCACATGCTCAGTTCTGAGAGATAAGTGTGTGTGAAAGCCGTCCTTCAACTAGCTTGTTGGGAACACAAAGTTTCTCTTCAGTTGCAAACTCCACTCCATACATATATATGGGGAGGAACTAGCTCCAACTCGGTTTTACAGTGAAAACTGCAGGAACTTCAAACCGGCACTAGGAAACAGACTGAGAAACCAGAGTAAAAGGTTCTCCTGCAACCCGTTCCCTTTGTGCTAGATGAACGAACGTCTCTCCACATGCTCAGTTCTGAGAGATAAGTGTGTGTGAAAGCCGTCCTTCACCTAGCTTGTTGGGAACACAAAGTTTCTCTTCAGTTGCAAACTCCACTCCATACATATATATGGGGAGGTACAAGCTCAAACTCGGTTTTACAGTGAAAACTGCAGGAACTTCAAACCGGCAATAGGAAACAGACTGAGAAACCAGAGTAAAAGTTTTTCCTGCAACCCGTTCCCTTTGTGCTAGATGAACGAACGTCTCTCCACATGCTCAGTTCTGAGAGATAAGTGTGTGTGAAAGCCGTCCTTCACCTAGCTTGTTGGGAACACAAAGTTTCTCTTTAGTTGCAAACTCCACTCCATACATATATATGCGGAGGTACTAGCTCCAACTCGGTTTTACAGTGAAAACTGCAGGAACTTCAAACCGGCACTAGGAAACAGACTGAGAAACCAGAGTAAAAGTTTCTCCTGCAACCCGTTCCCTTTCTGCTAGATGAACGAACGTCTCTCCACATGCTCAGTTCTGAGAGATAATTGGGTGTGAAAGTCTTCCTTCACCTAGCTTGTTTGTAATACAAAGTTTCTCTTCAGTTGCTAATTCCACTCCATACATATATACGGGGAGGTACTAGCTCCAACTCGGTTTTACAGTGAAAACTGCAGGAACTTCAAACCGGCACTAGGAAACAGACTGAGAAAGCCGAGTAAAAGTTTCGCCTGCAACCCGTTCCCTTTGTGCTAGATGAACGAACGTCTCTCCACATGCTCAGTTCTGAGAGATAATTGTGTGTGAAAGCCGTCCTTCACCTAGCTTGTTGGGAACACAAACTTTCTCTTCAGTTGCAAACTCCACTCCATACATATATATGGGGAGGTACTAGCTCCAACTCGGTTTTACAGTGAAAACTGCAGGAACTTCAAACCGACACTAGGAAACAGACTGAGAAACCAGAGTAATAGTTTCTCCTGCAACTCGTTCTCTTTGTGCTAGATGAACGAACGTCTCTCCACATGCTCAGTTCTGAGAGATAAGTGTGTGTGAAAGCCGTCCTTCACCTAGCTTGTTGGGAACACAAAGTTTCTCTTCTGTTGCAAACTCCACTCCATACATATTTATGGGGAGGTTCTAGCTCCAACTCGGTTTTATATTGAAAACTGTAAGAACTTCAAACCGGCACTAGGAAACAGACTGAGAAACCAGAGTAAAAGTTTCTCCTGCAACCCGTTCCCTTTGTGCTAGATGAACGAACGTCTCTCCACATGCTCAGTTCTGAGAGATATGTGTGTGTGAAAGCCGTCCTTCACCTAGCTTGTTGGGAACACAAAGTTTATCTTCAGTTGCAATCTCCACTCCATACATATATATGGGGAGGAACTAGCTCCAACTCGGTTTTACAGTGAAAATTGCAGGAACTTCAAACGGGCACTAGGAAACAGACTGAGAAACCAGAGTAAAAGTTTCTCCTGCAACCCGTTCCCTTTGTGCTAGATGAACGAACGTCTCTCCACATGCTCAGTTCTGAGAGATAAGTGTGTGTGAAAGCCGTCCTTCACCTAGCTTGTTGGGAACACAAAGTTTCTCTTCAGTTGCAAACCCCACTCCATACATATATATGCGGAAGTACTAGCTCCAACTCGGTTTTATATTGAAAACTGCAGGAACTTCAAACCGGCACTAGGAAAAAGACTGAGAAACCAGAGTAAAGTTTCTCCTGCAACCCGTTCCCTTTGTGCTAGATGAACGAACGTCTCTCAACAAGCTCAGTTTTGAGAGATAAGTGTGTGTGAAAGCCGTCCTTCACCTAGCTTGTTGGGAACACAAAGTTTCTCTTCAGTTGCAAACACCTCTCCATACATATATATGGGGAGGAACTAGCTCCATCTCGGTTTTACAGTGAAAACTGCAGGAACTTCAAACCGGCACTAGGAAACAGACTGAAAAACCAGAGTAAAGGTTCTCATGCAACCCGTTCCGTTTGTGCTAGATGAACGAACGTCTCTATACATGCTCAGTTCTGAGAGATAAGTGTGTGTGAAAGCCGTCCTTCACATAGCTTGTTGGGAACACAAAGTATCTCTTCAGTTGCAAACTCCACTCCATACATATATATGGGGAGGTACTAGCTCCAACTCGGTTTTACAGTGAAAACTGCAGGAACTTCAAACCGGCACTAGGAAACAGACTGAGAAACCAGAGTAAAAGTTTCTCCTGCAACCCGTTCCCTTTGTGCTAGATGAACGAACGTCTCTCCACATGCTCAGTTCTGAGAGATAAGTGTGTGTGAAAGCCGTCCTTCAACTAGCTTGTTGGGAACACAAAGATTCTCTTCAGTTGCAAACTCCACTCCATACATATATATGGGGAAGTACTAGCTCCAACTCGGTTTTACAGTGAAAACTGCAGGAACTTCAAACCGGCACTAGGAAACAGACTGAGAAACCAGAGTAAAAGTTTCTCCTGCAACCCGTTCCCTTCGTGCTAGATGAACGAACGTCTCTCCACATGCTCAGTTCTGAGAGATAAGTGTGTGTGAAAGCCGTCCTTCACCTAGCTTGTTGGGAACAGAAAGTTTCTCTTCAGTTGCAAACTCCACTCCATACATATATATGCGGAGGTACTAGCTCCAACACGGTTTTATATTTAAAACTGCAGGAACTTCAAACCGGCACTAGGAAACAGACTGAGAAACCAGAGTAAAAGTTTCTCCTGCAACCCGTTCCCTTTTTGCTAGATGAACGAACGTCTCTCCACATGCTCAGTTCTGAGAGATAAGTGTGTGTGAAAGCCGTCCTTCAACTAGCTTGTTGGGAACACAAAGTTTCTCTTCAGTTGCAAACTCCACTCCATACATATATATGGGGAGGAACTAGCTCCAACTCGGTTTTACAGTGAAAACTGCAGGATCTTCAAACCGGCACTAGGAAACAGACTGAGAAACCAGAGTAAAAGGTTCCCCTGCAACCCGTTCCCTTTGTGCTAGATGAACGAACGTCTCTCCACATGCTCAGTTCTGAGAGATAAGTGTGTGTGAAAGCCGTCCTTCACCTAGCTTGTTGGGAACACAAAGTTTCTCTTCAGTTGCAAATTCCACTCCATACATATATATGGGGAGGAACTAGCTCCAACTCGGTTTTACAGTGAAAACTGCAGGAACTTCAAACCGGCACTAGGAAACAGACTGAGAAACCAGAGTAAAAGGTTCTCCTGCAACCCGTTCCCTTTGTGCTAGATGAACGAACGTCTCTCCACATGCTCAATTCTGAGAGATAAGTGTGTGTGAAAGCCGTCCTTCACCTAGCATGTTGGGAACACAAAGTATCTCTTCAGTTGTAAACTCCACTCCATAAATATATATGGGGAGGAAGTAGCTCCAACTCGGTTTTTCAGTGAAAACTGCAGGAACTTCAAACCGGCACTAGGAAACAGACTGAGAAACCAGAGTAAAAGTTTCTCCTGCAACCCGTTCCCTTTGTGCTAGATGAACGAACGTCTCTCAACATGCTCAGTTCTGAGAGATAAGTGTGTGTGAAAGCCGTCCTTCACCTAGCTTGTTGGGAACACAAAGTTTCTCTTCAGTTGCAAACTCCACTCCATACATATATATGGGGAGGTACTAGCTCCAACTCGGTTTTACAGTGAAAACTGCAGGAACTTCAAACCGGCAATAGGAAACAGACTGAGAAACCAGAGTAAAAGTTTTTCCTGCAACCCGTTCCCTTTGTGCTAGATGAACGAACGTCTCTCCACATGCTCAGTTCTGAGAGATAAGTGTGTGTGAAAGCCGTCCTTCACCTAGCTTGTTGGGAACACAAAGTTTCTCTTCAGTTGCAAACTTCACTCCATACATATATATGCGGAGGTACTAGCTCCAACTCGGTTTTATATTGAAAACTGCAGGAACTTCAAACCGGCACTAGGAAACAGACTGAGAAACCAGAGTAAAAGGTTCTCCTGCAACCCGTTCCCTTTCTGCTAGATGAACGAACGTCTCTCCACATGCTCAGTTCTGAGAGATAATTGGGTGTGAAAGCCGTCCTTCACCTAGCTTGTTTGTAATACAAAGTTTCTCTTCAGTTGCTAATTCCACTCCATACATATATTCGGGGAGGTACTAGCTCCAACTCGGTTTTACAGTGAAAACTGCAGGAACTTCAAACCGGCACTAGGAAATAGACTGAGAAAGCCGAGTAAAAGTTTCCCCTGCAACCCGTTCCCTTTGTGCTAGATGAACGAACGTCTCTCCACATGCTCAGTTCTGAGAGATAATTGTGTGTGAAAGCCGTCCTTCACCTAGCTTGTTGGGAACAAAAATTTTCTCTTCAGTTGCAAACTCCACTCCATACATATATATGGGGAGGTACTAGCTCCAACTCGGTTTTACAGTGAAAACTGCAGGAACTTCAAACCGACACTAGGAAACAGACTGAGAAACCAGAGTAAAAGTTTCTCCTGCAACCCGTTCCCTTTGTGCTAGATGAACGAACGTCTCTCCACATGCTCAGTTCTGAGAGATAAGTGTGTGTGAAAGCCGTCCTTCACCTAGCTTTTTGGGAACACAAAGTTTCTCTTCAGTTGCAAACTCCACTCCATACATATATATGGGGAGGAACTAGCTCCAACTCGGTTTTACAGTGAAAACTGCAGGAACTTCAAACCGGCACTAGGAAACAGACTGAGAAACCAGAGTAAAAGGTTCTCCTGCAACCCGTTCCCTTTGTGCTAGATGAACGAACGTCTCTCCACATGCTCAGTTCTGAGAGATAAGTGTGTGTGAAAGCCGTCCTTCACCTAGCTTGTTGGGAACACATAGTTTCTCTTTTGTTGCTAACTCCACTCCATACATATTTATGGGGAGGTACTAGCTCCAACTCGGTTTTACAGTGAAATCTGCAGGAACTTCGAACCGGCACTAGGAAACAGACTGAGAAACCAGAGTAAAAGTTTCTGCTGCAACCCGTTCCCTTTGTGCTAGATGAACGAACGACTCTCCACATGCTCAGTTCTGAGAGATAAGTGTGTGTGAAAGCCGTCCTTCACCTAGCTTGTTAGGAATACATAGTTTCTCTTCAGTTGCAAACCCCACTCCATACATATATATGCGGAGGTACTAGCTCCAATTCGGTTTTATAGTGAAATCTGCAGGAACTTCAAACCGGCACTAGGAAACAGACTGAGAAACCAGAGTAAAAGTTTCTCCTGCAACCCGTTCCCTTTGTGCTAGATGAACGAACGTCTCTCCACATGCTCAGTTCTGAGAGATAAGTGTGTGTGAAAGCCGTCCTTCAACTAGCTTGTTGGGAACACAAAGATTCTCTTCAGTTGCAAACTCCACTCCATACATATATATGGGGAAGTACTAGCTCCAACTCGGTTTTACAGTGAAAACTGCAGGAACTTCAAACCGGCACTAGGAAACAGACTGAGAAACCAGAGTAAAAGTTTCTCCTGCAACCCGTTCCCTTCGTGCTAGATGAACGAACGTCTCTCCACATGCTCAGTTCTGAGAGATAAGTGTGTGTGAAAGCCGTCCTTCACCTAGCTTGTTGGGAACAGAAAGTTTCTCTTCAGTTGCAAACTCCACTCCATACATATATATGCGGAGGTACTAGCTCCAACACGGTTTTATATTTAAAACTGCAGGAACTTCAAACCGGCACTAGGAAACAGACTGAGAAACCAGAGTAAAAGTTTCTCCTGCAACCCGTTCCCTTTTTGCTAGATGAACGAACGTCTCTCCACATGCTCAGTTCTGAGAGATAAGTGTGTGTGAAAGCCGTCCTTCAACTAGCTTGTTGGGAACACAAAGTTTCTCTTCAGTTGCAAACTCCACTCCATACATATATATGGGGAGGAACTAGCTCCAACTCGGTTTTACAGTGAAAACTGCAGGATCTTCAAACCGGCACTAGGAAACAGACTGAGAAACCAGAGTAAAAGGTTCCCCTGCAACCCGTTCCCTTTGTGCTAGATGAACGAACGTCTCTCCACATGCTCAGTTCTGAGAGATAAGTGTGTGTGAAAGCCGTCCTTCACCTAGCTTGTTGGGAACACAAAGTTTCTCTTCAGTTGCAAATTCCACTCCATACATATATATGGGGAGGAACTAGCTCCAACTCGGTTTTACAGTGAAAACTGCAGGAACTTCAAACCGGCACTAGGAAACAGACTGAGAAACCAGAGTAAAAGGTTCTCCTGCAACCCGTTCCCTTTGTGCTAGATGAACGAACGTCTCTCCACATGCTCAATTCTGAGAGATAAGTGTGTGTGAAAGCCGTCCTTCACCTAGCATGTTGGGAACACAAAGTATCTCTTCAGTTGTAAACTCCACTCCATAAATATATATGGGGAGGAAGTAGCTCCAACTCGGTTTTTCAGTGAAAACTGCAGGAACTTCAAACCGGCACTAGGAAACAGACTGAGAAACCAGAGTAAAAGTTTCTCCTGCAACCCGTTCCCTTTGTGCTAGATGAACGAACGTCTCTCAACATGCTCAGTTCTGAGAGATAAGTGTGTGTGAAAGCCGTCCTTCACCTAGCTTGTTGGGAACACAAAGTTTCTCTTCAGTTGCAAACTCCACTCCATACATATATATGGGGAGGTACTAGCTCCAACTCGGTTTTACAGTGAAAACTGCAGGAACTTCAAACCGGCAATAGGAAACAGACTGAGAAACCAGAGTAAAAGTTTTTCCTGCAACCCGTTCCCTTTGTGCTAGATGAACGAACGTCTCTCCACATGCTCAGTTCTGAGAGATAAGTGTGTGTGAAAGCCGTCCTTCACCTAGCTTGTTGGGAACACAAAGTTTCTCTTCAGTTGCAAACTTCACTCCATACATATATATGCGGAGGTACTAGCTCCAACTCGGTTTTATATTGAAAACTGCAGGAACTTCAAACCGGCACTAGGAAACAGACTGAGAAACCAGAGTAAAAGGTTCTCCTGCAACCCGTTCCCTTTCTGCTAGATGAACGAACGTCTCTCCACATGCTCAGTTCTGAGAGATAATTGGGTGTGAAAGCCGTCCTTCACCTAGCTTGTTTGTAATACAAAGTTTCTCTTCAGTTGCTAATTCCACTCCATACATATATTCGGGGAGGTACTAGCTCCAACTCGGTTTTACAGTGAAAACTGCAGGAACTTCAAACCGGCACTAGGAAATAGACTGAGAAAGCCGAGTAAAAGTTTCCCCTGCAACCCGTTCCCTTTGTGCTAGATGAACGAACGTCTCTCCACATGCTCAGTTCTGAGAGATAATTGTGTGTGAAAGCCGTCCTTCACCTAGCTTGTTGGGAACAAAAATTTTCTCTTCAGTTGCAAACTCCACTCCATACATATATATGGGGAGGTACTAGCTCCAACTCGGTTTTACAGTGAAAACTGCAGGAACTTCAAACCGACACTAGGAAACAGACTGAGAAACCAGAGTAAAAGTTTCTCCTGCAACCCGTTCCCTTTGTGCTAGATGAACGAACGTCTCTCCACATGCTCAGTTCTGAGAGATAAGTGTGTGTGAAAGCCGTCCTTCACCTAGCTTTTTGGGAACACAAAGTTTCTCTTCAGTTGCAAACTCCACTCCATACATATATATGGGGAGGAACTAGCTCCAACTCGGTTTTACAGTGAAAACTGCAGGAACTTCAAACCGGCACTAGGAAACAGACTGAGAAACCAGAGTAAAAGGTTCTCCTGCAACCCGTTCCCTTTGTGCTAGATGAACGAACGTCTCTCCACATGCTCAGTTCTGAGAGATAAGTGTGTGTGAAAGCCGTCCTTCACCTAGCTTGTTGGGAACACATAGTTTCTCTTTTGTTGCTAACTCCACTCCATACATATTTATGGGGAGGTACTAGCTCCAACTCGGTTTTACAGTGAAATCTGCAGGAACTTCGAACCGGCACTAGGAAACAGACTGAGAAACCAGAGTAAAAGTTTCTGCTGCAACCCGTTCCCTTTGTGCTAGATGAACGAACGACTCTCCACATGCTCAGTTCTGAGAGATAAGTGTGTGTGAAAGCCGTCCTTCACCTAGCTTGTTAGGAATACATAGTTTCTCTTCAGTTGCAAACCCCACTCCATACATATATATGCGGAGGTACTAGCTCCAATTCGGTTTTATAGTGAAATCTGCAGGAACTTCAAACCGGCACTAGGAAACAGACTGAGAAACCAGAGTAAAAGTTTCTCCTGCAACCCGTTCCCTTTGTGCTAGATGAACGAACGTCTCTCCACATGCTCAGTTCTGAGAGATAAGTGTGTGTGAAAGCCGTCCTTCACCTAGCTTGTTGGGAACACAAAGTTTCTCTTCAGTTGCAAACTCCACTCCATAAATATATATGCGGAGGTACTGGCTCCAACTCGGTTTTATATTGAAAACTGCAAGAACTTCAAACAGACACTAGGAAACAGACTGAGAAACCAGAGTAAAAGGTTCTCCTGCAACCCGTTCCATTTGTGCTAGATGAACGAACGTCTCTCCACTTGCTCAGTACTGAGAGATAAGTGTGTGTGAAAGCCGTCCTTCACCTAGCTTGTTGGGAACACAAAGTTTCTCTTCAGTTGCAAACACCACTCCATACATATATATGGGGAGGAACTAGCTCCATCTCGGTTTTACAGTGAAAACTGCAGGAACTTCAAACCGGCACTAGGAAACAGACTGAGAAACCAGAGTAAAAGGTTCTCCTGCAACCCGTTCCCTTTGTGCTAGATGAACGAACGTCTCTATACATGCTCAGTTCTGAGAGATAAGTGTGTGTGAAAGCCGTCCTTCACCTAGCTTGTTGGGAACACAAAGTATCTCTTCAGTTGCAAACTCCACTCCATACATATATATGGGGAGGTACTAGCTCCAACTCGGTTTTACAGTGAAAACTGCAGGAACTTCAAACCGGCACTAGGAAACAGACTGAGAAACCAGAGTAAAAGTTTCTCCTGCAACCCGTTCCCTTTGTGCTAGATGAACGAACGTCTCTCCACATGCTCAGTTCTGAGAGATAAGTGTGTGTGAAAGCCGTCCTTCACCTAGCTTGTTGGGAACACAAAGTTTCTCTTCAGTTGCAAACTCCACTCCATACATATATATGGGGAGGTACTAGCTCCAACTCGGTTTTACAGTGAAAACTGCAGGAACTTCAAACCGGCACTAGGAAACAGACTGAGAAACCAGAGTAAAAGTTTCTCCTGCAACCCGTTCCCTTCGTGCTAGATGAACGAACGTCTCTCCACATGCTCAGTTCTGAGAGATAAGTGTGTGTGAAAGCCGTCCTTCACCTAGCTTGTTGGGAACAGAAAGTTTCTCTTCAGTTGCAAACTCCAATCCATACATATATATGCGGATTTACTAGCTCCAACACGGTTTTATATTTAAAACTGCAGGAACTTCAAACCGGCACTAGGAAACAGACTGAGAAACCAGAGTAAAAGTTTTTCCTGCAACCCGTTCCTTTTTGCTAGATGAACGAACGTCTCTCCACATGCTCAGTTCTGAGAGATAAGTGTGTGTGAAAGCCGTCCTTCAACTAGCTTGTTGGGAACACAAAGTTTCTCTTCAGTTGCAAACTCCACTCCATACATATATATGGGGAGGAACTAGCTCCAACTCGGTTTTACAGTGAAAACTGCAGGAACTTCAAACCGGCACTAGGAAACAGACTGAGAAACCAGAGTAAAAGGTTCTCCTGCAACCCGTTCCCTTTGTGCTAGATGAACGAACGTCTCTCCACATGCTCAGTTCTGAGAGATAAGTGTGTGTGAAAGCCGTCCTTCACCTAGCTTGTTGGGAACACAAAGTTTCTCTTCAGTTGAAAACTCCACTCCATACATATATATGGGGAGGAACTAGCTCCAAATCGGTTTTACAGTGAAAACTGCAGGAACTTCAAACCGGCACTAGGAAACAGACTGAGAAACCAGAGTAAAATGTTCTCCTGCAACCCGTTCCCTTTGTGCTAGATGAACGAACGTCTCTCCACATGCTCAGTTCTGAGAGATAAGTGTGTGTGAAAGCCGTCCTTCACCTAGCATGTTGGGAACACAAAGTATCTCTTCAGTTGCAAACTCCACTCCATAAATATATATGGGGAGGAACTAGCTCCAACTCGGTTTTTCAGTGAAAACTGCAGGAACTTCAAACCGGCACTAGGAAACAGACTGAGAAACCAGAGTAAAAGTTTCTCCTGCAACCCGTTCCCTTTGTGCTAGATGAACGAACGTCTCTCAACATGCTCAGTTCTGAGAGATAAGTGTGTGTGAAAGCCGTCCTTCACCTAGCTTGTTGGGAACACAAAGTTTCTCTTCAGTTTCAAACTCCACTCCATACATATATATGGGGAGGTACTAGCTCCAACTCGGTTTTACAGTGAAAACTGCAGGAACTTCAAACCGGCAATAGGAAACAGACTGAGAAACCAGAGTAAAAGTTTTTCCTGCAACCCGTTCCCTTTGTGCTAGATGAACGAACGTCTCTCCACATGCTCAGTTCTGAGAGATAAGTGTGTGTGAAAGCCGTCCTTCACCTAGCTTGTTGGGAACACAAAGTTTCTCTTCAGTTGCAAATTCCACTCCATACATATATATGCGGAGGTACTAGCTCCAACTCGGTTTTACAGTGAAAACTGCAGGAACTTCAAACCGGCACTAGGAAACAGACTGAGACACCAGAGTAAAAGTTTCTCCTGCAACCCGTTCCCTTTCTGCTAGATGAACGAACGTCTCTCCACATGCTCAGTTCTGAGAGATAATTGGGTGTGAAAGTCGTCCTTCACCTAGCTTGTTTGTAATACAAAGTTTCTCTTCAGTTGCTAATTCCACTCCATACATATATACGGGGAGGTACTAGCTCCAACTCGGTTTTACAGTGAAAACTGCCGGAACTTCAAACCGGCACTAGGAAACAGACTGAGAAAGCCGAGTAAAAGTTTCCCCTGCAACCCGTTCCCTTTGTGCTAGATGAACGAACGTCTCTCCACATGCTCAGTTCTGAGAGATAATTGTGTGTGTCAGCCGTCCTTCACCTAGCTTGTTGGGAACACAAATTTTCTCTTCAGTTGCAAACTCCACTCCATACATATATATGGGGAGGTACTAGCTCCAACTCGGTTTTACAGTGAAAACTGCAGGAACTTCAAACCGGCACTAGGAAACAGACTGAGGAACCAGAGTAATAGTTTCTCCTGCAACTCGTTCTCTTTGTGCTAGATGAACGAACGTCTCTCCACATGCTCAGTTCTGAGAGATAAGTGTGTGTGAAAGCCGTCCTTCAACTAGCTTGTTGGGAACACAAAGTTTCTCTTCTGTTGCAAACTCCAATCCATACATATTTATGGGGAGGTACTAGCTCCAACTCGGTTTTATATTGAAAACTGTAAGAACTTCAAACCGGCACTAGGAAACAGACTGAGAAACCAGAGTAAAAGTTTCTCCTGCAACCCGTTCCCTTTGTGCTAGATGAACGAACGTCTCTCCACATGCTCAGTTCTGAGAGATAAGTGTGTGTGAAAGCCGTCCTTCACCTAGCTTGTTGGGAACACAAAGTTTATCTTCAGTTGCAATCTCCACTCCATACATATATATGGGGAGGAACTAGCTCCAACTCGGTTTTACAGTGAAAATTGCAGGAACTTCAAACGGGCACTAGGAAACAGACTGAGAAACCAGAGTAAAAGTTTCTCCTGCAACCCGTTCCCTTTGTGCTAGATGAACGAACGTCTCTCCACATGCTCAGTTCTGAGAGATAAGTGTGTGTGAAAGCCGTCCTTCAACTAGCTTGTTGGGAACACAAAGTTTCTCTTCAGTTGCAAACCCCACTCCATACATATATATACGGAGGTACTAGCTCCAACTCGGTTTTATATCGAAAACTGCAGGAACTTCAAACCGGCACTAGGAAAAAGACTGAGAAACCAGAGTAAAAGTTTCTCCTGCAACCCGTTCCCTTTGTGCTAGATGAACGAACGTCTCTCAACAAGCTCAGTTTTGAGAGATAAGTGTGTGTGAAAGCCGTCCTTCACCTAGCTTGTTGGGAACACAAAGTTTCTCTTCAGTTGCAAACACCACTCCATACATATATATGTTGAGGAACTAGCTCCATCTCGGTTTTACAGTGAAAACTGCAGGAACTTCAAACCGGCACTAGGAAACAGACTGAGAAACCAGAGTAAATATTTCTCCTGCAACCCGTTCCCTTTGTGCTAGATGAACGAACGTCTCTCCACATGCTCAGTTCTGAGAGATAAGTGTGTGTGAAAGCCGTCCTTCACCTAGCTTGTTGGGAACACAAAGTTTCTCTTCAGTTGCAAACTCCACTCCATACATATATATGGGGAGGTACTAGCTCCAACTCGGTTTTACAGTGAAAACTGCAGGAACTTCAAACCGGCACTAGGAAACAGACTGAGAAACCAGAGTAAAAGTTTCTCCTGCAACCCGTTCCCTTCGTGCTAGATGAACGAACGTCTCTCCACATGCTCAGTTCTGAGAGATAAGTGTGTGTGAAAGCCGTCCTTCACCTAGCTTGTTGGGAACAGAAAGTTTCTCTTCAGTTGCAATCTCCACTCCATACATATATATGCGGAGGTACTAGCTCCAACACGGTTTTATATTTAAAACTGCAGGAACTTCAAACCGGCACTAGGAAACAGACTGAGAAACCAGAGTAAAAGTTTTTCCTGCAACCCGTTCCCTTTTTGCTAGATGAACGAACGTCTCTCCACATGCTCAGTTCTGAGAGATAAGTGTGTGTGAAAGCCGTCCTTCAACTAGCTTGTTGGGAACACAAAGTTTCTCTTCAGTTGCAAACTCCACTCCATACATATATATGGGGAGGAACTATCTCCAACACGGTTTTACAGTGAAAACTGCAGGAACTTCAAACCGACACTAGGAAACAGACTGAGAAACCAGAGTAAAAGGTTCTCCTGCAACCCGTTCCCTTTGTGCTAGATGAACGAACGTCTCTCCACATGCTCAGTTCTGAGAGATAAGTGTGTGTGAAAGCCGTCCTTCACCTAGCTTGTTGGGAACACAAAGTTTCTCTTCAGTTGCAAACTCCTCTCCATACATATATATGGGGAGGAACTAGCTCCAAATCGGTTTTACAGTGAAAACTGCAGGAACTTCAAACCGGCACTAGGAAACAGACTGAGAAACCAGAGTAAAAGTTTCTCCTGCAACCCGTTCCCTTTGTGCTAGATGAACGAACGTCTCTCCACATGCTCAGTTCTGAGAGATAAGTGTGTGTGAAAGCCGTCCTTCACCTAGCATGTTGGGAACACAAAGTATCTCTTCAGTTGCAAACTCCACTCCATAAATATATATGGGGAGGAACTAGCTCCAACTCGGTTTTTCAGTGAAAACTGCAGGAACTTCAAACCGGCACTAGGAAACAGACTGAGAAACCAGAGTAAAAGTTTCTCCTGCAACCCGTTCCCTTTGTGCTAGATGAACGAACGTCTCTCAACATGCTCAGTTCTGAGAGATAAGTGTGTGTGAAAGCCGTCCTTCACCTAGCTTGTTGGGAACACAAAGTTTCTCTTCAGTTGCAAACTCCACTCCATACATATATATGGGGAGGTACTAGCTCCAACTCGGTTTTACAGTGAAAACTGCAGGAACTTCAAACCGGCAATAGGAAACAGACTGAGAAACCAGAGTAAAATTTTTTCCTGCAAACCGTTCCCTTTGTGCTAGATGAACGAACGTCTCTCCACATGCTCAGTTCTGAGAGATAAGTGTGTGTGAAAGCCGTCCTTCACCTAGCTTGTTGGGAACACAAAGTTTCTCTTCAGTTGCAAACTCCACTCCATACATATATATGCGGAGGTACTAGCTCCAACTCGGTTTTACAGTGAAAACTGCAGGAACTTCAAACCGGCACTAGGAAACACACTGAGAAACCAGAGTAAAAGTTTCTCCTGCAACCCGTTCCCTTTCTGCTAGATGAACGAACGTCTCTCCACATGCTCAGTTCTGAGAGATAATTGGGTGTGAAAGTCGTACTTCACCTAGCTTGTTTGTATTACAAAGTTTCTCTTCAGTTGCTAATACCACTCCATACATATATACGGGGAGGTACTAGCTCCAACTCGGTTTTACAGTGAAAACTGCAGGAACTTCAAACCGGCACTAGGAAACAGACTGAGAAAGCCGAGTAAAAGTTTCCCCTGCAACCCGTTCCCTTTTTGCTAGATGAACGAACGTCTCTCCACATGCTCAGTTCTGAGAGATAAGTGTGTGTGAAAGCCGTCCTTCACCTAGCATGTTGGGAACACAAAGTATCTCTTCAGTTGCAAACTCCACTCCATAAATATATATGGGGAGGAACTAGCTCCAACTCGGTTTTTCAGTGAAAACTGCAGGAACTTCAAACCGGCACTAGGAAACAGACTGAGAAACCAGAGTAAAAGTTTCTCCTGCAACCCGTTCCCTTTGTGCTAGATGAACGAACGTCTCTCAACATGCTCAGTTCTGAGAGATAAGTGTGTGTGAAAGCCGTCCTTCACCTAGCTTGTTGGGAACACAAAGTTTCTCTTCAGTTGCAAACTCCACTCCATACATATATATGGGGAGGTACTAGCTCCAACTCGGTTTTACAGTGAAAACTGCAGGAACTTCAAACCGGCAATAGGAAACAGACTGAGAAACCAGAGTAAAATTTTTTCCTGCAAACCGTTCCCTTTGTGCTAGATGAACGAACGTCTCTCCACATGCTCAGTTCTGAGAGATAAGTGTGTGTGAAAGCCGTCCTTCACCTAGCTTGTTGGGAACACAAAGTTTCTCTTCAGTTGCAAACTCCACTCCATACATATATATGCGGAGGTACTAGCTCCAACTCGGTTTTACAGTGAAAACTGCAGGAACTTCAAACCGGCACTAGGAAACACACTGAGAAACCAGAGTAAAAGTTTCTCCTGCAACCCGTTCCCTTTCTGCTAGATGAACGAACGTCTCTCCACATGCTCAGTTCTGAGAGATAATTGGGTGTGAAAGTCGTCCTTCACCTAGCTTGTTTGTATTACAAAGTTTCTCTTCAGTTGCTAATACCACTCCATACATATATACGGGGAGGTACTAGCTCCAACTCGGTTTTACAGTGAAAACTGCAGGAACTTCAAACCGGCACTAGGAAACAGACTGAGAAAGCCGAGTAAAAGTTTCCCCTGCAACCCGTTCCCTTTTTGCTAGATGAACGAACGTCTCTCCACATGCTCAGTTCTGAGAGATAAGTGTGTGTGAAAGCCGTCCTTCAACTAGCTTGTTGGGAACACAAAGTTTCTCTTCAGTTGCAAACTCCACTCCATACATATATATGGGGAGGAACTATCTCCAACACGGTTTTACAGTGAAAACTGCAGGAACTTCAAACCGGCACTAGGAAACAGACTGAGAAACCAGAGTAAAAGGTTCACCTGCAACCCGTTCCCTTTGTGCTAGATGAACGAACGTCTCTCCACATGCTCAGTTCTGAGAGATAAGTGTGTGTGAAAGCCGTCCTTCACCTAGCTTGTTGGGAACACAAAGTTTCTCTTCAGTTGCAAACTCCTCTCCATACATATATATGGGGAGGAACTAGCTCCAAATCGGTTTTACAGTGAAAAATGCAGGAACTTCAAACCGGCACTAGGAAACAGACTGAGAAACCAGAGTAAAATGTTCTCCTGCAACCCGTTCCCTTTGTGCTAGATGAACGAACGTCTCTCCACATGCTCAGTTCTGAGAGATAAGTGTGTGTGAAAGCCGTCCTTCACCTAGCATTTTGGGAACACAAAGTATCTCTTCAGTTGCAAACTCCACTCCATAAATATATATGGGGAGGAACTAGCTCCAACTCGGTTTTTCAGTGAAAACTGCAGGAACTTCAAACCGGCACTAGGAAACAGACTGAGAAACCAGAGTAAAAGTTTCTCCTGCAACCCGTTCCCTTTGTGCTAGATGAACGAACGTCTCTCAACATGCTCAGTTCTGAGAGATAAGTGTGTGTGAAAGCCGTCCTTCACCTAGCTTGTTGGGAACACAAAGTTTCTCTTCAGTTGCAAACTCCACTCCATACATATATATGGGGAGGTACTAGCTCCAACTCGGTTTTACAGTGAAAACTGCAGGAACTTCAAACCGGCAATAGGAAACAGACTGAGAAACCAGAGTAAAATTTTTTCCTGCAAACCGTTCCCTTTGTGCTAGATGAACGAACGTCTCTCCACATGCTCAGTTCTGAGAGATAAGTGTGTGTGAAAGCCGTCCTTCACCTAGCTTGTTGGGAACACAAAGTTTCTCTTCAGTTGCAAACTCCACTCCATACATATATATGCGGAGGTACTAACTCCAACTCGGTTTTACAGTGAAAACTGCAGGAACTTCAAACCGGCACTAGGAAACAGACTGAGAAACCAGAGTAAAAGTTTCTCCTGCAACCCGTTCCCTTTCTGCTAGATGAACGAACGTCTCTCCACATGCTCAGTTCTGAGAGATAATTGGGTGTGAAAGTCGTCCTTCACCTAGCTTGTTTGTATTACAAAGTTTCTCTTCAGTTGCTAATACCACTCCATACATATATACGGGGAGGTACTAGCTCCAACTCGGTTTTACAGTGAAAACTGCAGGAACTTCAAACCGGCACTAGGAAACAGACTGAGAAAGCCGAGTAAAAGTTTCCCCTGCAACCCGTTCCCTTTGTGCTAGATGAACGAACGTCTCTCCACATGCTCAGTTCTGAGAGATAATTGTGTGTGAAAGCCGTCCTTCACCTAGCTTGTTGGGAACACAAATTTTCTCTTCAGTTGCAAACTCCATTCCATACATATATATGGGGAGGTACTAGCTCCAACTCGGTTTTACAGTGAAAACTGCAGGAACTTCAAACCGGCACTAGGAAACAGACTGAGAAACCAGAGTAAAAGTTTCTCCTGCAACCCGTTCCCTTTGTGCTAGATGAACGAACGTCTCTCCACATGCTCAGTTCTGAGAGATAAGTGTGTGTGAAAGCCGTCCTTCACCTAGCTTGTTGGGAACACAAAGTTTCTCTTCAGTTGCAAACCCCACTCCATACATATATATGCGGAGGTACTAGCTCCAACTCGGTTTTATATTGAAAACTGCAGGAACTTCAAACCGGCACTAGGAAAAAGACTGAGAAACCAGAGTAAAAGTTTCTCCTGCAACCCGTTCCCTTTGTGCTAGATGAACGAACGTCTCTCAACAAGCTCAGTTTTGAGAGATAAGTGTGTGTGAAAGCCGTCCTTCACCTAGCTTGTTGGGAACACAAAGTTTCTCTTCAGTTGCAAACACCACTCCATACATATATATGGGGAGGAACTAGCTCCATCTCGGTTTTACAGTGAAAACTGCAGGAACTTCAAACCGGCACTAGGAAACAGACTGAGAAACCAGAGTAAATATTTCTCCTGCAACCCGTTCCCTTTGTGCTAGATGAACGAACGTCTCTCCACATGCTCAGTTCTGAGAGATAAGTGTGTGTGAAAGCCGTCCTTCACCTAGCTTGTTGGGAACACAAAGTTTCTCTTCAGTTGCAAACTCCACTCCATACATATATATGGGGAGGTACTAGCTCCAACTCGGTTTTACAGTGAAAACTGCAGGAACTTCAAACCGGCACTAGGAAACAGACTGAGAAACCAGAGTAAAAGTTTCTCCTGCAACCCGTTCCCTTCGTGCTAGATGAACGAACGTCTCTCCACATGCTCAGTTCTGAGAGATAAGTGTGTGTGAAAGCCGTCCTTCACCTAGCTTGTTGGGAACAGAAAGTTTCTCTTCAGTTGCAAACTCCACTCCATACATATATATGCGGAGGTACTAGCTCCAACACGGTTTTATATTTAAAACTGCAGGAACTTCAAACCGGCACTAGGAAACAGACTGAGAAACCAGAGTAAAAGTTTTTCCTGCAACCCGTTCCCTTTTTGCTAGATGAACGAACGTCTCTCCACATGCTCAGTTCTGAGAGATAAGTGTGTGTGAAAGCCGTCCTTCAACTAGCTTGTTGGGAACACAAAGTTTCTCTTCAGTTGCAAACTCCACTCCATACATATATATGGGGAGGAACTATCTCCAACACGGTTTTACAGTGAAAACTGCAGGAACTTCAAACCGGCACTAGGAAACAGACTGAGAAACCAGAGTAAAAGGTTCTCCTGCAACCCGTTCCCTTTGTGCTAGATGAACGAACGTCTCTCCACATGCTCAGTTCTGAGAGATAAGTGTGTGTGAAAGCCGTCCTTCACCTAGCATGTTGGGAACACAAAGTATCTCTTCAGTTGCAAACTCCACTCCATAAATATATATGGGGAGGAACTAGCTCCAACTCGGTTTTTCAGTGAAAACTGCAGGAACTTCAACCCGGCACTAGGAAACAGACTGAGAAACCAGAGTAAAAGTTTCTCCTGCAACCCGTTCCCTTTGTGCTAGATGAACGAACGTCTCTCAACATGCTCAGTTCTGAGAGATAAGTGTGTGTGAAAGCCGTCCTTCACCTAGCTTGTTGGGAACACAAAGTTTCTCTTCAGTTGCAAACTCCACTCCATACATATATATGGGGAGGTACTAGCTCCAACTCGGTTTTACAGTGAAAACTGCAGGAACTTCAAACCGGCAATAGGAAACAGACTGAGAAACCAGAGTAAAATTTTTTCCTGCAAACCGTTCCCTTTGTGCTAGATGAACGAACGTCTCTCCACATGCTCAGTTCTGAGAGATAAGTGTGTGTGAAAGCCGTACTTCACCTAGCTTGTTGGGAACACAAAGTTTCTCTTCAGTTGCAAACTCCACTCCATACATATATATGCGGAGGTACTAGCTCCAACTCGGTTTTACAGTGAAAACTGCAGGAACTTCAAACCGGCACTAGGAAACAGACTGAGAAACCAGAGTAAAAGTTTCTCCTGCAACCCGTTCCCTTTCTGCTAGATGAACGAACGTCTCTCCACATGCTCAGTTCTGAGAGATAATTGGGTGTGAAAGTCGTCCTTCACCTAGCTTGTTTGTATTACAAAGTTTCTCTTCAGTTGCTAATACCACTCCATACATATATACGGGGAGGTACTAGCTCCAACTCGGTTTTACAGTGAAAACTGCAGGAACTTCAAACCGGCACTAGGAAACAGACTGAGAAAGCCGAGTAAAAGTTTCCCCTGCAACCCGTTCCCTTTGTGCTAGATGAACGAACGTCTCTCCACATGCTCAGTTCTGAGAGATAATTGTGTGTGAAAGCCGTCCTTCACCTAGCTTGTTGGGAACACAAATTTTCTCTTCAGTTGCAAACTCCATTCCATACATATATATGGGGAGGTACTAGCTCCAACTCGGTTTTACAGTGAAAACTGCAGGAACTTCAAACCGGCACTAGGAAACAGACTGAGGAACCAGAGTAATAGTTTCTCCTGCAACTCGTTCTCTTTGTGCTAGATGAACGAACGTCTCTCCACATGCTCAGTTCTGAGAGATAAGTGTGTGTGAAAGCCGTCCTTCACCTAGCTTGTTGGGAACACAAAGTTTCTCTTCTGTTGCAAACTCCACTCCATACATATTTATGGGGAGGTACTAGCTCCAACTCGGTTTTATATTGAAAACTGTAAGAACTTCATACCGGCACTAGGAAACAGACTGAGAAACCAGAGTAAAAGTTTCTCCTGCAACCCGTTCCCTTTGTGCTAGATGAACGAACGTCTCTCCACATGCTCAGTTCTGAGAGATAAGTGTGTGTGAAAGCCGTCCTTCACCTAGCTTGTTGGGAACACAAAGTTTATCTTCAGTTGCAATCTCCACTCCATACATATATATGGGGAGGAACTAGCTCCAACTCGGTTTTACAGTGAAAATTGCAGGAACTTCAAACGGGCACTAGGAAACAGACTGAGAAACCAGAGTAAAAGTTTCTCCTGCAACCCGTTCCCTTTGTGCTAGATGAACGAACGTCTCTCCACATGCTCAGTTCTGAGAGATAAGTGTGTGTGAAAGCCGTCCTTCACCTAGCTTGTTGGGAACACAAAGTTTCTCTTCAGTTGCAAACCCCAATCCATACATATATATGTGGAGGTACTAGCTCCAACTCGGTTTTATATTGAAAACTGCAGGAACTTCAAACCGGCACTAGGAAAAAGACTGAGAAACCAGAGTAAAAGTTTCTCCTGCAACCCGTTCCCTTTGTGCTAGATGAACGAACGTCTCTCAACAAGCTCAGTTTTGAGAGATAAGTGTGTGTGAAAGCCGTCCTTCACCTAGCTTGTTGGGAACACAAAGTTTCTCTTCAGTTGCAAACACCACTCCATACATATATATGGGGAGGAACTAGCTCCATCTCGGTTTTACAGTGAAAACTGCAGGAACTTCAAACCGGCACTAGGAAACAGACTGAGAAACCAGAGTAAAAGGTTCTCCTGCAACCCGTTCCCTTTGTGCTAGATGAACGAACGTCTCTATACATGCTCAGTTCTGAGAGATAAGTGTGTGTGAAAGCCGTCCTTCACCTAGCTTGTTGGGAACACAAAGTATCTCTTCAGTTGCAAACTCCACTCCATACATATATATGGGGAGGTACTAGCTCCAACTCGGTTTTACAGTGAAAACTGCAGGAACTACAAACCGGCACTAGGAAACAGACTGAGAAACCAGAGTAAAAGTTTCTCCTGCAACCCGTTCCCTTTGTGCTAGATGAACGAACGTCTCTCCACATGCTCAGTTCTGAGAGATAAGTGTGTGTGAAAGCCGTCCTTCAACTAGCTTGTTGGCAACACAAAGTTTCTCTTCAGTTGCAAACTCCACTCCATACATATATATGGGGAGGAACTAGCTCCAACTCGGTTTTACAGTGAAAACTGCAGGAACTTCAAACCGGCACTAGGAAACAGACTGAGAAACCAGAGTAAAGGTTCTCCTGCAACCCGTTCCCTTTGTGCTAGATGAACGAACGTCTCTCCACATGCTCAGTTCTGAGAGATAAGTGTGTGTGAAAGCCGTCCTTCACCTAGCTTGTTGGGAACACAAAGTTTCTCTTCAGTTGCAAACCCCACTCCATACATATATATGCGGAAGTACTAGCTCCAACTCGGTTTTATATTGAAAACTGCAGGAACTTCAAACCGGCACTAGGAAAAAGACTGAGAAAACAGAGTAAAAGTTTCTCCTGCAACCCGTTCCCTTTGTGCTAGATGAACGAACGTCTCTCAACAAGCTCAGTTTTGAGAGATAAGTGTGTGTGAAAGCCGTCCTTCACCTAGCTTGTTGGGAACACAAAGTTTCTCTTCAGTTGCAAACACCACTCCATACATATATATGGGGAGGAACTAGCTCCATCTCGGTTTTACAGTGAAAACTGCAGGAACTTCAAACCGGCACTAGGAAACAGACTGAGAAACCAGAGTAAAAGGTTCTCCTGCAACCCGTTCCCTTTGTGCTAGATGAACGAACGTCTCTATACATGCTCAGTTCTGAGAGATAAGTGTGTGTGAAAGCCGTCCTTCACCTAGCTTGTTGGGAACACAAAGTATCTCTTCAGTTGCAAACTCCACTCCATACATATATATGGGGAGGTACTAGCTCCAACTCGGTTTTACAGTGAAAACTGCAGGAACTTCAAAACGGCACTAGGAAACAGACTGAGAAACCAGAGTAAAAGTTTCTCCTGCAACCCGTTCCCTTTGTGCTAGATGAACGAACGTCTCTCCACATGCTCAGTTCTGAGAGATAAGTGTGTGTGAAAGCCGTCCTTCACCTAGCTTGTTGGGAACACAAAGTTTCTCTTCAGTTGCAAACCCCACTCCATAAATATATATGGGGATATACTAGCTCCAACTCGGTTTTACAGTGAAAACTGCAGGAATTTCAAACCGGCACTAGGAAACAGACTGAGAAACCAGAGTAAAAGTTTCTCCTGCAACCCGTTCCCTTCGTGCTAGATGAACGAACGTCTCTCCACATGCTCAGTTCTGAGAGATAAGTGTGTGTGAAAGCCGTCCTTCACCTAGCTTGTTGGGAACAGAAAGTTTCTCTTCAGTTGCAAACTCCACTCCATACATATATATGCGGAGGTACTAGCTCCAACTCGGTTTTATATTGAAAACTGCAGGAACGTCAAACCGGCACTAGGAAACAGACTGAGAAACCAGAGTAAAAGTTTCTCCTGCAACCCGTTCCCTTTTTGCTAGATGAACGAACGTCTCTCCACATGCTCAGTTCTGAGAGATAAGTGTGTGTGAAAGCCGTCCTTCAACTAGCTTGTTGGGAACACAAAGTTTCTCTTCAGTTGCAAACTCCACTCCATACATATATATGGGGAGGAACTAGCTCCAACTCGGTTTTACAGTGAAAACTGCAGGAACTTCAAACCGGCACTAGGAAACAGACTGAGAAACCAGAGTAAAAGGTTCTCCTGCAACCCGTTCCCTTTGTGCTAGATGAACGAACGTCTCTCCACATGCTCAGTTCTGAGACATAAGTGTGTGTGAAAGCCGTCCTTCACCTAGCTTGTTGGGAACACAAAGTTTCTCTTCAGTTGCAAACCCCACTCCATACATATATATGCGGAGGTACTAGCTCCAACTCGGTTTTATATTGAAAACTGCAGGAACTTCAAACCGGCACTAGGAAAAAGACTGAGAAACCAGAGTAAAAGTTTCTCCTGCAAACCGTTCCCTTTGTGCTACATGAACGAACGTCTCTCAACAAGCTCAGTTTTGAGAGATAAGTGTGTGTGAAAGCCGTCCTTCACCTAGCTTGTTGGGAACACAAAGTTTCTCTTCAGTTGCAAACACCACTCCATACATATATATGGGGAGGAACTAGCTCCATCTCGGTTTTACAGTGAAAACTGCAGGAACTTCAAACCGGCACTAGGAAACAGACTGAGAAACCAGAGTAAAAGGTTCTCATGCAACCCGTTCCCTTTGTGCTAGATGAACGAACGTCTCTATACATGCTCAGTTCTGAGAGATAAGTGTGTGTGAAAGCCGTCCTTCACCTAGCTTGTTGGGAACACAAAGTATCTCTTCAGTTGCAAACTCCACTCCATACATATATATGGGGAGGTACTAGCTCCAACTCGGTTTTACAGTGAAAACTGCAGGAACTTCAAACCGGCACTAGGAAACAGACTGAGAAACCAGAGTAAAAGTTTCTCCTGCAACCCGTTCCCTTTGTGCTAGATGAACGAACGTCTCTCCACATGCTCAGTTCTGAGAGATAAGTGTGTGTGAAAGCCGTCCTTCACCTAGCTTGTTGGGAACACAAAGTTTCTCTTCAGTTGCAAACTCCACTCCATACATATATATGGGGAGGTACTAGCTCCAACTCGGTTTTACAGTGAAAACTGCAGGAACTTCAAACCGGCACTAGGAAACAGACTGAGAAACCAGAGTAAAAGTTTCTCCTGCAACCCGTTCCCTTCGTGCTAGATGAACGAACGTCTCTCCACATGCTCAGTTCTGAGAGATAAGTGTGTGTGAAAGCCGTCCTTCACCTAGCTTGTTGGGAACACAAAGTTTCTCTTCAGTTGCAAATTCCACTCCATATATATATATGGGGAGGAACTAGCTCCAACTCGGTTTTACAGTGAAAACTGCAGGAACTTCAAACCGGCACTAGAAAACAGACTGAGAAACCAGAGTAAAATGTTCTCCTGCAACCCGTTCCATTTGTGCTAGATGAACGAACGTCTCTCCACATGCTCAGTTCTGAGAGATAAGTGTGTGTGAAAGCCGTCCTTCACCTAGCATGTTGGGAAAACAAAGTATCTCTTCAGTTGCAAACTCCACTCCATAAATATATATGGGGAGGAACTAGCTCCAACTCGGTTTTTCAGTGAAAACTGCAGGAACTTCAAACCGGCACTAGGAAACAGACTGAGAAACCAGAGTAAAAGTTTCTCCTGCAACCCGTTCCCTTTGTGCTAGATGAACGAACGTCTCTCCACATGCTCAGTTCTGAGAGATAAGTGTGTGTGAAAGCCGTCCTTCACCTAGCTTGTTGGGAACACAAAGTTTCTCTTCAGTTGCAAACTCCACTCCATACATATATATGGGGAGGTAATAGCTCCAACTCGGTTTTACAGTGAAAACTGCAGGAACTTCAAACCGGCAATAGGAAACAGACTGAGAAACCAGAGTAAAAGTTTTTCCTGCAACCCGTTCCCTTTGTGCTAGATGAACGAACGTCTCTCCACATGCTCAGTTCTGAGAGATAAGTGTGTGTGAAAGCCGTCCATCACATAGCTTGTTGGGAACACAAAGTTTCTCTTCAGTTGCAAACTCCACTCCATACATATATATGCGGAGGTACTAGCTCCAACTCGGTTTTATATTGAAAACTGCAGGAACTTCAAACCGGCACTAGGAAACAGACTGAGAAACCAGAGTAAAAGGTTCTCCTGCAACCCGTTCCCTTTCTGCTAGATGAAAGAACGTCTCTCCACATGCTCAGTTCTGAGAGATAATTGGGTGTGAAAGCCGTCCTTCACCTAGCTTGTTTGTAATACAAAGTTTCTCTTCATTTGCTAATTCCACTCCATACATATATACGGGGAGGTAGTAGCTCCAACTCGGTTTTACAGTGAAAACTGCAGGAACTTCAAACCGGAACTAGGAAACAGACTGAGAAAGCCGAGTAAAAGTTTCCCCTGCAACCCGTTCCCTTTTTGCTAGATGAACGAACGTCTCTCCACATGCTCAGTTCTGAGAAATAATTGTGTGTGAAAGCCGTCCTTCACCTAGCTTGTTGGGAACAAAAATTTTCTCTTCAGTTGCAAACTCCACTCCATACATATATATGGGGAGGTACTAGCTCCAACTCGGTTTTACAGTGAAAACTGCAGGAACTTCAAACCGACACTAGGAAACAGACTGAGAAACCAGAGTAATAGTTTCTCCTGCAACTCGTTCTCTTTGTGCTAGATGAACGAACGTCTCTCCACATGCTCAGTTCTGAGAGATAAGTGTGTGTGAAAGCCGTCCTTCAACTAGCTTGTTGGGAACACAAAGTTTCTCTTCTGTTGCAAACTCCACTCCATACATATTTATGTGGAGGAACTATCTCCAACACGGTTTTATATTGAAAACTGTAAGAACTTCAAACCGGCACTAGGAAACAGACTGAGAAACCAGAGTAAAAGTTTCTCCTGCCACCCGTTCCCTTTGTGCTAGATGAACGAACGTCTCTCCACATGCTCAGTTCTGAGAGATAAGTGTGTGTGAAAGCCGTCCTTCACCTAGCTTGTTGGGAACACAAAGTTTATCTTCAGTTGCAATCTCCACTCCATACATATATTTGGGGAGGAACTAGCTCCAACTCGGTTTTACAGTGAAAATTGCAGGAACTTCAAACGGGCACTAGGAAACAGACTGAGAAACCAGAGTAAAAGTTTCTCCTGCAACCCGTTCCCTTTGTGCTAGATGAACGAACGTCTCTCCACATGCTCAGTTCTGAGAGATAAGTGTGTGTGAAAGCCGTCCTTCATCTAGCTTGTTGGGAACACAAAGTTTCTCTTCAGTTGCAAACCCCACTCCATACATATATATGCGGAGGTACTAGCTCCAACTCGGTTTTATATTGAAAACTGCAGGAACTTCAAACCGGCACTAGGAAAAAGACTGAGAAACCAGAGTAAAAGTTTCTCCTGCAACCCGTTCCCTTTGTGCTAGATGAACGAACGTCTCTCAACAAGCTCAGTTTTGAGAGATAAGTGTGTGTGAAAGCCGTCCTTCACCTAGCTTGTTGGGAACACAAAGTTTCTCTTCAGTTGCAAACACCACTCCATACATATATATGGGGAGGAACTAGCTCCATCTCGGTTTTACAGTGAAAACTGCAGGAACTTCAAACCGGCACTAGGAAACAGACTGAGAAACCAGAGTAAAAGGTTCTCCTGCAACTCGTTCCCTTTGTGCTAGATGAACGAACGTCTCTATACATGCTCAGTTCTGAGAGATAAGTGTGTGTGAAAGCCGTCCTTCACCTAGCTTGTTGGGAACACAAAGTATCTCTTCAGTTGCAAACTCCACTCCATACATATATATGGGGAGGTACTAGCTCCAACTCGGTTTTACAGTGAAAACTGCAGGAACTTCAAAACGGCACTAGGAAACAGACTGAGAAACCAGAGTAAAAGTTTCTCCTGCAACCCGTTCCCTTTGTGCTAGATGAACGAACGTCTCTCCACATGCTCAGTTCTGAGAGATAAGTGTGTGTGAAAGCCGTCCTTCACCTAGCTTGTTGGGAACACAAAGTTTCTCTTCAGTTGCAAACTCCACTCCATACATATATATGGGGAGGTACTAGCTCCAACTCGGTTTTACAGTGAAAACTGCAGGAATTTCAAACCGGCACTAGGAAACAGACTGAGAAACCAGAGTAAAAGTTTCTCCTGCAACCCGTTCCCTTCGTGCTAGATGAACGAACGTCTCTCCACATGCTCAGTTCTGAGAGATAAGTGTGTGTGAAAGCCGTCCTTCACCTAGCTTGTTGGGAACAGAAAGTTTCTCTTCAGTTGCAAACTCCACTCCATACATATATATGCGGAGGTACTAGCTCCAACTCGGTTTTATATTGAAAACTGCAGGAACTTCAAACCGGCACTAGGAAACAGACTGAGAAACCAGAGTAAAAGTTTCTCCTGCAACCCGTTCCCTTTTTGCTAGATGAACGAACGTCTCTCCACATGCTCAGTTCTGAGAGATAAGTGTGTGTGAAAGCCGTCCTTCAACTAGCTTGTTGGGAACACAAAGTTTCTCTTCAGTTGCAAACTCCACTCCATACATATATATGGGGAGGAACTAGCTCCAACTCGGTTTTACAGTGAAAACTGCAGGAACTTCAAACCGGCACTAGGAAACAGACTGAGAAACCAGAGTAAAAGGTTCTCCTGCAACCCGTTCCCTTTGTGCTAGATGAACGAACGTCTCTCCACATGCTCAGTTCTGAGACATAAGTGTGTGTGAAAGCCGTCCTTCACCTAGCTTGTTGGGAACACAAAGTTTCTCTTCAGTTGCAAACCCCACTCCATACATATATATGCGGAGGTACTAGCTCCAACTCGGTTTTATATTGAAAACTGCAGGAACTTCAAACCGGCACTAGGAAAAAGACTGAGAAACCAGAGTAAAAGGTTCTCCTGCAAACCGTTCCCTTTGTGCTACATGAACGAACGTCTCTCAACAAGCTCAGTTTTGAGAGATAAGTGTGTGTGAAAGCCGTCCTTCACCTAGCTTGTTGGGAACACAAAGTTTCTCTTCAGTTGCAAACACCACTCCATACATATATATGGGGAGGAACTAGCTCCATCTCGGTTTTACAGTGAAAACTGCAGGAACTTCAAACCGGCACTAGGAAACAGACTGAGAAACCAGAGTAAAAGGTTCTCATGCAACCCGTTCCCTTTGTGCTAGATGAACGAACGTCTCTATACATGCTCAGTTCTGAGAGATAAGTGTGTGTGAAAGCCGTCCTTCACCTAGCTTGTTGGGAACACAAAGTATCTCTTCAGTTGCAAACTCCACTCCATACATATATATGGGGAGGTACTAGCTCCAACTCGGTTTTACAGTGAAAACTGCAGGAACTTCAAACCGGCACTAGGAAACAGACTGAGAAACCAGAGTAAAAGTTTCTCCTGCAACCCGTTCCCTTTGTGCTAGATGAACGAACGTCTCTCCACATGCTCAGTTCTGAGAGATAAGTGTGTGTGAAAGCCGTCCTTCACCTAGCTTGTTGGGAACACAAAGTTTCTCTTCAGTTGCAAACTCCACTCCATACATATATATGGGGAGGTACTAGCTCCAACTCGGTTTTACAGTGAAAACTGCAGGAACTTCAAACCGGCACTAGGAAACAGACTGAGAAACCAGAGTAAAAGTTTCTCCTGCAACCCGTTCCCTTCGTGCTAGATGAACGAACGTCTCTCCACATGCTCAGTTCTGAGAGATAAGTGTGTGTGAAAGCCGTCCTTCACCTAGCTTGTTGGGAACACAAAGTTTCTCTTCAGTTGCAAATTCCACTCCATATATATATATGGGGAGGAACTAGCTCCAACTCGGTTTTACAGTAAAAACTGCAGGAACATCAAACCGGCACTAGGAAACAGACTGAGAAACCAGAGTAAAATGTTCTCCTGCAACCCGTTCCATTTGTGCTAGATGAACGAACGTCTCTCCACATGCTCAGTTCTGAGAGATAAGTGTGTGTGAAAGCCGTCCTTCACCTAGCATGTTGGGAAAACAAAGTATCTCTTCAGTTGCAAACTCCACTCTATAAATATATATGGGGAGGAACTAGCTCCAACTCGGTTTTTCAGTGAAAACTGCAGGAACTTCAAACCGGCACTAGGAAACAGACTGAGAAACCAGAGTAAAAGTTTCTCCTGCAACCCGTTCCCTTTGTGCTAGATGAACGAACGTCTCTCAACATGCTCAGTTCTGAGAGATAAGTGTGTGTGAAAGCCGTCCTTCACCTAGCTTGTTGGGAACACAAAGTTTCTCTTCAGTTGCAAACTCCACTCCATACATATATATGGGGAGGTAATAGCTCCAACTCGGTTTTACAGTGAAAACTGCAGGAACTTCAAACCGGCAATAGGAAACAGACTGAGAAACCAGAGTAAAAGTTTTTCCTGCAACCCGTTCCCTTTGTGCTAGATGAACGAACGTCTCTCCACATGCTCAGTTCTGAGAGATAAGTGTGTGTGAAAGCCGTCCTTCACCTAGCTTGTTGGGAACACAAAGTTTCTCTTCAGTTGCAAACTCCACTCCATACATATATATGCGGAGGTACTAGCTCCAACTCGGTTTTATATTGAAAACTGCAGGAACTTCAAACCGGCACTAGGAAACAGACTGAGAAACCAGAGTAAAAGGTTCTCCTGCAACCCGTTCCCTTTCTGCTAGATGAAAGAACGTCTCTCCACATGCTCAGTTCTGAGAGATAATTGGGTGTGAAAGCCGTCCTTCACCTAGCTTGTTTGTAATACAAAGTTTCTCTTCATTTGCTAATTCCACTCCATACATATATACGGGGAGGTAGTAGCTCCAACTCGGTTTTACAGTGAAAACTGCAGGAACTTCAAACCGGCACTAGGAAACAGACTGAGAAAGCCGAGTAAAAGTTTCCCCTGCAACCCGTTCCCTTTTTGCTAGATGAACGAACGTCTCTCCACATGCTCAGTTCTGAGAAATAATTGTGTGTGAAAGCCGTCCTTCACCTAGCTTGTTGGGAACAAAAATTTTCTCTTCAGTTGCAAACTCCACTCCATACATATATATGGGGAGGTACTAGCTCCAACTCGGTTTTACAGTGAAAACTGCAGGAACTTCAAACCGACACTAGGAAACAGACTGAGAAACCAGAGTAATAGTTTCTCCTGCAACTCGTTCTCTTTGTGCTAGATGAACGAACGTCTCTCCACATGCTCAGTTCTGAGAGATAAGTGTGTGTGAAAGCCGTCCTTCACCTAGCTTGTTGGGAACACAAAGTTTCTCTTCTGTTGCAAACTCCACTCCATACATATTTATGGGGAGGTACTAGCTCCAACTCGGTTTTATATTGAAAACTGTAAGAACTTCAAACCGGCACTAGGAAACAGACTGAGAAACCAGAGTAAAAGTTTCTCCTGCAAACCGTTCCCTTTGTGCTAGATGAACGAACGTCTCTCCACATGCTCAGTTCTGAGAGATAAGTGTGTGTGAAAGCCGTCCTTCACCTAGCTTGTTGGGAACACAAAGTTTATCTTCAGTTGCAATCTCCATTCCATACATATATATGGGGAGGAACTAGCTCCAACTCGGTTTTACAGTGAAAACTGCAGGAACTTCAAACGGGCACTAGGAAACAGACTGAGAAACCAGAGTAAAAGTTTCTCCTGCAACCCGTTCCCTTTGTGCTAGATGAACGAACGTCTCTCCACATGCTCAGTTCTGAGAGATAAGTGTGTGTGAAAGCCGTCCTTCACCTAGCTTGTTGGGAACACAAAGTTTCTCTCCAGTTGCAAACCCCACTCCATACATATATATGCGGAGGTACTAGCTCCAACTCTGTTTTATATTGAAAACTGCAGGAACTTCAAAACGGCACTAGGAAACAGACTGAGAAACCAGAGTAAAAGTTTCCCTGCAACCCGTTCCCTTTGTGCTAGATGAACGAACGTCTCTCCACATGCTCAGTTCTGAGAGATAAGTGTGTGTGAAAGCCGTCCTTCACCTAGCTTTTTGGGAACACAAAGTTTCTCTTCAGTTGCAAACTCCACTCCATACATATATATGGGGAGGAACTAGCTCCAACTCGGTTTTACAGTGAAAACTGCAGGAACTTCAAACCGGCACTAGGAAACAGACTGAGAAACCAGAGTAAAAGGTTCTCCTGCAACCCGTTCCCTTTGTGCTAGATGAACGAACGTCTCTCCACATGCTCAGTTCTGAGAGATAAGTGTGTGTGAAAGCCGTCCTTCACCTAGCTTGTTGGGAACACATAGTTTCTCTTTTGTTGCTAACTCCTCTCCATACATATTTATGGGGAGGTACTAGCTCCAACTCGGTTTTACAGTGAAATCTGCAGGAACTTCGAACCGGCACTAGGAAACAGACTGAGAAACCAGAGTAATAGTTTCTGCTGCAACCCGTTCCCTTTGTGCTAGTTGAACGAACGACTCTCCACATGCTCAGTTCTGAGAGATAAGTGTGTGTGAAAGCCGTCCTTCAACTAGCTTGTTAGGAATACATAGTTTCTCTTCAGTTGCAAACTCCACTCCATACATATATATGCGGAGGTACTAGCTCCAATTCGGTTTTATAGTGAAATCTGCAGGAACTTCAAACCGGCACTAGGAAACAGACTGAGAAACCAGAGTAAAAGTTTCTCCTGCAACCCGTTCCCTTTGAGCTAGATGAACGAACGTCTCTCCACATGCTCAGTTCTGAGAGATAAGTGTGTGTGAAAGCCGTCCTTCACCTAGCTTGTTGGGAACACAAAGTTTCTCTTCAGTTGCAAACTCCACTCCATAAATATATATGCGGAGGTACTAGCTCCAACTCGGTTTTATATTGAAAACTGCAGGAACTTCAAACCGGCACTAGGAAACAGACTGAGAAACCAGAGTAAAAGGTTCTCCTGCAACCCGTTCCATTTGTGCTAGATGAACGAACGTCTCTCCACTTGCTCAGTTCTGAGAGATAAGTGTGTGTGAAAGCCGTCCTTCACCTAGCTTGTTGGGAACACAAAGTTTCTCTTCAGTTGCAAACACCACTCCATACATATATATGGGGAGGAACTAGCTCCATCTCGGTTTTACAGTGAAAACTGCAGGAACTTCAAACCGGCACTAGGAAACAGACTGAGAAACCAGAGTAAAAGGTTCTCCTGCAACCCGTTCCCTTTGTGCTAGATGAACGAACGTCTCTATACATGCTCAGTTCTGAGAGATAAGTGTGTGTGAAAGCCGTCCTTCACCTAGCTTGTTGGGAACACAAAGTATCTCTTCAGTTGCAAACTCCACTCCATACATATATATGGGGAGGTACTAGCTCCAACTCGGTTTTACAGTGAAAACTGCAGGAACATCAAACCGGCACTAGGAAACAGACTGAGAAACCAGAGTAAAAGTTTCTCCTGCAACCCGTTCCCTTTGTGCTAGATGAACGAACGTCTCTCCACATGCTCAGTTCTGAGAGATAAGTGTGTGTGAAAGCCGTCCTTCACCTAGCTTGTTGGGAACACAAAGTTTCTCTTCAGTTGCAAACTCCACTCCATACATATATATGGGGAGGTACTAGCTCCAACTTGGTTTTACAGTGAAAACTGCAGGAACTTCAAACCGGCACTAGGAAACAGACTGAGAAACCAGAGTAAAAGTTTATCCTGCAACCCGTTCCCTTCGTGCTAGATGAACGAACGTCTCTCCACATGCTCAGTTCTGAGAGATAAGTGTGTGTGAAAGCCGTCCTTCACCTAGCTTGTTGGGAACAGAAAGTTTCTCTTCAGTTGCAAACTCCACTCCATACATATATATGCGGAGGTACTAGCTCCAACACGGTTTTATATTTAAAACTGCAGGAACTTCAAACCGGCACTAGGAAACAGACTGAGAAACCAGAGAAAAAGTTTTTCCTGCAACCCGTTCCCTTTTTGCTAGATGAACGAACGTCTCTCCACATGCTCAGTTCTGAGAGATAAGTGTGTGTGAAAGCCGTCCTTCAACTAGCTTGTTGGGAACACAAAGTTTCTCTTCAGTTGCAAACTCCACTCCATACATATATATGGGGAGAAACTAGCTCCAACTCGGTTTTACAGTGAAAACTGCAGGAACTTCAAACCGGCACTAGGAAACAGACTGAGAAACCAGAGTAAAAGATTCTCCTGCAACCCGTTCCCTTTGTGCTAGATGAACGAACGTCTCTCCACATGCTCAGTTCTGAGAGATAAGTGTGTGTGAAAGCCGTCCTTCACCTAGCTTGTTGGGAACACATAGTTTCTCTTCAGTTGCAAACTCCACTCCATACATATATATGGGGAGGGACTAGCTCCAAATCGGTTTTACAGTGAAAACTGCAGGAACTTCAAACCGGCACTAGGAAACAGACTGAGAAACCAGAGTAAAATGTTCTCCTGCAACCCGTTCCCTTTGTGCTAGATGAACGAACGTCTCTCCACATGCTCAGTTCTGAGAGATAAGTGTGTGTGAAAGCCGTCCTTCACCTAGCATGTTGGGAACACAAAGTATCTCTTCAGTTGCAAACTCCACTCCATAAATATATATGGGGAGGATCTAGCTCCAACTCGGTTTTTCAGTGAAAACTGCAGGAACTTCAAACCGGCACTAGGAAACAGACTGAGAAACCAGAGTAAAAGTTTCTCCTGCAACCCGTTCCCTTTGTGCTAGATGAACGAACGTCTCTCCACATGCTCAGTTCTGAGAGATAAGTGTGTGTGAAAGCCGTCCTTCACCTAGCTTGTTGGGAACACAAAGTTTCTCTTCAGTTGCAAACTCCAATCCATACAAATATATGGGGAGGTACTAGCTCCAACTCGGTTTTACAGTGAAAACTGCAGGAACTTCAAACCGGCAATAGGAAACAGACTGAGAAACCAGAGTAAAAGTTTTTCCTGCAACCCGTTCCCTTTGTGCTAGATGAACGAACGTCTCTCCACATGCTCAGTTCTGAGAGATAAGTGTGTGTGAAAGCCGTCCTTCACCTAGCTTGTTGGGAACACAAAGTTTCTCTTCAGTTGCAAACTCCACTCCATACATATATATGCGGAGGTACTAGCTCCAACTCGGTTTTACAGTGAAAACTGCAGGAACTTCAAACCGGCACTAGGAAACAGACTGAGAAACCAGAGTAAAAGTTTCTCCTGCAACCCGTTCCCTTTCTGCTAGATGAACGAACGTCTCTCCACATGCTCAGTTCTGAGAGATAATTGGGTGTGAAAGTCGTCCTTCACCTAGCTTGTTTGTAATACAAAGTTTCTCTTAAGTTGCTAATTCCACTCCATACATATATACGGGGAGGTACTAGCTCCAACTCGGTTTTACAGTGAAAACTGCAGGAACTTCAAACCGGCACTAGGAAACAGACTGAGAAAGCCGAGTAAAAGTTTCCCCTGCAACCCTTTCCTTTTTGTGCTAGATGACCGAACGTCTCTCCACATGCTCAGTTCTGAGAGATAATTGTGTGTGAAAGCCGTCCTTCACCTAGCTTGTTGGGAACACAAATATTCTCTTCAGTTGCAAACTCCACTCCATACATATATATGGGGAGGTACTAGCTCCAACTCGGTTTTACAGTGAAAACTGCAGGAACTTCAAACCGACACTAGGAAACAGACTGAGAAACCAGAGTAATAGTTTCTCCTGCAACTCGTTCTCTTTGTGCTAGATGAACGAACGTCTCTCCACATGCTAAGTTCTGAGAGATAAGTGTGTGTGAAAGCCGTCCTTCACCTAGCTTGTTGGGAACACAAAGTTTCTCTTCTGTTGCAAACTCCACTCCATACATATTTATGGGGAGGTACAAGCCCCAACTCGGTTTTATATTGAAAAATGTAAGAACTTCAAACCGGCACTAGGAAACAGACTGAGAAACCAGAGTAAAAGTTTCTCCTGCAACCCGTTCCATTTGTGCTAGATGAACGAACGTCTCTCCACATGCTCAGTTCTGAGAGATAAGTGTGTGTGAAAGCCGTCCTTCACCTAGCTTGTTGGGAACACAAAGTTTATCTTCAGTTGCAATCTCCACTCCATACATATATATGGGGAGGAACTAGCTCCAACTCGGTTTTACAGTGAAAATTGCAGGAACTTCAAACGGGCACTAGGAAACAGACTGAGAAACCAGAGTAAAAGTTTCTCCTGCAACCCGTTCCCTTTGTGCTAGATGAACGAACGTCTCTCCACATGCTCAGTTCTGAGAGATAAGTGTGTGTGAAAGCCGTCCTTCACCTAGCTTGTTGGGAACACAAAGTTTCTCTTCAGTTGCAAACCCCACTCCATTCATATATATGCGGAGGTACTAGCTCCAACTCGGTTTTATATTGAAAACTGCAGGAACTTCAAACCGGCACTAGGAAAAAGACTGAGAAACCAGAGTAAAAGTTTCTCCTGCAACCCGTTCCCTTTGTGCTAGATGAACGAACGTCTCTCAACAAGCTCAGTTTTGAGAGATAAGTGTGTGTGAAAGCCGTCCTTCACCTAGCTTGTTGGGAACACAAAGTTTCTCTTCAGTTGCAAACACCACTCCATACATATATATGGGGAGGAACTAGCTCCATCTCGGTTTTACAGTGAAAACTGCAGGAACTTCAAACCGGCACTAGGAAACAGACTGAGAAACCAGAGTAAAAGGTTCTCCTGCAACCCGTTCCCTTTGTGCTAGATGAACGAACGTCTCTATACATGCTCAGTTCTGAGAGATAAGTGTGTGTGAAAGCCGTCCTTCACCTAGCTTGTTGGGAACACAAAGTATCTCTTCAGATGCAAACTCCACTCCATACATATATATGGGGAGGTACTAGCTCCAACTCGATTTTACAGTGAAAACTGCAGGAACTTCAAACCGGCACTAGGAAACAGACTGAGAAACCAGAGTAAAAGTTTCTCCTGTACCCGTTCCCTTTGTGCTAGATGAACGAACGTCTCTCCACATGCTCAATTCTGAGAGATAAGTGTGTGTGAAAGCCGTCCTTCACCTAGCTTGTTGGGAACACAAAGTTTCTCTTCAGTTGCAAACTCCACTCCATACATATATATGGGGAGGTACTAGCTCCAACTCGGTTTTACAGAGAAAACTGCAGGAACTTCAAACCGGCACTAGGAAACAGACTGAGAAACCAGAGTAAAAGTTTCTCCTGCAACCCGTTCCCTTCGTGCTAGATGAACGAACGTCTCTCCACATGCTCAGTTCTGAGAGATAAGTGTGTGTGAAAGCCGTCCTTCACCTAGCTTGTTGGGAACACAAAGTTTCTCTTCAGTTGCAAACTCCACTCCATACATATATATGCGGAGGTACTAGCTCCAACTCGGTTTTTCAGTGAAAACTGCAGGAACTTCAAACCGGCACTAGGAAACAGACTGAGAAACCAGAGTAAAAGGTTCTCCTGCAACCCGTTCCCTTTCTGCTAGATGAACGAACGTCTCTCCACATGCTCAGTTCTGAGAGATAATTGGGTGTGAAAGCCGTCCTTCAACTAGCTTGTTTGTAATACAAAGTTTCTCTTCAGTTGCTAATTCCACTCCATACATATATACGGGGAGGTACTAGCTCCAACTCGGTTTTACAGTGAAAACTGCAGGAACTTCAAACGGGCACTAGGAAACAGACTGAGAAACCAGAGTAAAAGTTTCTCCTGCAACCCGTTCCCTTTGTGCTAGATGAACGAACGTCTCTCCACATGCTCAGTTCTGAGAGATAAGTGTGTGTGAAAGCCGTCCTTCACCTAGCTTGTTGGGAACACAAAGTTTCTCTCCAGTTGCAAACCCCACTCCATACATATATATGCGGAGGTACTAGCTCCAACTCGGTTTTATATTGAAAACTGCAGGAACTTCAAAACGGCACTAGGAAACAGACTGAGAAACCAGAGTAAAAGTTTCTCCTGCAACCCGTTCCATTTGTGCTAGATGAACGAACGTCTCTCCACATGCTCAGTTCTGAGAGATAAGTGTGTGTGAAAGCCGTCCTTCACCTAGCTTTTTGGGAACACAAAGTTTCTCTACAGTTGCAAACTCCACTCCATACATATATATGGGGAGGAACTAGCTCCAACTCGGTTTTACATTGAAAACTGCAGGAACTTCAAACCGGCACTAGGAAACAGACTGAGAAACCAGAGTAAAAGGTTCTCCTGCAACCCGTTCCCTTTGTGCTAGATGAACGAACGTCTCTCCACATGCTCAGTTCTGAGAGATAAATGTGTGTGAAAGCCGTCCTTCACCTAGCTTGTTGGGAACACATAGTTTCTCTTTTGTTGCTAACTCCACTCCATACATATTTATGGGGAGGTACTAGCTCCAACTCTGTTTTACAGTGAAATCTGCAGGAACTTCGAACCGGCACTAGGAAACAGACTGAGAAACCAGAGTAAAAGTTTCTGCTGCAACCCGTTCCCTTTGTGCTAGATGAACGAAAGACACTCCACATGCTCAGTTCTGAGAGATAAGTGTGTGTGAAAGCCGTCCTTCACCTAGCTTGTTAGGAATACATAGTTTCTCTTCAGTTGCAAACTCCACTCCATACATATATATGCGGAAGTACTAGCTCCAATTCGGTTTTATAGTGAAATCTGCAGGAATTTCAAACCGGCACTAGGAAACAGACTGAGAAACCAGAGTAAAAGTTTCACCTGCAACCCGTTCCCTTTGTGCTAGATGAACGAACGTCTCTCCACATGCTCAGTTCTGAGAGATAAGTGTGTGTGAAAGCCGTCCTTCACCTAGCTTGTTGGGAACACAAAGTTTCTCTTCAGTTGCAAACTCCACTCCATAAATATATATGCGGAGGTACTAGCTCCAACTCGGTTTTATACTGAAAACTGCAAGAACTTCAAACAGGCACTAGGAAACAGACTGAGAAACCAGAGTAAAAGGTTCTCCTGCAACCCGTTCCATTTGTGCTAGATGAACGAACGTCTCTGCACTTGCTCAGTTCTGAGAGATAAGTGTGTGTGAAAGCCGTCCTTCACCTAGCTTGTTGGGAACACAAAGTTTCTCTTCAGTTGCAAACTCCACTCCATACATATATATGGGGAGGAACTAGCTCCAACTCGGTTTTACAGTGAAAACTGCAGGAACTTCAAACCGGCACTAGGAAACAGACTGAGAAACCAGAGTAAAAGTTTCCGCTGCAACCCGTTCCCTTTGTGCTAGATGAACGAACGACTCTCCACATTCTCAGTTCTGAGAGATAAGTGTGTGTGAAAGCCGTCCTTCACATAGCTTGTTCGGAACACAAAGTTTCTCTTCAGTTGCAAACTCCACTCCATACATATATATGGGGAGGTACTAGCTCCAAATCGGTTTTACAGTGAAAACTGCAGGAACTTCAAACCGGCACTAGGAAACAGACTGAGAAACCAGAGTAAAAGTTTCTCCTGCAACCCGTTCCCTTTGCGCTAGATGAACGAACGTCTCTCCACATGCTCAGTTCTGAGAGATAATTGTGTGTGAAAGCCGTCCTTCACCTAGCTTGTTGGGAACACAAAGTTTCTCTTCAGTTGCAAACTCCACTCCATACATATATATGCGGAGGTACTAGCTCCAACTCGGTTTTATATTGAAAACTGCAGGAACTTCAAAACGGCACTAGGAAACAGACTGAGAAACCAGAGTAAAAGGTTCTCCTGCAACCCGTTCCCTTTGTGCTAGATGAACGAACGTCTCTCCACATGCTCAGTTCTGAGAGATAAGTGTGTGTGAAAGCCGTCCTTCACCTAGCTTGTTGGGAACACAAAGTTTCTCTTCAGTTGCAAACTCCACTCCATACATATATATGGGGAGGAACTAGCTCCATCTCGGTTTTATATTGAAAGCTGCAGGAACTTCAAACCGGCACTAGGAAACAGACTGAGAAACCAGAGTAAATGTTTCTCCTGCAACCCGTTCCCTTTGTGCTAGATGAACGAACGTCTCTCCACATGCTCAGTTCTGAGAGATAAGTGTGTGTGAAAGCCGTCCTTCACCTAGCTTGTTGGGAACACAAAGTTTCTCTCCTGTTGCAAACTCCACTCCATACATATTTATGGGGAGGTACTAGCTCCAACTCGGTTTTACAGTGAAAACTGCAGGAACTTCAAACCGGCACTAGGAAACAGACTGAGAAACCAGAGTAAAAGTTTCTGCTGCAAACAGTTCCCTTTGTGCTAGATGAACGAACGACTCTCCACATGCTCAGTTCTGAGAGATAAGTGTGTGTGAAAGCCGTCCTTTACCTAGCTTGTTGGGAACACAAAGTATCTCTTCAGTTGCAAACTCCAATCCATACATTTATATGCGGAGGTACTAGCTCCAACTCGGTTTTATAGTGAAAACTGCAGGAACTTCAAACCGGCACTAGGAAACAGACTGAGAAACCAGAGTAAAAGTTTCTCCTGCAACCCGTTCCCTTTGTGCTAGATGAACGAATGTCTCTCCACATTCTCAGTTCTGAGAGATAAGTGTGTGTGAAAGCCGTCCTTCACCTAGCTTGTTGGGAACACAAAGTTTCTCTTCAGTTGCAAACTCCACTCCATACATATATATGCGGAGGTACTAGCTCCAACTCGGTTTTATATTGAAAACTGCAGGAACTTCAAACCGGCACTAGGAAACAGACTGAGAAACCAGAGTAAAAGTTTCTCCTGCAACCCGTTCCCTTTGTGCTAGATGAACGAACGTCTCTCCACATGCTCAGTTCTGAGAGATAAGTGTGTGTGAAAGCCGTCCTTTACCTAGCTTGTTGGGAACACAAAGTTCTCTTCAGTTACAAACTCCACTCCATACATATATATGGGGAGGAACTAGCTCCAACTCGGTTTTACAGTGAAAACTGCAGGAACTTCAAACCGGCACTAGGAAACAGACTGAGAAACCAGAGTAAAAGTTTCTCCTGCAACCCGTTCCCTTTGTGCTATATGAACGAACGACTCTCCACATGCTCAGTTCTGAGAGATAAGTGTGTGTGAAAGCCGTCCTTCACCTAGCCTGTTAGGAATACAAAGTTTCTCTTCAGTTGCAAACTCCACTCCATACATATATATGGGGAGGAACTAGCTCCAACTCGGTTTTACAGTGAAAACTGCAGGAACTTCAAACCGGCACTAGGAAACAGACTGAGAAACCAGAGTAAAAGTTTCTCCTGCAACCCGTTCCCTTTGTGCTATATGAACGAACGACTCTCCACATGCTCAGTTCTGAGAGATAAGTGAGTGTGAAAGCCGTCCTTCACCTAGCCTGTTAGGAATACAAAGTTTCTCTTCAGTTGCAAACTCCACTCCATACATATATAGGGGAGGAACTAGCTCCAACTCGGTTTTACAGTGAAAACTGCAGGAACTTCAAACCGGCACTAGGAAACAGACTGAGAAACCAGAGTAAAAGTTTCTCCTGCAAACCGTTCCCTTTGTGCTAGATGAACGAACGTCTCTCCACATGCTCAGTTCTGAGAGATAAGTGTGTGTGAAAGCCGTCCTTCACCTAGCTTGTTGGGAACACAAAGTTTCTCTTCAGTTTCAAACTCCACTCCATACATATATATGGGGAGGTACTAGCTCCAACTCGGTTTTACAGTGAAAACTGCAGGAACTTCAAACCGGCACTAGGAAACAGACTGAGAAACCAGAGTAAAAGTTTCTCCTGCAACCCGTTCCCTTTGTGCTTGATGAACGAACGTCTCTCCACATGCTCAGTTCTGAGAGATAAGTGTGTGTGAAAGCCGTCCTTCACCTAGCTTTTTGGGAACACAAAGTTTCTCTTGAGTTGCAAACTCCACTCCATACATATATATGCGGAGGTACTAGCTCCAACTCGGTTTTATAGTGAAAACTGCAGGAACTTCAAACCGGCACTAGGAAGCAGACTGAGAAACCAGAGTAAAAGTTTCTCCTGCAACCCGTTCCCATTGTGCTAGATGAAAGAACGTCTCTCCAAATGCTCAGTTCTGAGAGATAAGTGTGTGTGAAAGCCGTCCTTCACCTAGCTTGTTGGGAACACAAAGTATCTCTTCAGTTGCAAACTCCACTCCCTACATATATATGGGGAGGAACTAGCTCCAACTCGGTTTTACAGTGAAAACTGCAGGAACTTCAAACCGGCACTAGGAAACAGACTGAGAAACCAGAGTAAAAGTTTCCCCTGCAACCCGTTCCCTTTGTGCTAGATGAACGAACGTCTCTCCACATGCTCAGTTCTGAGAGATAAGTGTGTGTGAAAGCCGTCCTTCACCTAGCTTGTTGGGAACACAAAGTTTCTCTTCAGTTGCAAACTCCACTCCATACATATATATGGGGAGGTACTAGCTCCAACTCGGTTTTACAGTGAAAACTGCAGGAACTTCAAACCGGCACTAGGAAACAGACTGAGAAACCAGAGTAAAAGTTTCTCCTGCAACCCGTTCCATTTGTGCTAGATGAACGAACGTCTCTCCACATGCTCAGTTCTGAGAGAAGAGTGTGTGTGAAAGCCGTCCTTCATCTAGCTTGTTGGGAACAGAAAGTTTCTCTTCAGTTGCAAACTCCACTCCATACATATATATGCGGAGGTACTAGCTCCAAATCTTTTTTATATTGAAAACTGCAGGAACTTCAAACCGGCACTAGGAAACAGACTGATAAACCAGAGTAAAAGTTTCTCCTGCAACACGTTCCCTTTGTGCTAGATGAACGAACGTCTCTCCACATGCTCAGTTCTGAGAGATAAGTGTGTGTGAAAGCCGTCCTTCACCTAGCTTGTTGGGAACACAAAATTTCTTTTCAGTTGCAAACTCCATTCCATATATATATATGGGGAGGTAAAAGCTCCAACTCGGTTTGACAGTTAAAACTGCAGGTACTTCAAACCTGCACTAGGAAACAGACTGAGAAAGCAGAGAAAAAGTGTCCCCTGCAACCCGTTTCCTTGGTGCTAGATGAACGAACGTCTCTCCACATGCTCAGTTCTGATAAATATGTGTGTGTGAAAGCCGTCCTTCACCTAGCTTGTTGGGAACACAAAGTTTCTCTTCAGTTGCAAACTCCACTCCATACATATTTATGGGGAGGAACTAGCTCCAACTCGGTTTTACAGTGAAAACTGCAGGAACTTCAAACCGGCACTAGGAAACAGACTGAGAAACCAGAGTAAAAGGTTCTCCTGCAACCCGTTCCATTTGTGCTAGATGAACGAACGTCTCTCCACTTGCTCAGTTCTGAGAGATAAGTGTGTGTGAAAGCCGTCCTTCACCTAGCTTGTTGGGAACACAAAGTTTCTCTTCAGTTGCAAACTCCACTCCATACATATATATGGGGAGGAACTAGCTCCAACTCGGTTTTACAGTGAAAACTGCAGGAACTTCAAACCGGCACTAGGAAACAGACTGAGAAACCAGAGTAAAAGGTTCTCCTGCAACCCGTTCCCTTTGTGCTAGATGAACGAACGTCTCTCCACATGCTCAGTTCTGAGAGATAAGTGTGTGTGAAAGCCGTCCTTCACCTAGCTTGTTGGGAACACAAAGTTTCTCTTCTGTTGCAAACTCCACTCCATACATATTTATGGGGAGGTACTAGCTCCAACTCGGTTTTACAGTGAAAACTGCAGGAACTTCAAACCGGCACTAGGAAACAGACTGAGAAACCAGAGTAAAAGTTTCCGCTGCAAACCGTTCCCTTTGTGCTAGATGAACGAACGACTCTCCACATTCTCAGTTCTGAGAGATAAGTGTGTGTGAAAGCCGTCCTTCACATAGCTTGTTCGGAACACAAAGTTTCTCTTCAGTTGCAAACTCCACTCCATACATATATATGGGGAGGTACTAGCTCCAAATCGGTTTTACAGTGAAAACTGCAGGAACTTCAAACCGGCACTAGGAAACAGACTGAGAAACCAGAGTAAAAGTTTCTCCTGCAACCCGTTCCCTTTGTGCTAGATGAACGAACGTCTCTCCACATGCTCAGTTCTGAGAGATAATTGTGTGTGAAAGCCGTCCTTCACCTAGCTTGTTGGGAACACAAAATTTCTTTTCAGTTGCAAACTCCATTCCATATATATATATGGGGAGGTAAAAGCTCCAACTCGGTTTGACAGTTAAAACTGCAGGTACTTCAAACCTGCACTAGGAAACAGACTGAGAAAGCAGAGAAAAAGTGTCCCCTGCAACCCGTTTCCTTGGTGCTAGATGAACGAACGTCTCTCCACATGCTCAGTTCTGATAAATATGTGTGTGTGAAAGCCGTCCTTCACCTAGCTTGTTGGGAACACAAAGTTTCTCTTCAGTTGCAAACTCCACTCCATACATATTTATGGGGAGGAACTAGCTCCAACTCGGTTTTACAGTGAAAACTGCAGGAACTTCAAACCGGCACTAGGAAACAGACTGAGAAACCAGAGTAAAAGGTTCTCCTGCAACCCGTTCCATTTGTGCTAGATGAACGAACGTCTCTCCACTTGCTCAGTTCTGAGAGATAAGTGTGTGTGAAAGCCGTCATTCACCTAGCTTGTTGGGAACACAAAGTTTCTCTTCAGTTGCAAACTCCACTCCATACATATATATGGGGAGGAACTAGCTCCAACTCGGTTTTACAGTGAAAACTGCAGGAACTTCAAACCGGCACTAGGAAACAGACTGAGAAACCAGAGTAAAAGGTTCTCCTGCAACCCGTTCCCTTTGTGCTAGATGAACGAACGTCTCTCCACATGCTCAGTTCTGAGAGATAAGTGTGTGTGAAAGCCGTCCTTCACCTAGCTTGTTGGGAACACAAAGTTTCTCTTCTGTTGCAAACTCCACTCCATACATATTTATGGGGAGGTACTAGCTCCAACTCGGTTTTACAGTGAAAACTGCAGGAACTTCAAACCGGCACTAGGAAACAGACTGAGAAACCAGAGTAAAAGTTTCCGCTGCAAACCGTTCCCTTTGTGCTAGATGAACGAACGACTCTCCACATTCTCAGTTCTGAGAGATAAGTGTGTGTGAAAGCCGTCCTTCACATAGCTTGTTCGGAACACAAAGTTTCTCTTCAGTTGCAAACTCCACTCCATACATATATATGGGGAGGTACTAGCTCCAAATCGGTTTTACAGTGAAAACTGCAGGAACTTCAAACCGGCACTAGGAAACAGACTGAGAAACCAGAGTAAAAGTTTCTCCTGCAACCCGTTCCCTTTGTGCTAGATGAACGAACGTCTCTCCACATGCTCAGTTCTGAGAGATAATTGTGTGTGAAAGCCGTCCTTCACCTAGCTTGTTGGGAACACAAAGTTTCTCTTCAGTTGCAAACTCCACTCCATACATATATATGCGGAGGTACTAGCTCCAACTCGGTTTTATATTGAAAACTGCAGGAACTTCAAAACGGCACTAGGAAACAGACTGAGAAACCAGAGTAAAAGGTTCTCCTGCAACCCGTTCCCTTTGTGCTAGATGAACGAACGTCTCTCCACATGCTCAGTTCTGAGAGATAAGTGTGTGTGAAAGCCGTCCTTCACCTAGCTTGTTGGGAACACAAAGTTTCTCTTCAGTTGCAAACTCCACTCCATACATATATATGGGGAGGAACTAGCTCCATCTCGGTTTTATATTGAAAACTGCAGGAACTTCAAACCGGCACTAGGAAACAGACTGAGAAACCAGAGTAAAAGTTTCTCCTGCAACCCGTTCCCTTTGTGCTAGATGAACGAACGTCTCTCCACATGCTCAGTTCTGAGAGATAAGTGTGTGTGAAAGCCGTCCTTCACCTAGCTTGTTGGGAACACAAAGTTTCTCTCCTGTTGCAAACTCCACTCCATACATATTTATGGGGAGGTACTAGCTCCAACTCGGTTTTACAGTGAAAACTGCAGGAACTTCAAACCGGCACTAGGAAACAGACTGAGAAACCAGAGTAAAATTTTCTGCTGCAAACAGTTCCCTTTGTGCTATATGAACGAACGACTCTCCACATGCTCAGTTCTGAGAGATAAGTGAGTGTGAAAGCCGTCCTTCACCTAGCCTGTTAGGAATACAAAGTTTCTCTTCAGTTGCAAACTCCACTCCATACATATATAGGGGAGGAACTAGCTCCAACTCGGTTTTACAGTGAAAACTGCAGGAACTTCAAACCGGCACTAGGAAACAGACTGAGAAACCAGAGTAAAAGTTTCTCCTGCAAACCGTTCCCTTTGTGCTAGATGAACGAACGTCTCTCCACATGCTCAGTTCTGAGAGATAAGTGTGTGTGAAAGCCGTCCTTCACCTAGCTTGTTGGGAACACAAAGTTTCTCTTCAGTTTCAAACTCCACTCCATACATATATATGGGGAGGTACTAGCTCCAACTCGGTTTTACAGTGAAAACTGCAGGAACTTCAAACCGGCACTAGGAAACAGACTGAGAAACCAGAGTAAAAGTTTCTCCTGCAACCCGTTCCCTTTGTGCTTGATGAACGAACGTCTCTCCACATGCTCAGTTCTGAGAGATAAGTGTGTGTGAAAGCCGTCCTTCACCTAGCTTTTTGGGAACACAAAGTTTCTCTTGAGTTGCAAACTCCACTCCATACATATTTATGGGGAGGTACTAGCTCCAACTCGGTTTTACAGTGAAAACTGCAGGAACTTCAAACCGGCACTAGGAAACAGACTGAGAAACCAGAGTAAATGTTTCTCCTGCAACCCGTTCACTTTGTTCTATATGAACGAACGACTCTCCACATGCTCAGTTCTGAGAGATAAGTGTGTGTGAAAGCCGTCCTTCACCTAGCTTGTTAGGAATACAAAGTTTCTCTTCAGTTGCAAACACCACTCCATACATATATATGCGGAGGTACTAGCTCCAACTCGGTTTTATAGTGAAAACTGCAGGAACTTCAAACCGGCACTAGGAAGCAGACTGAGAAACCAGAGTAAAAGTTTCTCCTGCAACCCGTTCCCATTGTGCTAGATGAAAGAACGTCTCTCCAAATGCTCAGTTCTGAGAGATAAGTGTGTGTGAAAGCCGTCCTTCAACTAGCTTGTTGGGAACACAAAGTATCTCTTCAGTTGCAAACTCCACTCCCTACATATATATGGGGAGGAACTAGCTCCAACTCGGTTTTACAGTGAAAACTGCAGGAACTTCAAACCGGCACTAGGAAACAGACTGAGAAACCAGAGTAAAAGTTTCCCCTGCAACCCGTTCCCTTTGTGCTAGATGAACGAACGTCTCTCCACATGCTCAGTTCTGAGAGATAAGTGTGTGTGAAAGCCGTCCTTCACCTAGCTTGTTGGGAACACAAAGTTTCTCTTCAGTTGCAAACTCCACTCCATACATATATATGGGGAGGTACTAGCTCCAACTCGGTTTTACAGTGAAAACTGCAGGAACTTCAAACCGGCACTAGGAAACAGACTGAGAAACCAGAGTAAAAGTTTCTCCTGCAACCCGTTCCATTTGTGCTAGATGAACGAACGTCTCTCCACATGCTCAGTTCTGAGAGATAAGTGTGTGTGAAAGCCGTCCTTCACCTAGCTTGTTGGGAACACAAAATTTCTTTTCAGTTGCAAACTCCATTCCATATATATATATGGGGAGGTAAAAGCTCCAACTCGGTTTGACAGTTAAAACTGCAGGTACTTCAAACCTGCACTAGGAAACAGACTGAGAAAGCAGAGAAAAAGTGTCCCCTGCAACCCGTTTCCTTGGTGCTAGATGAACGAACGTCTCTCCACATGCTCAGTTCTGATAAATAAGTGTGTGTGAAAGCCGTCCTTCACCTAGCTTGTTGGGAACACAAAGTTTCTCTTCTGTTGCAAACTCCACTCCATACATATTTATGGGGAAGTACTAGCTCCAACTCGGTTTTACAGTGAAAACTGCAGGAACTTCAAACCGGCACTAGGAAACAGACTGAGAAACCAGAGTAAATGTTTCTCCTGCAACCCGTTCACTTTGTTCTATATGAACGAACGACTCTCCACATGCTCAGTTCTGAGAGATAAGTGTGTGTGAAAGCCGTCCTTCACCTAGCTTGTTAGGAATACAAAGTTTCTCTTCAGTTGCAAACACCACTCCATACATATATATGCGGAGGTACTAGCTCCAACTCGGTTTTATAGTGAAAACTGCAGGAACTTCAAACCGGCACTAGGAAGCAGACTGAGAAACCAGAGTAAAAGTTTCTCCTGCAACCCGTTCCCATTGTGCTAGATGAAAGAACGTCTCTCCAAATGCTCAGTTCTGAGAGATAAGTGTGTGTGAAAGCCGTCCTTCAACTAGCTTGTTGGGAACACAAAGTATCTCTTCAGTTGCAAACTCCACTCCCTACATATATATGGGGAGGAACTAGCTCCAACTCGGTTTTACAGTGAAAACTGCAGGAACTTCAAACCGGCACTAGGAAACAGACTGAGAAACCAGAGTAAAAGTTTCCCCTGCAACCCGTTCCCTTTGTGCTAGATGAACGAACGTCTCTCCACATGCTCAGTTCTGAGAGATAAGTGTGTGTGAAAGCCGTCCTTCACCTAGCTTGTTGGGAACACAAAGTTTCTCTTCAGTTGCAAACTCCACTCCATACATATATATGGGGAGGTACTAGCTCCAACTCGGTTTTACAGTGAAAACTGCAGGAACTTCAAACCGGCACTAGGAAACAGACTGAGAAACCAGAGTAAAAGTTTCTCCTGCAACCCGTTCCATTTGTGCTAGATGAACGAACGTCTCTCCACATGCTCAGTTCTGAGAGATAAGTGTGTGTGAAAGCCGTCCTTCACCTAGCTTGTTGGGAACACAAAATTTCTTTTCAGTTGCAAACTCCATTCCATATATATATATGGGGAGGTAAAAGCTCCAACTCGGTTTGACAGTTAAAACTGCAGGTACTTCAAACCTGCACTAGGAAACAGACTGAGAAAGCAGAGAAAAAGTGTCCCCTGCAACCCGTTTCCTTGGTGCTAGATGAACGAACGTCTCTCCACATGCTCAGTTCTGATAAATAAGTGTGTGTGAAAGCCGTCCTTCACCTAGCTTGTTGGGAACACAAAGTTTCTCTTCTGTTGCAAACTCCACTCCATACATATTTATGGGGAAGTACTAGCTCCAACTCGGTTTTACAGTGAAAACTGCAGGAACTTTAAACCGGCACTAGGAAACAGACTGAGAAACCAGAGTAAAAGTTTCTGCTGCAAACCGTTCCCTTTATGCTAGATGAACGAACGACTCTCCACATGCTCAGTTCTGAGAGATAAGTGTGTGTGAAAGCCGTCCTTCACCTAGCTTGTTGGGAACACAAAGTATCTCTTCAGTTGCAAACTCCAATCCATACATATATATGCGGAGGTACTAGCTCCAACTCGGTTTTATAGTGAAAACTGCAGGAACTTCAAACCGGCACTAGGAAACAGACTGAGAAACCAGAGTAAAAGTTACTCCTGCAAACCGTTCCCTTTGTGCTAGATGAACGAACGTCTCTCCACATGCTCAGTTCTGAGAGATAAGTGTGTGTGAAAGCCGTCCTTCAACTAGCTTGTTGGGAACACAAAGTTTCTCTTCAGTTGCAAACTCCACTCCATACATATATATGCGGAGGTACTAGCTCCAACTCGGTTTTATATTGAAAACTGCAGGAACTTCAAACCGGCACTAGGAAACAGACTGAGAAACCAGAGTAAAAGGTTCTCCTGCAACCCGTTCCCTTTGTGCTAGATGAACGAACGTCTCTCCACATGCTCAGTTCTGAGAGATAAGTGTGTGTGAAAGCCGACCTTCACCTAGCTTGTTGGGAACACAAAGTTCTCTTCAGTTGCAAACTCCACTCCATACATATATATGGGGAGGAACTAGCTCCAACTCGGTTTTACAGTGAAAATTGCAGGAACTTCAAACCGGCACTAGGAAACAGACTGAGAAACCAGAGTAAAAGTTTCCCCTGCAACCCGTTCCCTTTGTGCTAGATGAACGAACGTCTCTCCACATGCTCAGTTCTGAAAGATAAGTGTGTGTGAAAGCCGTCCTTCACCTAGCTTGTTGGGAACACAAAGTATCTCATCAGTTGCAAACTCCACTCCCTACATATATATGGGGAGGAACTAGCTCCAACTCGGTTTTACAGTGAAAACTGAAGGAACTTCAAACCGGCACTAGGAAACAGACTGAGAAACCAGAGTAAAAGGTTCTCCTGCAACCCGTTCCCTTTGTGCTAGATGAACGAACGTCTCTCCACATGCTCAGTTCTGAGAGATAAGTGTGTGTGAAAGCCGTCCTTCACCTAGCTTGTTGGGAACACAAAGTTTCTCTTCTGTTGCAAACTCCACTCCATACATATTTATGGGGAATTACTTGCTCCAACTCGGTTTTACAGTGAAAACTGCAGGAACTTCAAACCGGCACTAGGAAACAGACTGAGAAACCAGAGTAAAAGTTTCTGCTGCAAACCGTTCCCTTTGTGCTAGATGAACGAACGACTCTCCACATGCTCAGTTCTGAGAGATAAGTGTGTGTGAAAGCCGTCCTTCACCTAGCTTGTTGGGAACACAAAGTATCTCTTCAGTTGCAAACTCCACTCCATACATATATATGCGGAGGTACTAGCTCCAACTCGGTTTTATAGTGAAAACTGCAGGAACTTCAAACCGGCACTAGGAAACAGACTGAGAAACCAGAGTAAAAGTTTCTCCTGCAAACGGTTCCCTTTGTGCTAGATGAACTAACGTCTCTCCACATGCTCAGTTCTGAGAGATAAGTGTGTGTGAAAGCCGTCCTTCACCTAGCTTGTTGGGAACACAAAGTTTCTCTTCAGTTGCAAACTCCACTCCATACATATATATGCGGAGGTACTAGCTCCAACTCGGTTTTATATTGAAAACTGCAGGAACTTCAAACCGGCACTAGGAAACAGACTGAGAAACCAGAGTAAAAGGTTCTCCTGCAACCCGTTCCCTTTGTGCTAGATGAACGAACGTCTCTCCACATGCTCAGTTCTGAGAGATAAGTGTGTGTGAAAGCCGTCCTTCACCTAGCTTGTTGGGAACACAAAGTTCTCTTCAGTTGCAAACTCCAATCCATACATATATATGGGGAGGAACTAGCTCCAACTCGGTTTTACAGTGAAAACTGCAGGAACTTCAAACCGGCACTAGGAAACAGACTGAGAAACCAGAGTAAAAGTTTCTCCTGCAACCCGTTCCTTTTGTGCTAGATGAACGAACGTCTCTCCACATGCTCAGTTCTGAGAGATAAGTGTGTGTGAAAGCCGTCCTTCACCTAGCTTGTTGGGAACACAAAGTATCTCTTCAGTTGCAAACTCCACTCCCTACATATATATGGGGAGGAACTAGCTCCAACTCGGTTTTACAGTGAAAACTGCAGGAACTTCAAACCGGCACTAGGAAACAGACTGAGAAACCAGAGTAAAAGTTTCCCCTGCAACCCGTTCCCTTTGTGCTAGATGAACGAACGTCTCTCCACATGCTCAGTTCTGAGAGATAAGTGTGTGTGAAAGCCGTCCTTCACCTAGCTTGTTGGGAACACAAAGTTTCTCTTCAGTTGCAAACTCCACTCCATACATATATATGGGGAGGTACTAGCTCCAACTCGGTTTTACAGTGAAAACTGCAGGAACTTCAAACCGGCACTAGGAAACAGACTGAGAAACCAGAGTAAAAGTTTCTCCTGCAACCCGTTCCATTTGTTCTAGATGAACGAACGTCTCTCCACATGCTCAGTTCTGAGAGATAAGTGTGTGTGAAAGCCGTCCTTCATCTAGCTTGTTGGGAACAGAAAGTTTCTCTTCAGTTGCAAACTCCACTCCATACATATATATGCGGAGGTACTAGCTCCAAATCTTTTTTATATTGAAAACTGCAGGAACTTCAAACCGGCACTAGGAAACAGACTGATAAACCAGAGTAAAAGTTTCTCCTGCAACCCGTTCCCTTTGTGCTAGATGAACGAACGTCTCTCCACATGCTCAGTTCTGAGAGATAAGTGTGTGTGAAAGCCGTCCTTCACCTAGCTTGTTGGGAACACAAAATTTCTTTTCAGTTGCAAACTCCATTCCATATATATATATGGGGAGGTACAAGCTCCAACTCGGTTTGACAGTTAAAACTGCAGGAACTTCAAACCTGCACTAGGAAACAGACTGAGAAATCAGAGAAAAAGTGTCCCCTGCAACCCGTTCCATTTGTGCTAGATGAACGAACGTCTCTCCACATGCTCAGTTCTGATAAATAAGTGTGTGTGAAAGCCGTCCTTCACCTAGCTTGTTGGGAACACAAAGTTTCTCTTTTGTTGCAAACTCCACTCCATACATATTTATGGGGAAGTACTAGCTCCAACTCGGTTTTACAGTGAAAACTGCAGGAACTTCAAACCGGCACTAGGAAACAGACTGAGAAACCAGAGTAAAAGTTTCTGCTGCAAACCGTTCCCTTTATGCTAGATGAACGAACGACTCTCCACATGCTCAGTTCTGAGAGATAAGTGTGTGTGAAAGCCGTCCTTCACCTAGCTTGTTGGGAACACAAAGTATCTCTTCAGTTGCAAACTCCAATCCATACATATATATGCGGAGGTACTAGCTCCAACTCGGTTTTATAGTGAAAACTGCAGGAACTTCAAACCGGCACTAGGAAACAGACTGAGAAACCAGAGTAAAAGTTTCTCCTGCAAACCGTTCCCTTTGTGCTAGATGAACGAACGTCTCTCCACATGCTCAGTTCTGAGAGATAAGTGTGTGTGAAAGCCGTCCTTCAACTAGCTTGTTGGGAACACAAAGTTTCTCTTCAGTTGCAAACCCCACTCCATACATATATATGCGGAGGTACTAGCTCCAACTCGGTTTTATATTGAAAACTGCAGGAACTTCAAACCGGCACTAGGAAACAGACTGAGAAACCAGAGAAAAAGGTTCTCCTGCAACCCGTTCCCTTTGTGCTAGATGAACGAACGTCTCTCCACATGCTCAGTTCTGAGAGATAAGTGTGTGTGAAAGCCGTCCTTCACCTAGCTTGTTGGGAACACAAAGTTCTCTTCAGTTGCAAACTCCACTCCATACATATATATGGGGAGGAACTAGCTCCAACTCGGTTTTACAGTGAAAATTGCAGGAACTTCAAACCGGCACTAGGAAACAGACTGAGAAACCAGAGTAAAAGTTTCCCCTGCAACCCGTTCCCTTTGTGCTAGATGAACGAACGTCTCTCCACATGCTCAGTTCTGAGAGATAAGTGTGTGTGAAAGCCGTCCTTCACATAGCTTGTTGGGAACACAAAGTATCTCATCAGTTGCAAACTCCACTCCCTACATATATATGGGGAGGAACTAGCTCCAACTCGGTTTTACAGTGAAAACTGCAGGAACTTCAAACCGGCACTAGGAAACAGACTGAGAAACCAGAGTAAAAGGTTCTCCTGCAACCCGTTCCCTTTGTGCTAGATGAACGAACGTCTCTCCACATGCTCAGTTCTGATAGTTAAGTGTGTGTGAAAGTCGTCCTTCACCTAGCTTGTTGGGAACACAAAGATTCTCTTCTGTTGCAAACTCCACTCCATACATATTTATGGGGAAGTACTAGCTCCAACTCGGTTTTACAGTGAAAACTGCAGGAACTTCAAACCGGCACTAGGAAACAGACTGAGAAACCAGAGTAAAAGTTTCTGCTGCAAACCGTTCACTTTGTGCTAGATGAACGAACGACTCTCCACATGCTCAGTTCTGAGAGATAAGTGTGTGTGAAAGCCGTCCTTTACCTAGCTTGTTGGGAACACAAAGTATCTCTTCAGTTGCAAACTCCACTCCATACATATATATGCGGAGGTACTAGCTCCAACTCGGTTTTATAGTGAAAACTGCAGGAACTTCAAACCGGCACTAGGAAACAGACTGAGAAACCAGAGTAAAAGTTTCTCCTGCAAACGGTTCCCTTTGTGCTAGATGAACTAACGTCTCTCCACATGCTCAGTTCTGAGAGATAAGTGTGTGTGAAAGCCGTCCTTCACCTAGCTTGTTGGGAACACAAAGTTTCTCTTCAGTTGCAAACTCCACTCCATACATATATATGCGGAGGTACTAGCTCCAACTCGGTTTTATATTGAAAACTGCAGGAACTTCAAACAGGCACTAGGAAAAAGACTGAGAAACCAGAGTAAAAGGTTCTCCTGCAACCCGTTCCCTTTGTGCTAGATGAACGAACGTCTCTCCACATGCTCAGTTCTGAGAGATAAGTGTGTGTGAAAGCCGTCCTTCACCTAGCTTGTTGGGAACACAAAGTTTCTCTTCAGTTGCAAACTCCACTCCATACATACTTATGGGGAGGTACTAGCTCCAACTCGGTTTTGCAGTGAAAATTGCAGGAACTTCAAACCGGCACTAGGAAACAGACTGAGAAACCAGAGTAAAAGTTTCCCCTGCAACCCGTTCCCTTTGTGCTAGATGAACGAACGTCTCTCCACATGCTCAGTTCTGAGAGATAAGTGTGTGTGAAAGCCGACCTTCACCTAGCTTGTTGGGAACACAAAGTATCTCTTCAGTTGCAAACTCCACTCCCTACATATATATGGGGAGGAACTAGCTCCAACTCGGTTTTACAGTGAAAACTGCAGGAACTTCTAACCGGCACTAGGAAACAGACTGAGAAACCAGAGTAAAAGTTTCTCCTTCAAACAGTTCCCTTTTTGCTAGATGAAAGAACGTCTCTCCACATGCTCAGTTCTGAGAGATAAGTGTGTGTGAATGCCGTCCTTCACCTAGCTTGTTGGGAACACAAAGTTTCTCTTCAGTTGCAAACCCCACTCCATACATATATATGGGGAGGTACTAGCTCCAACTCGGTTTTACAGTGAAAACTGCAGGAACTTCAAACCGGCACTAGGAAACAGACTGAGAAACCAGAGTAAAAGTTTCTCCTGCAACCCGTTCACTTTGTGCTAGATGAACGAACGTCTCCCCACATGCTCAGTTCTGAGAGATAAGTGTGTGTGAAAGCCGTCCTTCACCTAGCTTGTTGGGAACAGAAAGTTTCTCTTCAGTTGCAAACACCACTCCATACATATATATGCGGAGGTACTAGTTCCAACTAGGTTTTATATTGAAAACTGCAGGATCTTCAAACCGGCACTAGGAAACAGACTGAGAAACCAGAGTAAAAGTTTCTCCTGCAAACCGTTCCCTTTGTGTTAGATGAACGAACGTCTCTCCACATGCTCAGTTCTGAGAGATAAGTGTGTGTGAAAGCCGCCCTTCACCTAGCTTGTTGGGAACAGAAAGTTTCTCTTCAGTTGCAAACACCACTCCATACATATATATGCGGAGGTACTAGCTCCAACTCGGTTTTATATTGAAAACTGCAGGATCTTCAAACCGGCACTAGGAAACAGACTGAGAAACCAGAGTAAAAGTTTCTCCTGCAACCCGTTCCCTTTGTGCTAGATGAACGAACGTCTCTCCACATGCTCAGTTCTGAGAGATAAGTGTGTGTGAAAGCCGTCCTTCACCTAGCTTTTTGGGAACACAAAGTTTCTCTTCAGTTGCAAACTCCACTCCATACATATATATGGTGAGGTACTAGCTAAAACTCGGTTTTACAGTGAAAACTGCAGGAACTTCAAACCGGCACTAGGAAACAGACTGAGAAACCAGAGTAAAAGTTTCTCCTGCAACCAGTTCCCTTTGTGCTAGATGAACGAACGTCTCTCCACATGCTCAGTTCTGAGAGATAAGTGTGTGTGAAAGCCGTACTTCACCTAGCTTGTTGGGAACAGAAAGTTTCTCTTCAGTTGCAAAATCCACTCCATACATATATATGCGGAGGTACTAGCTCCAACTCGGTTTTATATTGAAAACTGCAGGAACTTCAAACCGGCACTAGGAAACAGACTGAGAAACCAGAGTAAAAGTTCTCCTGCAACCCGTTCCCTTTGTGATAGATGAACGAACGTCTCTCCACATGCTCAGTTCTGAGAGATAAGTGTGTGTGAAAGCCGTCCTTCAACTAGCTTGTTGGGAACACAAAGTTTCTCTTCAGTTGCCAACTCCACTCCATACATATATATGGGGAGGAACTAGCTCCAACTCGGTTTTACAGTGAAAACTGCAGGAACTTCAAACCGGCACTAGGAAACAGACTGAGAAACCAGAGTAAAAGTTTCTCCTGCAACCCGTTCCCTTTGTGCTAGATGAACGAACGTCTCTCCACATGCTCAGTTCTGAGAGATAAGTGTGTGTGAAAGCCGTCCTTCACCTAGCTTGTTGGGAACACAAACTTTCTCTTCAGTTGCAAACTCCATTCCATACATATATATGCGGAAGTACTAGCTCCAACTCGGTTTTATATTGAAAACTGCAGGAACATCAAACCGGCACTAGGATACAGACTGAGAAATCAGAGTAAAAGGTTCTCCTGCAAACCGTTCCCTTTGTGCTAGATGAACGAACGTCTCTCCACATGCTCAGTTCTGAGAGATAAGTGTGTGTGAAAGCCGTCCTTCAACTAGCTTTTTGGGAACACAAAGTTTCTCGTCATTTGCAAACTCCACTCCATACATATTTATGGGGAGGTACTAGCTCCAACTCGGTTTTACAGTGAAAACTGCAGGAACTTCAAACCGGCACTAGGAAACAGACTGAGAAACCAGAGTAAAAGTTTCTCCTGCAACCCGTTCCCTTTGTGCTATATGAACGAACGACTCTCCACATGCTCAGTTCTGAGAGATAAGTGTGTGTGAAAGCCGTCCTTCACCTAGCTTGTTAGGAATACAAAGTTTCTCTTCAGTTGCAAACACCACTCCATACATATATATGCGGAGGTACTAGCTCCAACTCGGTTTTACAGTGAAAACTGCAGGAACTTCAAACCGGCACTAGGAAACAGACTGAGAAACCAGAGTAAAAGTTTCTCCTGCAACCCGTTCCCTTTGTGCTAGATGAACGAACGTCTCTCCACATGCTCAGTTCTGAGAGATAAGTGTGTGTGAAAGCCGTCCTTCACCTAGCTTGTTGGGAACAGAAAGTTTCTCTTCAGTTGCAAACACCACTCCATACATATATATGCGGAGGTACTAGCTCCAACTCGGTTTTATATTGAAAACTGCAGGATCTTCAAACCGGCACTAGGAAACAGACTGAGAAACCAGAGTAAAAGTTTCTCCTGCAACCCGTTCCCTTTGTGCTAGATGAACGAACGTCTCTCCACATGCTCAGTTCTGAGAGATAAGTGTGTGTGAAAGCCGTCCTTCAACTAGCTTGTTGGGAACACAAAGTTTCTCTTCATTTGCAAACTCCACTCCATACATATATATGGGGAGGAACTAGCTCCAACTCGGTTTTACAGTGAAAACTGCAGGAACTTCAAACCGGCACTAGGAAACAGACTGAGAAACCAGAGTATAAGTTTCTCCTGCAACCCGTTCCCTTTGTGCTATATGAACGAACGACTCTCCACATGCTCAGTTCTGAGAGATAAGTGTGTGTGAAAGCCGTCCTTCACCTAGCCTGTTAGGAATACAAAGTTTCTATTCAGTTGCAAACTCCACTCCATACATATATAGGGGAGGAAAAAGCTCCAACTCGGTTTTACAGTGAAAACTGCAGGAACTTCAAACCGGCACTAGGAAACAGACTGAGAAACCAGAGTAAAAGTTTCTCCTGCAACCCGTTCCCTTTGTGCTAGATGAACGAACGTCTCTCCACATGCTCAGTTCTGAGAGATAATTGTGTGTGAAAGCCGTCCTTCACCTAGCTTGTTGGGAACACAAAGTTTCTCTTCATTTGCAAACTCCACTCCATACATATATATGGGGAGGTACTAGCTCCAACTCGGTTTTACAGTGAAAACTGCAGGAACTTCAAACCGGCACTAGGAAACAGACTGAGAAACCAGAGTAAAAGTTTCTCCTGCAACCCGTTCCCTTTGTGCTAGATGAACGAACATCTCTCCACATGCTCAGTTCTGAGAGATATGTGTGTGTGAAAGAAGTCCTTCACCTAGCTTGTTGGGAACACAAACTTTCTCTTCAGTTGCAAACTCCACTCCATACATATATATGCGGAGGTACTAGCTCCAACTCGGTTTTATATTGAAAACTGCAGGAACATCAAACCGGCACTAGGATACAGACTGAGAAATCAGAGTAAAAGGTTCTCCTGCAACCCGTTCCCTTTGTGCTAGATGAACGAACGTCTCTCCACATGCTCAGTTCTGAGAGATAAGTGTGTGTGAAAGCCGTCCTTCACCTAGCTTGTTGGGAACACAAAGTTTCTCTTCAGTTGCAAACTCCACTCCATACATATTTATGGGGAGGTACTAGCTCCAACTTGGTTTTACAGTGAAAACTGCAGGAACTTCAAACCGGCACTAGGAAACAGACTGAGAAACCAGAGTAAAAGTTTCACCTGCAACCCGTTCCCTTTGTGCTATATGAACGAACGACTTTCCACATGCTCAGTTCTGAGAGATAAGTGTGTGTGAAAGCCGTCCTTCACCTAGCTTGTTAGGAATACAAAGTTTCTCTTCAGTTGCAAACACCACTCCATACATATATATGCGGAGGTACTAGATCCAACTCGGTTTTATAGTGAAAACTGCAGGAACTTCAAACCGGCACTAGGAAACAGACTGAGAAACCAGAGTAAAAAGTTCTCCTGCAACCCGTTCCCTTTGTGCTAGATGAACGAACGTCTCTCCACATGCTCAGTTCTGAGAGATAAGTGTGTGTGAAAGCCGTCTTTCACCTAGCTTGTTGGGAACACAAAGTTTCTCTTCAGTTGCAAACTCCACTCCCTACATATATATGGGGAGGAACTAGCTCCAACTCGGTTTTACAGTGAAAACTGCAGGAACTTCAAACCGGCACTTGGAAACAGACTGAGAAACCAGAGTAAAAGTTTCTCCTGCAACCCGTTCCCTTTGTGCTAGATGAACGAACGTCTCTCCACATGCTCAGTTCTGAGAGATAAGTGTGTGTGAAAGCCGTCCTTCACCTAGCTTGTTGGGAACACAAAGTTTCTCTTCAGTTGCAAACTCCACTCCATACATATATATGGGGAGGTACAAGCTCCAACTCGGTTTTACAGTGAAAACTGCAGGAACTTCAAACTGGCACTAGGAAACAGACTGAGAAACCAGAGTAAAAGTTTCTCCTGCAACCCGTTCCATTTGTGCTAGATGAACGAACGTCTCTCCACATGCTCAGTTATGAGAGATAAGTGTGTGTGAAAGCCGTCCTTCACCTAGCTTGTTGGGAACAGAAAGTTTCTCTTCAGTTTCAAACTTCACTCCATACATATATATGCGGAGGTACTAGCTCCAACTCGGTTTTATATTGAAAACTGCAGGAACTTCAAACCGGCACTAGGAAACAGACTGAGAAACCAGAGTAAAAGTTTCTCCTGCAACCCGTTCCCTTTGTGCTAGATGAACGAACGTCTCTCCACATGCTCAGTTCTGAGAGATAAGTGTGTGTGAAAGCCGTCCTTCACCTAGCTTGTTGGGAACACAAAGTTTCTCTTCTGTTGCAAACTCCACTCCATACATATTTATGGGGAGGTACTAGCTCCAACTCGGTTTTACAGTGAAAACTGCAGGAACTTCAAACCGGCACTAGGAAACAGACTGAGAAACCAGAGTAAAAGTTTCTGCTGCAAACCGTTCACTTTGTGCTAGATGAACGAACGACTCTCCACATGCTCAGTTCTGAGAGATATTTGTGTGTGAAAGCCGTCCTTCACCTAGCTTGTTGGGAACACAAAGTATCTCTTCAGTTGCAAACTCCACTCCCTACATATATATGCGGAGGTACTAGCTCCAACTCGGTTTTATAGTGAAAACTGCAGGAACTTCAAACCGGCACTAGGAAACAGACTGAGAAACCAGAGTAAAAGTTTCTCCTGCAACCCGTTCCCTTTGTGCTAGATGAACGAACGTCTCTCCACATGCTCAGTTCTGAGAGATAAGTGTGTGTGAAAGCCGTCCTTCACATAGCTTGTTGGGAACACAAAGTTTCTCTTCAGGTGCAAAATCCACTCCATACATATATATGCGTAGGTACTAGCTCCAACTCGGTTTTATATTGAAAACTGCAGGAACTTCAAACCGGCACTAGGAAACAGACTGAGAAACCAGAGTAAAAGGTTCTCCTGCAACCCGTTCCCTTTGTGCTAGATGAACGAACGTCTCTCCACATGCTCAGTTCTTAGAGATAAGTGTGTGTGAAAGCCGTCCTTCACCTAGCTTGTTGGGAACACAAAGTTCTCTTCAGTTGCAAACTCCACTCCATACATATATATGGGGAGGAACTAGCTCCAACTCGGTTTTACAGTGAAAACTGCAGGAACTTCAAACCGGCACTAGGAAACAGACTGAGAAACCAGAGTAAAAGTTTCTCCTGCAACCCGTTCCCTTTGTGCTAGATGAACGATCGTCTCTCAACATGCTCAGTTCTGAGAGATAAGTGTGTGTGAATGCCGTCCTTCAACTAGCTTGTTGGGAACACAAAGTTTCTCTTCAGTTGCAAACTCCACTCCATACATATATATGGGGAGGAACTAGCTCCAACTCGGTTTTACAGTGAAAACTGCAGGAACTTCAAACCGGCACTAGGAAACAGACTGAGAAACCAGAGTAAATGGTTCTCCTGCAACCCATTCCCTTTGTGCTAGATGAACGAACGTCTCTCCACATGCTCAGTTCTGAGAGATAAGTGTGTGTGAAAGCCGTCCTTCACCTAGCTTGTTGGGAACACAAAGTTTCTCTTCAGTTGCAAACTCCACTCCATACATATTTATGGGGAGGTACTAGCTCCAACTCGGTTTTACAGTGAAAATTGCAGGAACTTCAAACCGGCACTAGGAAACAGACTGAGAAACCAGAGAAAAAGTTTCTCCTGCAACCCGTTCACTTTGTGCTAGATGAACGATCGTCTCTCCACATGCTCAGTTCTGAGAGATAAGTGTGTGTGAAAGCCGTCCTTCACCTAGCTTGTTGGGAACACAAAGTATCTCTTCAGTTGCAAACTCCACTCCCTACATATATATGGGGAGGAACTAGCTCCAACTCGGTTTTACAGTGAAAACTGCAGGAACTTCAAACCGGCACTAGGAAACAGACTGAGAAACCAGAGTAAAAGTTTCTCCTTCAACCCGTTCCTTTTGTGCTAGATGAACGAACGTCTCTCCACATGCTCAGTTCTGAGAGATAAGTGTGTGTGAAAGCCGTCCTTCACCTAGCTTGTTGGGAACAGAAAGTTTCTCTTCAGTTGCAAACTCCACTCCATACATATATATTTTGCGGAGGTACAAGCTCCAACTCGGTTTTACAGTGAAAACTGCAGGAATTTCAAACCGGCACTAGGAAATAGACTCAGAAACCAGAGTAAAAAGTTCTCCTGCAAACCGTTCCCTTTGTGCTAGATGAACGAACGTCTCTCCACATGCTCAGTTCTGAGTGATAAGTGTGAGTGAATGCCGTCCTTCACCTAGCTTGTTGGGAACACAAAGTTTCTCTTCAGTTGCAAACTCCACTCCATACATATTTATGGGGAGGTACAAGCTCCAACACGGTTTTACAGTGAAAACTGCAGGAACTTCAAACCGGCTCTAGGAAACAGACTGAGAAACCAGAGTAAAAGTTTCTCCTGCAAACCGTTCCCTTTGTGCTAGATGAACGAACGTCTCTCCACATGCTCAGTTCTGAGAGAAAAGTGTGTGTGAAAGCCGTCCTTCACCTAGCTTGTTGGGAACACAAAGTATCTCTTCAATTGCAAACTCCACTCCATACATATATATGGGGAGAAACTAGCTCCAACTCGGTTTTACAGTGAAAACTGCAGGAACTTCAAACCGGCACTAGGAAACAGACTGAGAAACCAGAGTAAAAGTTTCTCCTGCAACCCGTTCCCTTTGTGCTAGATGAACGAACGTCTCTCCACATGCTCAGTTCTGAGAGATAAGTGTGTGTGAAAGCCGTCCTTCACCTAGCTTGTTGGGAACACAAAGTTTCTCTTCAGTTGCAAACTCCACTCCATACATATATATGGGGAGGTACTAGCTCCAACTCGGTTTTACAGTGAAAACTGCAGGAACTTCAAACCGGCACTAGGAAACAGACTGAGAAACCAGAGTAAAAGTTTCTCCTGCAACCCGTTCCCTTTGTGCTAGATGAACGAACGTCTCTCCACATGCTCAGTTCTTAGAGATAAGTGTGTGTGAAAGCCGTCCTTCAACTAGCTTGTTGAGAACACAAAGTTTCTCTTCAGTTGCAAACTCCACTCCATACATATATATGGGGAGGAACTAGCTCCAACTCGGTTTTACAGTGAAAACTGCAGGAACTTCAAACCGGCACTAAGAAACAGACTGAGATACCAGAGTAAAAGTTTCTCCTGCAACCCATTCCCTTTGTGCTATATGAACGAACGACTCTCCACATGCTCAGTTCTGAGAGATAAGTGTGTGTGAAAGCCGTCCTTCACCTAGCCTGTTAGGAATACAAAGTTTCTCTTCAGTTGCAAACTCCACTCCATACATATATATGCGGATGTACTAGCTCCAACTCGGTTTTATAGTGAAAACTGCAGGAACTTCAAACCGGCACTAGGAAACAGACTGAGAAACCAGAGTAAAAGGTACTCCTGCAACCCGTTCCCTTTGTGCTAGATGAACGAACGTCTCTCCACATGCTCAGTTCTGAGAGATAAGTGTGTGTGAAAGCCGTCCTTCACCTAGCTTGTTGGGAATACAAAGTTTCTCTTCAGTTGCAAACTCCACTCCATACATATATATGCGGATGTACTAGCTCCAACTCGGTTTTATAGTGAAAACTGCAGGAACTTCAAACCGGCACTAGGAAACAGACTGAGAAACCAGAGTAAAAGGTTCTCCTGCAAACCGTTCCCTTTGTGCTAGATGAACGAACGTCTCTCCACATGCTCAGTTCTGAGAGATAAGTGTGTGTGAAAGCCATCCTTCACCTAGCTTGTTGGGAACAGAAAGTTTCTCTTCAGTTGAAAACACCACTCCATACATATATATGCGGAGGTACTAGCTCCAACTCGGTTTTATATTGAAAACTGCAGGAACTTCAAACCGGCACTAGGAAACAGACTGAGAAACCAGAGTAAAAGGTTCTCCTGCAACCCGTTCCCTTTGTGCTAGATGAACGAACGTCTCTCCACATGCTCAGTTCTTAGAGATAAGTGTGTGTGAAAGCCGTCCTTCAACTAGCTTGTTGAGAACACAAAGTTTCTCTTCAGTTGCAAACTCCACTCCATACATATATATGGGGAGGAACTAGCTCCAACTCGGTTTTACAGTGAAAACTGCAGGAACTTCAAACCGGCACTAAGAAACAGACTGAGATACCAGAGTAAAAGTTTCTCCTGCAACCCATTCCCTTTGTGCTATATGAACGAACGACTCTCCACATGCTCAGTTCTGAGAGATAAGTGTGTGTGAAAGCCGTCCTTCACCTAGCCTGTTAGGAATACAAAGTTTCTCTTCAGTTGCAAACTCCATTCCATACATATATATGCGGATGTACTAGCTCCAACTCGGTTTTATAGTGAAAACTGCAGGAACTTCAAACCGGCACTAGGAAACAGACTGAGAAACCAGAGTAAAAGGTTCTCCTGCAACCCGTTCCCTTTGTGCTAGATGAACGAACGTCTCTCCACATGCTCAGTTCTGAGAGATAAGTGTGTGTGAAAGCCGTCCTTCACCTAGCTTGTTGGGAACACAAAGTATCTCTTCAGTTGCAAACTCCACTCCATACATATATATGGGGAGGAACTAGCTCCAACTCGATTTTACAGTGAAAACTGCAGGAACTTCAAACCGGCACTAGGAAACAGACTGAGAAACCAGAGTAAAAGGTACTCCTGCAACCCGTTCCTTTGTGCTAGATGAACGAACGTCTCTCCACATGCTCAGTTCTGAGAGATAAGTGTGTGTGAAAGCCGTCCTTCACCTAGCTTGTTGGGAACACAAAGTATCTCTTCAGTTGCAAACTCCACTCCCTACATATATATGGGGAGGAACTAGCTCCAACTCGGTTTTACAGTGAAAACTGCAGGAACTTCAAACCGGCACTAGGAAACAGACTGAGAAACCAGAGTAAAAGTTTCTCCTGCAACCCGTTCCCTTTGTGCTAGATGAACGAACGTCTCTCCACATGCTCATTTCTGAGAGATAAGTGTGTGTGAAAGCCGTCCTTCACCTAGCTTGTTGGGAACACAAAGTTTCTCTTCAGTTGCAAACTCCACTCCATACATATATATGGGGAGGTACAGCTCCAACTCGGTTTTACAGTGAAAAATGCAGGAACTTCAAACCGGCACTAGGAAACAGACTGAGAAACCAGAGTAAAAGTTTCTCCTGCAACCCGTTCCCTTTGTGCTAGATGAACGAACGTCTCTCCACATGCTCAGTTCTGAGAGATAAGTGTGTGTGAAAGCCGTCCTTCACCTAGCTTGTTGGGAACAGAAAGTTTCTCTTCAGTTGCAAACTCCACTCCATACATATATATGCGGAGGTACTAGCTCCAACTCGGTTTTATATTGAAAACTGCAGGAACTTTAAACCGGCACTAGGAAACAGACTGAGAAACCAGAGTAAAAGGTTCTCCTGCAACCCGTTCCCTTTGTGCTAGATGAACGAACGTCTCTCCACATGCTCAGTTCTGAGAGATAAGTGTGTGTGAAAGCCGTCCTTCAACTAGCTTGTTGGGAACACAAAGTTTCTCTTCAGTTGCAAACTCCACTCCATACATATATATGGGGAGGAACTAGCTCCAACTCGGTTTTACAGTGAAAACTGCAGGAACTTCAAACCGGCACTAGGAAACAGACTGAGAAACCAGAGTAAAAGGTTCTCCTGCAACCCGTTCCCTTTGTGCTAGATGAACGAACGTCTCTCCACATGCTCAGTTCTGAGAGATAAGTGTGTGTGAAAGCCGTCCTTCACATAGCTTTTTGGGAACACAAAGTTTCTCTTCAGTTGCAAACTCCACTCCATACATATTTATGGGGAGTTACTAGCTCCAACTCGGTTTTACAGTGAAAACTGCAGGAACTTCAAACCGGCACTAGGAAACAGACTGAGAAACCAGAGTAAAAGTTTCTCCTGCAACCCGTTCCCTTTGTGCTATATGAACGAACGACTCTCCACATGCTCAGTTCTGAGAGATAAGTGTGTGTGAAAGCCGTCCTTCACCTAGCTTGTTAGGAATACAAAGTTTCTCTTCAGTTGCAAACTCCACTCCATACATATATATGCGGAGGTACAAGCTCCAACTCGGTTTTATAGTGAAAACTGCAGGAACTTCAAAACGGCACTAGGAAACTGACTGAGAAACCAGAGTAAAAGGTTCTCCTGCAACCCGTTCCCTTTGTGCTAGATGAACGAACGTCTCTCCACATGCTCAGTTCTGAGAGATAAGTGTGTGTGAAAGCCGTCCTTCACCTAGCTTGTTGGGAACACAAAGTTTCTCTTCAGTTGCAAACTCCACTCCATACATATTTATGGGGAGGTACTAGCTCCAACTCGGTTTTACAGTGAAAATTGCAGGAACTTCTAACCGGCACTAGGAAACAGACTGAGAAACCAGAGTAAAAGTTTCTCCTGCAACCCGTTCCCTTTGTGCTAGATGAACGAACGTCTCTCCAAATGCTCAGTTCTGAGAGATAAGTGTGTGTGAAAGCCGTCCTTCACCTAGCTTGTTGGGAACACAAAGTATCTCTTCAGTTGCAAACTCCACTCCATACATATATATGGGGAGGATCCAGCTCCAACTCGGTTTTACAGTGAAAACTGCAGGAACTTCAAACCGGCACTAGGAAACAGACTGAGAAACCAGAGTAAAAGTTTCTCCTGCAACCCGTTCCCTTTGTGCTAGATGAACGAACGTCTCTCCACATGCTCAGTTCTGAGAGATAATTGTGTGTGAAAGCCGTCCTTCACCTAGCTTGTTGGGAACACAAAGTTTCTCTTCAGTTGCCAACTCCACTCCATACATATACATGGGGAGGTACTAGCTCCAAATCGGTTTTACAGTGAAAACTGCAGGAACTTCAAACCGGCACTAGGAAACAGACTGAGAAACCAGAGTAAAAGTTTCTCCTGCAAACCGTTCCCTTTGTGCTAGATGAACGAACGTCTCTCCACATGCTTAGTTCTGAGAGATAAGTGTGTGTGAAAGCCGTCCTTCACCTAGCTTGTTGGGAACAGAAAGTTTCTCTTAGGTTGCAAACTCCACTCCATACATATATATGCGGAGGTACTAGCTCCAACTCGGTTTTATATTGAAAACTGCAGGAACTTCAAACCGGCACTAGGAAACAGACTGAGAAACCAGAGTAAAAGGTTCTCCTGCAACCCGTTCCCTTTGTGCTAGATGAACGAACGTCTCTCCACATGCTCATTTCTGAGAGATAAGTGTGTGTGAAAGCCGTCCTTCACCTAGCTTGTTGGGAACACAAAGTTTCTCTTCAGTTGCAAACTCCACTCCATACATATATATGCGGAGGTACAAGCTCCAACTCTTTTTTATATTGAAAACTGCAGGAACTTTAAACCGGCACTAGGAAACAGACTGAGATACCAGAGTAAAAGGTTCTCCTGCAACCCGTTCCCTTTGTGCTAGATGAACGAACGTCTCTCCACATGCTCAGTTCTGAGAGATAAGTGTGTGTGAAAGCCGTCCTTCAACTAGCTTGTTGGGAACACAAAGTTTCTCTTCAGTTGCAAACTCCACTCCATACATATTTATGGGGAGTTACTAGCTCCAACTCGGTTTTACAGTGAAAACTGCAGGAACTTCAAACCGGCACTAGGAAACAGACTGAGAAACCAGAGTAAAAGTTTCTCCTGCAACCCGTTCCCTTTGTGCTATATGAACGAACGACTCTCCACATGCTCAGTTCTGAGAGATAAGTGTGTGTGAAAGCCGTCCTTCACCTAGCTTGTTAGGAATACAAAGTTTCTCTTCAGTTGCAAACTCCACTCCATACATATATATGCGGAGGTACAAGCTCCAACTCGGTTTTATAGTGAAAACTGCAGGAACTTCAAAACGGCACTAGGAAACTGACTGAGAAACCAGAGTAAAAGGTTCTCCTGCAACCCGTTCCCTTTGTGCTAGATGAACGAACGTCTCTCCACATGCTCAGTTCTGAGAGATAAGTGTGTGTGAAAGCCGTCCTTCACCTAGCTTGTTGGGAACACAAAGTTTCTCTTCAGTTGCAAACTCCACTCCATACATATTTATGGGGAGGTACTAGCTCCAACTCGGTTTTACAGTGAAAATTGCAGGAACTTCTAACCGGCACTAGGAAACAGACTGAGAAACCAGAGTAAAAGTTTCTCCTGCAACCCGTTCCCTTTGTGCTAGATGAACGAACGTCTCTCCACATGCTCAGTTCTGAGAGATAAGTGTGTGTGAAAGCCGTCCTTCACCTAGCTTGTTGGGAACACAAAGTATCTCTTCAGTTGCAAACTCCAATCCATACATATATATGGGGTGGATCTAGCTCCAACTCGGTTTTACAGTGAAAACTGCAGGAACTTTAAACCGGCACTAGGAAACAGACTGAGAAACCAGAGTAAAAGTTTCTCCTGCAACCCGTTCCCTTTGTGCTAGATGAACGAACGTCTCTCCACATGCTCAGTTCTGAGAGATAATTGTGTGTGAAAGCCGTCCTTCACCTAGCTTGTTGGGAACACAAAGTTTCTCTTCAGTTGCAAACTCCAATCCATACATATATATGGGGAGGTACTAGCTCCAAATCGGTTTTACAGTGAAAACTGCAGGAACTTCAAACCGGCACTAGGAAACAGACTGAGAAACCAGAGTAAAAGTTTCCCTGCAAACCGTTCCCTTTGTGCTAGATGAACGAACGTCTCTCCACATGCTTAGTTCTGAGAGATAAGTGTGTGTGAAAGCCGTCCTTCACCTAGCTTGTTGGGAACAGAAAGTTTCTCTTCAGTTGCAAACTCCACTCCATACATATATATGCGGGGGTACTAGCTCCAACTCGGTTTTATATTGAAAACTGCAGGAACTTCATACCGGCACTAGGAAACAGACTGAGAAACCAGAGTAAAAGGTTCTCCTGCAACCCGTTCCCTTTGTGCTAGATGAACGAACGTCTCTCCACATGCTCAGTTCTGAGAGATAAGTGTGTGTGAAAGCCGTCCTTCAACTAGCTTGTTGGGAACACAAAGTTTCTCTTCAGTTGCAAACTCCACTCCATACATATATATGCGGAGGTACTAGCTCCAACTCGGTTTTATATTGAAAACTGCAGGAACTTCAAACCGGCACTAGGAAACAGACTGAGAAACCAGAGTAAAAGTTTCTCCTGCAACCCGTTCCCTTTGTGCTAGATGAACGAACGTCTCTCCACATGCTCATTTCTGAGAGATAAGTGTGTGTGAAAGCCATTCTTCACCTAGCTTGTTGGGAACAGAAAGTTTCTCTTCAGTTGCAAACTCCACTCCATACATATTTATGGGGAGGTACTAGCTCCAACTCGGTTTTACAGTGAAAACTGCAGGAACTTCAAACCGGCACTAGGAAACAGACTGAGAAACCAGAGTAAAAGTTTCTCCTGCAACCCGTTCCCTTTGTGCTATATGAACGAACGACTCTCCACATGCTCAGTTCTGAGAGATAAGTGTGTGTGAAAGCCGTCCTTCACCTAGCTTGTTAGGAATACAAAGTTTCTCTTCAGTTGCAAACACCACTCCATACATATATATGCGGAGGTACTAGCTCCAACTCGGTTTTATAGTGAAAACTGCAGGAACTTCAAACCGGCACTAGGAAACAGACTGAGAAACCAGAGTAAAAGTTTCTCCTGCAACCCGTTCCCTTTGTGCTAGATGAACGAACGTCTCTCCACATGCTCAGTTCTGAGAGATAAGTGTGTGTGAAAGCCGTCCTTCACCTAGCTTGTTGGGAACACAAAGTATCTCTTCAGTTGCAAACTCCACTCCATACATATATATGGGGAGGAACTAGCTCCAACTCGGTTTTACAGTGAAAACTGCAGGAACTTCAAACCGGCACTAGGAAACAGACTGAGAAACCAGAGTAAAAGGTTCTCCTGCAACCCGTTCCCTTTGTGCTAGATGAACGAACGTCTCTCCACATGCTCAGTTCTGAGAGATAAGTGTGTGTGAAAGCCGTCATTCACCTAGCTTGTTGGGAACACAAAGTTTCTCTTCAGTTGCAAACTCCAATCCATACATATATATGGGGAGGTAATAGCTCCAACTCGGTTTTACAGTGAAAACTGCAGGAACTTCAAACCGGCACTAGGAAACAGACTGAGAAACCAGAGTAAATGTTTCTCCTGCAACCCGTTCCATTTGTGCTAGATGAACGAACGTCTCTCCACATGCTCAGTTCTGAGAGATAAGTGTGTGTGAAAGCCGTCCTTCACCTAGCTTGTTGGGAACAGAAAGTTTCTCTTCAGTTGCAAACTCCACTCCATACATATATATGCGGAGGTACTAGCTCCAACTCGGTTATATATTGATAACTGCAGGAACTTCAAACCGGCACTAGGAAACAGACTGAGAAACCAGAGTAAAAGGTTCTCCTGCAACCCGTTCCCTTTGTGCTAGATGAACGAACGTCTCTCCACATGCTCAGTTCTGAGAGATAAGTGTGTGTGAAAGCCGTCCTTCACCTAGCTTGTTGGGAACACAAAGTTTCTCTTCAGTTGCAAACTCCACTCCATACATATATATGGGGAGGAAATAGCTCCAACTCGGTTTTACAGTGAAAACTGCAGGAACTTCAAACCGGCACTAGGAAACAGACTGAGAAACCAGAGTAAAAGGTTCTCCTGCAACCCGTTCCCTTTGTGCTAGATGAACGAACGTCTCTCAACATGCTCATTTCTGAGAGAGAAGTGTGTGTTAAAGCCGTCCTTCACCTAGCTTGTTGGGAACACAAAGTTTCTCTTCAGTTGCAAACACCACTCCATACATATTTATGGGGAGGTACTAGCTCCAACTCGGTTTTACAGTGAAAACTGCAGGAACTTCAAACCGGCACTAGGAAACAGACTGAGAAACCAGAGTAAAAGGTTCTCCTGCAACCCGTTCCCTTTTTGCTAGATGAACGAACGTCTCTCCACATGCTCAGTTCTGAGAGATAAGTGTGTGTGAAAGCCGTCCTTCACCTAGCTTGTTGGGAACACAAAGTTTCTCTTCAGTTGCAAACTCCACTCCATACATATTTATGGGGAGGTACTAGCTCCAACTCGGTTTTACAGTGAAAACTGCAGGAACTTCAAACCGGCACTAGGAAACAGACTGAGAAACCAGAGTAAAAGTTTCTCCTGCAACCCGTTCCCTTTTTGCTAGATGAACGAACGTCTCTCCACATGCTCAGTTCTGAGAGATAAGTGTGTGTGAAAGCCGTCCTTCACCTAGCTTGTTGGGAACACGAAGTTTCTCTTCAGTTGCAAACTCCACTCCATACATATATATGGGGAGGTACTAGCTCCAACTCGGTTTTACAGTGAAAACTGCAGGAACTTCAAACCGGCACTAGGAAACAGACTGTGAAACCAGAGTAAAAGTTTCTCCTGCAACCCGTTCCCTTTGTGCTAGATGAACGAACGTCTCTCCACATGCTCAGTTCTGATAGATAAGTGTGTGTGAAAGCCGTCCTTCACCTAGCTTGTTGGGAACAGAAAGTTTCTCTTCAGTTGCAAACTCCAATCCATACATATATATGCGGAGGTACTATCTCCAACTCGGTTTTATATTGAAAACTGCAGGAACTTCAAACCGGCACTAGGAAACAGACTGAGAAACCAGAGTAAAAGTTTCCCCTGCAACCCGTTCCCTTTGTGCTAGATGAACGAACGTCTCTCCACATGCTCAGTTCTGAGAGATAAGTGTGTGTGAAAGCCGTCCTTCACCTAGCTTTTTGGGAACACAAAGTTTCTCTTCAGTTGCAAACTCCACTCCATACATATTTATGGGGAGGTACTAGCTCCAACTCGGTTTTACAGTGAAAACTGCAGGAACTTCAAACCGGCACTAGAAAAAAGACTGAGAAACCAGAGTAAAAGTTTCTCCTGCAACCCCTTTCCCTTTGTGCTAGATGAACGAACGTCTCTCCACATGCTCAGTTCTGAGAGATAAGTGTGTGTGAAAGCCGTCCTTCACCTAGCTTGTTAGGAATACAAAGTTTCTCTTCAGTTGCAAACACCACTCCATACATATATATGCGGAGGTACTAGCTCCAACTCGGTTTTATAGTGAAAACTGCAGGAACTTCAAAACGGCACTAGGAAACAGACTGAGAAACCAGAGTAAAAGTTTCTCCTGCAACCCGTTCCCTTTGTGCTAGATGAACGAACGTCTCTCCACATGCTCAGTTCTGAGAGATAAGTGTGTGTGAAAGCCGTCCTTCACCTAGCTTGTTGGGAACACAAAATATCTCTTCAGTTGCAAACTCCACTCCATACATATATATGGGGGGGAACTAGCTCCAACTCGGTTTTTCAGTGAAAACTGCAGGAACTTCAAAACGGCACTAGGAAACAGACTGAGAAACCAGAGTAAAAGGTTCTCCTGCAACCCGTTCCCTTTGTGCTAGATGAACGAACGTCTCTCCACATGCTCAGTTCTGAGAGATAAGTGTGTGTGAAAGCCGTCCTTCACCTAGCTTGTTGGTAACACAAAGTTTCTCTTCAGTTGCAAACTCCACTCCATACATATATATGGGGAGGAACTAGCTCCAACTCGGTTTTACAGTGAAAACTGCAGGAACTTCAAACCGGCACTAGGAAACAGACTGAGAAACCAGAGAAAATGTTTCTCCTGCAACCCGTTCCCTTTGTGCTAGATGAACGAACGTCTCTCCACATGCTCAGTTCTGAGAGATAAGTGTGTGTGAAAGCCGTCCTTCACCTAGCTTGTTTTGAACACAAAGTTTCTCTTCAGTTGCAAACTCCACTCCATACATATATATGGGGAGGTACTAGCTCCAACTCGGTTTTACAGTGAAAACTGCAGGAACTTCAAACCGGCACTAGGAAACAGACTGAGAAACCAGAGTAAAAGTTTCTCCTGCAACCCGTTCCCTTTGTGCTAGATGAACGAACGTCCCTCCACATGCTCAGTTCTGAGAGATAAGTGTGTGTGAAAGCCGTCCTTCACCTAGCTTGTTGGGAACACAAAGTTTCTCTTCAGTTGCAAACTCCACTCCATACATATATATGGGGAGGTACTAGCTCCAACTCGGTTTTACAGTGAAAACTGCAGGAACTTCAAAACGGCACTAGGAAACAGACTGAGAAACCAGAGTAAAAGGTTCTCCTGCAACCCGTTCCTTTTGTGCTAGATGAACGAACGTCTCTCCACATGCTCAGTTCTGAGAGATAAGTGTGTGTGAAAGCCGTCCTTCACCTAGCTTGTTGGTAACACAAAGTTTCTCTTCAGTTGCAAACTCCACTCCATACATATATATGGGGAGGAACTAGCTCCAACACGGTTTTACAGTGAAAACTGCAGGAACTTCAAACCGGCACTAGGAAACAGACTGAGAAACCAGAGTAAAAGGTTCTCCTGCAACCCGTTCCCTTTGTGCTAGATGAACGAACGTCTCTCCACATGCTCAGTTCTGAGAGATAAGTGTGTGTGAAAGCCGTCCTTCACCTAGCTTGTTTTGAACACAAAGTTTCTCTTCAGTTGCAAACTCCACTCCATACATATATATGGGGAAGTACTAGCTCCAACTCGGTTTTACAGTGAAAACTGCAGGAACTTCAAAACGGCACTAGGAAACAGACTGAGAAACCAGAGAAAATGTTTCTCCTGCAACCCGTTCCTTTTGTGCTAGATGAACGAACGTCTCTCCACATGCTCAGTTCTGAGAGATAAGTGTGTGTGAAAGCCGTCCTTCACCTAGCTTGTTGGTAACACAAAGTTTCTCTTCAGTTGCAAACTCCACTCCATACATATATATGGGGAGGAACTAGCTCCAACACGGTTTTACAGTGAAAACTGCAGGAACTTCAAACCGGCACTAGGAAACAGACTGAGAAACCAGAGTAAAAGGTTCTCCTGCAACCCGTTCCCTTTGTGCTAGATGAACGAACGTCTCTCCACATGCTCAGTTCTGAGAGATAAGTGTGTGTGAAAGCCGTCCTTCACCTAGCTTGTTGGGAACACAAAGTTTCTCTTCAGTTGCAAACTCCACTCCATACATATATATGGGGAGGTACTAGCTCCAACTCTGTTTTACAGTGAAAACTGCAGGAACTTCAAACCGGCACTAGGAAACAGACTGAGAAACCAGAGTAAAAGTTTCTCCTGCAACCCGTTCCCTTTGTGCTAGATGAACGAACGTCTCTCCACATGCTCAGTTCTGAGAGATAAGTGTGTGTGAAAGCCGTCATTCACCTAGCTTGTTGGGAACAGAAAGTTTCTCTTCAGTTGCAAACTCCAATCCATACATATATATGCGGAGGTACTATCTCCAACTCGGTTTTATATTGAAAACTGCAGGAACTTCAAACCGGCACTAGGAAACAGACTGAGAAACCAGAGTAAAAGGTTCCCCTGCAACCCGTTCCCTTTGTGCTAGATGAACGAACGTCTCTCCACATGCTCAGTTCTGAGAGATAAGTGTGTGTGAAAGCCGTCCTTCACCTAGCTTTTTGGGAACACAAAGTTTCTCTTCAGTTGCAAACTCCACTCCATACATATTTATGGGGAGGTACTAGCTCCAACTCGGTTTTACAGTGAAAACTGCAGGAACTTCAAACCGGCACTAGAAAAAAGACTGAGAAACCAGAGTAAAAGTTTCTCCTGCAACCCCTTTCCCTTTGTGCTAGATGAACGAACGACTCTCCACATGCTCAGTTCTGAGAGATAAGTGTGTGTGAAAGCCGTCCTTCACCTAGCTTGTTAGGAATACAAAGTTTCTCTTCAGTGGCAAACACCACTCCATACATATATATGCGGAGGTACTATCTCCAACTCGGTTTTATAGTGAAAACTGCAGGAACTTCAAACCGGCACTAGGAAACAGACTGAGAAACCAGAGTAAAAGTTTCCCCTGCAACCCGTTCCCTTTGTGCTAGATGAACGAACGTCTCTCCACATGCTCAGTTCTGAGAGATAAGTGTGTGTGAAAGCCGTCCTTCACCTAGCTTTTTGGGAACACAAAGTTTCTCTTCAGTTGCAAACTCCACTCCATACATATTTATGGGGAGGTACTAGCTCCAACTCGGTTTTACAGTGAAAACTGCAGGAACTTCAAACCGGCACTAGAAAAAAGACTGAGAAACCAGAGTAAAAGTTTCTCCTGCAACCCCTTTCCCTTTGTGCTAGATGAACGAACGTCTCTCCACATGCTCAGTTCTGAGAGATAAGTGTGTGTGAAAGCCGTCCTTCACCTAGCTTGTTAGGAATACAAAGTTTCTCTTCAGTTGCAAACACCACTCCATACATATATATGCGGAGGTACTAGCTCCAACTCGGTTTTATAGTGAAAACTGCAGGAACTTCAAAACGGCACTAGGAAACAGACTGAGAAACCAGAGTAAAAGTTTCTCCTGCAACCCGTTCCCTTTGTGCTAGATGAACGAACGTCTCTCCACATGCTCAGTTCTGAGAGATAAGTGTGTGTGAAAGCCGTCCTTCACCTAGCTTGTTGGGAACACAAAATATCTCTTCAGTTGCAAACTCCACTCCATACATATATATGGGGGGGAACTAGCTCCAACTCGGTTTTTCAGTGAAAACTGCAGGAACTTCAAAACGGCACTAGGAAACAGACTGAGAAACCAGAGTAAAAGGTTCTCCTGCAACCCGTTCCCTTTGTGCTAGATGAACGAACGTCTCTCCACATGCTCAGTTCTGAGAGATAAGTGTGTGTGAAAGCCGTCCTTCACCTAGCTTGTTGGTAACACAAAGTTTCTCTTCAGTTGCAAACTCCACTCCATACATATATATGGGGAGGAACTAGCTCCAACTCGGTTTTACAGTGAAAACTGCAGGAACTTCAAACCGGCACTAGGAAACAGACTGAGAAACCAGAGAAAATGTTTCTCCTGCAACCCGTTCCCTTTGTGCTAGATGAACGAACGTCTCTCCACATGCTCAGTTCTGAGAGATAAGTGTGTGTGAAAGCCGTCCTTCACCTAGCTTGTTTTGAACACAAAGTTTCTCTTCAGTTGCAAACTCCACTCCATACATATATATGGGGAGGTACTAGCTCCAACTCGGTTTTACAGTGAAAACTGCAGGAACTTCAAACCGGCACTAGGAAACAGACTGAGAAACCAGAGTAAAAGTTTCTCCTGCAACCCGTTCCCTTTGTGCTAGATGAACGAACGTCCCTCCACATGCTCAGTTCTGAGAGATAAGTGTGTGTGAAAGCCGTCCTTCACCTAGCTTGTTGGGAACACAAAGTTTCTCTTCAGTTGCAAACTCCACTCCATACATATATATGGGGAGGTACTAGCTCCAACTCGGTTTTACAGTGAAAACTGCAGGAACTTCAAAACGGCACTAGGAAACAGACTGAGAAACCAGAGTAAAAGGTTCTCCTGCAACCCGTTCCTTTTGTGCTAGATGAACGAACGTCTCTCCACATGCTCAGTTCTGAGAGATAAGTGTGTGTGAAAGCCGTCCTTCACCTAGCTTGTTGGTAACACAAAGTTTCTCTTCAGTTGCAAACTCCACTCCATACATATATATGGGGAGGAACTAGCTCCAACACGGTTTTACAGTGAAAACTGCAGGAACTTCAAACCGGCACTAGGAAACAGACTGAGAAACCAGAGTAAAAGGTTCTCCTGCAACCCGTTCCCTTTGTGCTAGATGAACGAACGTCTCTCCACATGCTCAGTTCTGAGAGATAAGTGTGTGTGAAAGCCGTCCTTCACCTAGCTTGTTTTGAACACAAAGTTTCTCTTCAGTTGCAAACTCCACTCCATACATATATATGGGGAAGTACTAGCTCCAACTCGGTTTTACAGTGAAAACTGCAGGAACTTCAAAACGGCACTAGGAAACAGACTGAGAAACCAGAGAAAATGTTTCTCCTGCAACCCGTTCCTTTTGTGCTAGATGAACGAACGTCTCTCCACATGCTCAGTTCTGAGAGATAAGTGTGTGTGAAAGCCGTCCTTCACCTAGCTTGTTGGTAACACAAAGTTTCTCTTCAGTTGCAAACTCCACTCCATACATATATATGGGGAGGAACTAGCTCCAACACGGTTTTACAGTGAAAACTGCAGGAACTTCAAACCGGCACTAGGAAACAGACTGAGAAACCAGAGTAAAAGGTTCTCCTGCAACCCGTTCCCTTTGTGCTAGATGAACGAACGTCTCTCCACATGCTCAGTTCTGAGAGATAAGTGTGTGTGAAAGCCGTCCTTCACCTAGCTTGTTGGGAACACAAAGTTTCTCTTCAGTTGCAAACTCCACTCCATACATATATATGGGGAGGTACTAGCTCCAACTCTGTTTTACAGTGAAAACTGCAGGAACTTCAAACCGGCACTAGGAAACAGACTGAGAAACCAGAGTAAAAGTTTCTCCTGCAACCCGTTCCCTTTGTGCTAGATGAACGAACGTCTCTCCACATGCTCAGTTCTGAGAGATAAGTGTGTGTGAAAGCCGTCATTCACCTAGCTTGTTGGGAACAGAAAGTTTCTCTTCAGTTGCAAACTCCAATCCATACATATATATGCGGAGGTACTATCTCCAACTCGGTTTTATATTGAAAACTGCAGGAACTTCAAACCGGCACTAGGAAACAGACTGAGAAACCAGAGTAAAAGGTTCCCCTGCAACCCGTTCCCTTTGTGCTAGATGAACGAACGTCTCTCCACATGCTCAGTTCTGAGAGATAAGTGTGTGTGAAAGCCGTCCTTCACCTAGCTTTTTGGGAACACAAAGTTTCTCTTCAGTTGCAAACTCCACTCCATACATATTTATGGGGAGGTACTAGCTCCAACTCGGTTTTACAGTGAAAACTGCAGGAACTTCAAACCGGCACTAGAAAAAAGACTGAGAAACCAGAGTAAAAGTTTCTCCTGCAACCCCTTTCCCTTTGTGCTAGATGAACGAACGACTCTCCACATGCTCAGTTCTGAGAGATAAGTGTGTGTGAAAGCCGTCCTTCACCTAGCTTGTTAGGAATACAAAGTTTCTCTTCAGTGGCAAACACCACTCCATACATATATATGCGGAGGTACTAGCTCCAACTCGGTTTTATAGTGAAAACTGCAGGAACTTCAAAACGGCACTAGGAAACAGACTGAGAAACCAGAGTAAAAGGTTCTCCTGCAACCCGTTCCCTTTGTGCTAGATGAACGAACGTCTCTCCACATGCTCAGTTCTGAGAGATAAGTGTGTGTGAAAGCCGTCCTTCACCTAGCTTGTTGGGAACACAAAATATCTCTTCAGTTGCAAACTCCACTCCATACATATATATGGGGAGGAACTAGCTCCAACTCGGTTTTACAGTGAAAACTGCAGGAACTTCAAACCGGCACTAGGAAATTGAGAAACCAGAGTAAAAGGTTCTCCTGCAAACCGTTCCCTTTGTGCTAGATGAACGAACGTCTCTCCACATGCTCAGTTCTGAGAGAAAAGTGTGTGTGAAAGCCGTCCTTCACCTAGCTTGTTGGTAACACAAAGTTTCTCTTCAGTTGCAAACTCCACTCCATACATATATATGGGGAGGAACTAGCTCCAACTCGGTTTTACAGTGAAAACTGCAGGAACTTCAAACCGGCACTAGAAAACAGACTGAGAAACCAGAGTAAAAGTTTCTCCTGCAACCCGTTCCCTTTGTGCTAGATGAACGAACGTCTCTCCACATGCTCAGTTCTGAGAGATAAGTGTGTGTGAAAGCCGTCCTTCACCTAGCTTGTTTTGAACACAAAGTTTCTCTTCAGTTGCAAACTCCACTCCATACATATATATGGGGAGGTACTAGCTCCAACTCGGTTTTACAGTGAAAACAGCAGGAACTTCAAAACGGCACTAGGAAACAGACTGAGAAACCAGAGTAAAAGTTTCTCCTGCAACCCGATCCCTTTGTGCTAGATGAACGAACGTCCCTCCACATGCTCAGTTCTGAGAGATAAGTGTGTGTGAAAGCCGTCCTTCACCTAGCTTGTTGGGAACACAAAGTATCTCTTCAGTTGCAAACTCCACTCCATAAATATATATATGGAGGAACTAGCTCCAACTCGGTTTTACAGTGAAAACTGCAGGAACTTCAAACCGGCACTAGGAAACAGACTGAGAAACCAGAGAAAAAGTTTCTCCTGCAACCCGTTCCCTTTGTGCTAGATGAACGAACGTCTCTCCACATGCTCCGTTCTGAGAGATAAGTGTGTGTGAAAGCCGTCTTTCACCTAGCTTGTTGGGAACACAAAGTATCTCTTCAGTTGCAAACTCCACTCCATACATATATATGGGGAGGTACTAGCTCCAACTCGGTTTTACAGAGAAAACTGCAGGAACTTCAAACCGGCACTAGGAAACAGACTGAGAAACCAGAGTAAAAGGTTCTCCTGCAACCCGTTCCCTTTGTGCTAGATGAACGAACGTCTCTCCACATGCTCAGTTCTGAGAGATAAGTGTGTGTGAAAGCCGTCCTTCACCTAGCTTGTTGGGAACAAAAAGTTTCTCTTCAGTTGCAAACTCCACTCCATACATATATATGCGGAGGTACTAGCTCCAACTCGGTTGTATTTTGAAAACTGCAGGAACTTCAAACCGGCACTAGGAAACAGACTGAGAAACCAGAGTAAAAGTTTCTCCTGCAACCCGTTCCCTTTGTGCTAGATGAACGAACGTCTCTCCACATGCTCAGTTCTGAGAGGTAATTATGTGTGAAAGCCGTCCTTCACCTAGCTTGTTGGGAATACAAAGTTTCTCTTCAGTTGCTATTTCCACTCCATACATATATACGGGGAGGTACTAGCTCCAACTCGGTTTTACAGTGAAAACTGCAGGAACTTCAAACCGGCACTAGGAAACAGACTGAGAAACCAGAGTAAAAGTTTCTCCTGCAACTCGTTCCCTTTGTGCTAGATGAACGAACGTCTCTCCACATGCTCAGTTCTGAGAGATAAGTGTGTGTGAAAGCCGACCTTCACCTAGCTTGTTGGGAACACAAAGTTTCTCTTCAGTTGCAAACTCCATTCCATACATATATATGGGGAGGTACTAGCTCCAACTCGGTTTTACAGTGAAAACTGCAGGAACTTCAAACCGGCACTAGGAAACAGACTGAGAAACCACAGTAAAAGTTTCTCCTGCAACCCGTTCCCTTTGTGCTAGATGAACGAACGACTCTCCACATGCTCAGTTCTGAGAGATAAGTGTGTGTGAAAGCCGTCCTTCACCTAGCTTGTTAGGAATACAAAGTTTCTCTTCAGTTGCAAACTCCACTCCATACATATATATGAGGAGGTACAAGCTCCAACTCGGTTTTACAGTGAAAAATGCAGGAACTTCAAACCGGCACTAGGAAACAGACTGAGAAACCAGAGTAAAAGTTTCCCTGCAAACCGTTCCCTTTGTGCTAGATGAACGAACGTCTCTCCACATGCTCAGTTCTGAGAGATAAGTGTGTGTGAAAGCCGTCCTTCACCTAGCTTGTTGGGAACACAAAGTATCTATTCAGTTGCAAACTCCACTCCATAAATATATATGGGGAGAAACTAGCTCCAACTCGGTTTTACAGTGAAAACAGCAGGAACTTCAAACCGGCACTAGGAAACAGACTGAGAAACCACAGTAACTCTTTCTCCTGCAACCCGTTCCCTTTGTGCTAGATGAACGAATGTCTCTCCACATGCTCAGTTCTGAGAGATAAGTGTGTGTGAAAGCCGTCCTTCACCTAGCTTGTTGGGAACACAAAGTTTCTCTTCAGTTGCAAACTCCACTCCATACATAGATATGGGGAGGTACTAGCTCCAACTCGGTTTTACAGTGAAAACTGCAGGAACTTCAAACCGGCACTAGGAAACAGACTGAGAATCCAGCGTAAAAGTTTCTCCTGCAACCCGTTCCCTTTGTGCTAGATGAACGAACGTCTCTCCACATGCTCAGTTCTGAGAGATAAGTGTGTGTGAAAGCCGTCCTTCACCTAGCTTGTTGGGAACACAAAGTTTCTCTTCAGTTGCAAACTCCACTCCATACATATATATGGGGAGGTACTAGATCCAGCTCGGTTTTACAGTGAAAACTGCAGGAACTTCAAACCGGCACTAGGAAAGAGACTGAGAAACCAGAGTAAAGGTTCTCCTGCAACCCGTTCCCTTTGTGCTAGATGAACGAACGTCTCTCCACATGCTCAGTTCTGAGAGATAATTGTGTGTGAAAGCCGTCCTTCACCTAGCTTGTTGGGAACACAAAGTATCTCTTCAGTTGCAAACTCCACTCCATACATATATATGGGGAGGTACTAGCTCCAACTCGGTTTTACAGTGAAAACTGCAGGAACTTCAAACCGGCACTAGGAAACAGACTGAGAAACCAGAGTAAAAGTTTCTCCTGCAACCCGTTCCCTTTGTGCTAGATGAACGAACGTCTCTCCACATGCTCAGTTCTGAGAGATATGTGTGTGTGAAAGCCGTCCTTCACCTAGCTTGTTGGGAACACAAAGTATCTCTTCAGTTGCAAACTCCACTCCATACATATATATGGGGAGGTACTAGCTCCAACTCGGTTTTACAGTGAAAACTGCAGGAACTTCAAACCGGCACTAGGAAACAGACTGAGAAACCAGAGTAAAAGTTTCTGCTGCAACCCGTTCCCTTTGTGCTAGATGAACGAACGACTCTCCACATGCTCAGTTCTGAGAGATAAGTGTGTGTGAAAGCCGTCCTTCACCTAGCTTGTTAGGAATACAAAGTTTCTCTTCAGTTGCAAACTCCACTCCATACATATATATGGGGAGGAACTAGCTCCAACTCGGTTTTACAGTGAAAACTGCAGGAACTTCAAACCGGCACTAGGAAACAGACTGAGAAACCAGAGTAAAAGTTTCTGCTGCAACCCGTTCCCTTTGTGCTAGATGAACGAACGACTCTCCACATGCTCAGTTCTGAGAGATAAGTGTGTGTGAAAGCCGTCCTTCACCTATGTTGTTTGGAATACAAAGTTTCTCTTCAGTTGCAAACTCCACTCCATACATATATATGCGGAGGTACTAGCTCCAACTCGGTTTTACAGTGAAAACTGCAGGAACTTCAAACCGGCACTAGGAAACAGACTGAGAAACCAGAGTAAAAGTTTCTACTGCAACCCGTTCCCTTTGTGCTAGATGAACGAACGTCTCTCCACATGCTCAGTTCTGAGAGATATGTGTGTGTCAAAGCCGTCCTTCACCTAGCTTGTTGGGAACACAAAGTATCTCTTCAGTTGCAAACTCCACTCCATACATATATATGGGGCGGTACTAGCTCCAACTCTGTTTTACAGTGAAAACTGCAGGAACTTCAAACCGGCACTAGGAAACAGACTGAGAAACCAGAGTAAAGGTACTCCTGCAACCCGTTCCCTTTGTGCTAGATGAACGAACGTCTCTCCACATGCTCAGTTCTGAGAGATAAGTGTGTGTGAAAGCCGTCCTTCACCTAGCTTGTTGGGAACACAAAGTATCTCTTCAGTTGCAAACTCCACTCCATACATATATATGGGGAGGAACTAGCTCCAACTCGGTTTTACAGTGAAAACTGCAGGAACTTCAAACCGGCACTAGGAAACAGACTGAAAAACCAGAGTAAAAGTTTCTACTGCAACCCGTTCCCTTTGTGCTAGATGAACGAACGTCTCTCCACATGCTCAGTTCTGAGAGATAAGTGTGTGTGAAAGCCGTCCTTCACCTAGCTTGTTGGGAACACAAAGTTTCTCTTCAGTTGCAAACTCCACTCCATACATATATATGGGGAGGTACTAGCTCCAACTCGGTTTTACAGTGAAATCTGCAGGAACATCAAACCGGCACTAGGAAACAGACTGAGAAACCAGAGTAAAAGTTTCTCCTGCAACCCGTTCCCTTTGTGCTAGATGAACGAACGTCTCTCCACATGCTCAGTTCTGAGAGATAAGTGTGTGTGAAAGCCGTCCTTCACCTAGCTTATTGGGAACACAAAGTTTCTCTTCAGTTGCAAACTCCACTCCATACATATATATGCGGAGGTACTAGCTCCAACTCGGTTTTATATTGAAAACTGCAGGAACTTCAAACCGGCACTAGGAAACAGACTGAGAAACCAGAGTAAAAGTTTCTCCTGCAACCCGTTCCCTTTGTGCTAGATGAACGAACGTCTCTCCACATGCTCAGTTCTGAGAGATAAGTGTGTGTGAAAGCCGTCCTTCACCTAGCTTGTTGGGAACACAAAGTATCTGTTCAGTTGCAAACTCCACTCCATACATATATATGGGGAGGTACTAGCTCCAACTCGGTTTTAGTGTGAAAACTGCAGGAACTTCAAACCGGCACTAGGAAAGAGTCTGAGAAACCAGAGTAAAGGTTCTCCTGCAACCCGTTCCCTTTGTGCTAGATGAACGAACGTCTCTCCACATGCTCAGTTCTGAGAGATATTTGTGTGTGAAAGCCGTCCTTCACCTAGCTTGTTGGGAACACAAAGTATCTCTTCAGTTGCAAACTCCACTCCATACATATATATGGGGAGGTACTAGCTCCAACTCGGTTTTACAGTGAAAACTGCAGGAACTTCAAACCGGCACTAGGAAACAGACTGAGAAACCAGAGTAAAAGTTTCTCCTGCAACCCGTTCCCTTTGTGCTAGATGAACGAACGTCTCTCCACATGCTCAGTTCTGAGAGATATGTGTGTGTGAAAGCCGTCCTTCACCTAGCTTGTTGGGAACACAAAGTATCTCTTCAGGTGCAAACTCCACTCCATACATATATATGGGGGGTACTAGCTCCAACTCGGTTTTACAGTGAAAACTGCAGGAACTTCAAACCGGCACTAGGAAACAGACTGAGAAACCAGAGTAAAAGTTTCTGCTGCAACCCGTACCCTTTGTGCTAGATGAACGAACGACTCTCCACATGCTCAGTTCTGAGAGATAAGTGTGTGTGAAAGCCGTCCTTCACCTAGCTTGTTGGGAACACAAAATATCTCTTCAGTTGCAAACTCCACTCCATACATATATATGGGGAGGAACTAGCTCCAACTCGGTTTTACAGTGAAAACTGCAGGAACTTCAAACCGGCACTAGGAAATTGAGAAACCAGAGTAAAAGGTTCTCCTGCAACCCGTTCCCTTTGTGCTAGATGAACGAACGTCTCTCCACATGCTCAGTTCTGAGAGAAAAGTGTGTGTGAAAGCCGTCCTTCACCTAGCTTGTTGGTAACACAAAGTTTCTCTTCAGTTGCAAACTCCACTCCATACATATATATGGGGAGGAACTAGCTCCAACTCGGTTTTACAGTGAAAACTGCAGGAACTTCAAACCGGCACTAGGAAACAGACTGAGAAACCAGAGTAAAAGTTTCTCCTGCAACCCGTTCCCTTTGTGCTAGATGAACGAACGTCTCTCCACATGCTCAGTTCTGAGAGATAAGTGTGTGTGAAAGCCGTCCTTCACCTAGCTTGTTTTGAACACAAAGTTTCTCTTCAGTTGCAAACTCCACTCCATACATATATATGGGGAGGTACTAGCTCCAACTCGGTTTTACAGTGAAAACTGCAGGAACTTCAAACCGGCACTAGGAAACAGACTGAGAAACCAGAGTAAAAGTTTCTCCTGCAACCCGATCCCTTTGTGCTAGATGAACGAACGTCCCTCCACATGCTCAGTTCTGAGAGATAAGTGTGTGTGAAAGCCGTCCTTCACCTAGCTTGTTGGGAACACAAAGTATCTCTTCAGTTGCAAACTCCACTCCATAAATATATATATGGAGGAACTAGCTCCAACTCGGTTTTACAGTGAAAACTGCAGGAACTTCAAACCGGCACTAGGAAACAGACTGAGAAACCAGAGAAAAAGTTTCTCCTGCAACCCGTTCCCTTTGTGCTAGATGAACGAACGTCTCTCCACATGCTCCGTTCTGAGAGATAAGTGTGTGTGAAAGCCGTCTTTCACCTAGCTTGTTGGGAACACAAACTATCTCTTCAGTTGCAAACTCCACTCCATACATATATATGGGGAGGTACTAGCTCCAACTCGGTTTTACAGAGAAAACTGCAGGAACTTCAAACCGGCACTAGGAAACAGACTGAGAAACCAGAGTAAAAGGTTCTCCTGTAACCCGTTCCCTTTGTGCTAGATGAACGAACGTCTCTCCACATGCTCAGTTCTGAGAGATAAGTGTGTGTGAAAGCCGTCCTTCACCTAGCTTGTTGGGAACAAAAAGTTTCTCTTCAGTTGCAAACTCCACTCCATACATATATATGCGGAGGTACTAGCTCCAACTCGGTTTTATTTTGAAAACTGCAGGAACTTCAAACCGGCACTAGGAAACAGACTGAGAAACCAGAGTAAAAGTTTCTCCTGCAACCCGTTCCCTTTGTGCTAGATGAACGAACGTCTCTCCACATGCTCAGTTCTGAGAGGAAATTATGTGTGAAAGCCGTCCTTCACCTAGCTTGTTGGGAATACAAAGTTTCTCTTCAGTTGCTATTTCCACTCCATACATATATACGGGGAGGTACTAGCTCCAACTCGGTTTTACAGTGAAAAATGCAGGAACTTCAAACCGGCACTAGGAAACAGACTGAGAAACCAGAGTAAAAGTTTCTCCTGCAACTCGTTCCCTTTGTGCTAGATGAACGAACGTCTCTCCACATGCTCAGTTCTGAGAGATAAGTGTGTGTGAAAGCCGACCTTCACCTAGCTTGTTGGGAACACAAAGTTTCTCTTCAGTTGCAAACTCCATTCCATACATATATATGGGGAGGTACTAGCTCCAACTCGGTTTTACAGTGAAAACTGCAGGAACTTCAAACCGGCACTAGGAAACAGACTGAGAAACCACAGTAAAAGTTTCTCCTGCAACCCGTTCCCTTTGTGCTAGATGAACGAACGACTCTCCACATGCTCAGTTCTGAGAGATAAGTGTGTGTGAAAGCCGTCCTTCACCTAGCTTGTTAGGAATACAAAGTTTCTCTTCAGTTGCAAACTCCACTCCATACATATATATGCGGAGGTACAAGCTCCAACTCGGTTTTACAGTGAAAACTGCAGGAACTTCAAACCGGCACTAGGAAACAGACTGAGAAACCAGAGTAAAAGTTTCCCCTGCAAACCGTTCCCTTTGTGCTAGATGAACGAACGTCTCTCCACATGCTCAGTTCTGAGAGATAAGTGTGTGTGAAAGCCGTCCTTCACCTAGCTTGTTGGGAACACAAAGTATCTATTCAGTTGCAAACTCCACTCCATAAATATATATGGGGAGGAACTAGCTCCAACTCGGTTTTACAGTGAAAACAGCAGGAACTTCAAACCGGCACTAGGAAACAGACTGAGAAACCACAGTAACTGTTTCTCCTGCAACCCGTTCCCTTTGTGCTAGATGAACGAATGTCTCTCCACATGCTCAGTTCTGAGAGATAAGTGTGTGTGAAAGCCGTCCTTCACCTAGCTTGTTGGGAACACAAAGTTTCTCTTCAGTTGCAAACTCCACTCCATACATAGATATGGGGAGGTACTAGCTCCAACTCGGTTTTACAGTGAAAACTGCAGGAACTTCAAACCGGCACTAGGAAACAGACTGAGAATCCAGCGTAAAAGTTTCTCCTGCAAACCGTTCCCTTTGTGCTAGATGAACGAACGTCTCTCCACATGCTCAGTTCTGAGAGATAAGTGTGTGTGAAAGCCGTCCTTCACCTAGCTTGTTGGGAACACAAAGTTTCTCTTCAGTTGCAAACTACACTCCATACATATATATGGGGAGGTACTAGATCCAGCTCGGTTTTACAGTGAAAACTGCAGGAACTTCAAACCGGCACTAGGAAAGAGACTGAGAAACCAGAGTAAAGGTTCTCCTGCAACCCGTTCCCTTTGTGCTAGATGAACGAACGTCTCTCCACATGCTCAGTTCTGAGAGATAATTGTGTGTGAAAGCCGTCCTTCACCTAGCTTGTTGGGAACACAAAGTATCTCTCCAGTTGCAAACTCCACTCCATACATATATATGGGGAGGTACTAGCTCCAACTCGGTTTTACAGTGAAAACTGCAGGAACTTCAAACCGGCACTAGGAAACAGACTGAGAAACCAGAGTAAAAGTTTCTCCTGCAACCCGTTCCCTTTGTGCTAGATGAACGAACGTCTCTCCACATGCTCAGTTCTGAGAGATATGTGTGTGTGAAAGCCGTCCTTCACCTAGCTTGTTGGGAACACAAAGTATCTCTTCAGTTGCAAACTCCACTCCATACATATATATGGGGAGGTACTAGCTCCAACTCGGTTTTACAGTGAAAACTGCAGGAACTTCAAACCGGCACTAGGAAACAGACTGAGAAACCAGAGTAAAAGTTTCTGCTGCAACCCGTTCCCTTTGTGCTAGATGAACGAACGACTCTCCACATGCTCAGTTCTGAGAGATAAGTGTGTGTGAAAGCCGTCCTTCACCTAGCTTGTTAGGAATACAAAGTTTCTCTTCAGTTGCAAACTCCACTCCATACATATATATGGGGAGGAACTAGCTCCAACTCGGTTTTACAGTGAAAACTGCAGGAACTTCAAACCGGCACTAGGAAACAGACTGAGAAACCAGAGTAAAAGTTTCTGCTGCAACCCGTTCCCTTTGTGCTAGATGAAAGAACGACTCTCCACATGCTCAGTTCTGAGAGATAAGTGTGTGTGAAAGCCGTCCTTCACCTATGTTGTTTGGAATACAAAGTTTCTCTTCAGTTGCAAACTCCATTCCATACATATATATGCGGAGGTACTAGCTCCAACTCGGTTTTACAGTGAAAACTGCAGGAACTTCAAACCGGCACTAGGAAACAGACTGAGAAACCAGAGTAAAAGTTTCTACTGCAACCCGTTCCCTTTGTGCTAGATGAACGAACGTCTCTCCACATGCTCAGTTCTGAGAGATATGTGTGTGTCAAAGCCGTCCTTCACCTAGCTTGTTGGGAACACAAAGTATCTCTTCAGTTGCAAACTCCACTCCATACATATATATGGGGCGGTACTAGCTCCAACTCTGTTTTACAGTGAAAACTGCAGGAACTTCAAACCGGCACTAGGAAACAGACTGAGAAACCAGAGTAAAGGTACTCCTGCAACCCGTTCCCTTTGTGCTAGATGAACGAACGTCTCTCCACATGCTCAGTTCTGAGAGATAAGTGTGTGTGAAAGCCGTCCTTCACCTAGCTTGTTGGGAACACAAAGTATCTCTTCAGTTGCAAACTCCACTCCATACATATATATGGGGAGGAACTAGCTCCAACTCGGTTTTACAGTGAAAACTGCAGGAACTTCAAACCGGCACTAGGAAATTGAGAAACCAGAGTAAAAGGTTCTCCTGCAACCCGTTCCCTTTGTGCTAGATGAACGAACGTCTCTCCACATGCTCAGTTCTGAGAGAAAAGTGTGTGTGAAAGCCGTCCTTCACCTAGCTTGTTGGTAACACAAAGTTTCTCTTCAGTTGCAAACTCCACTCCATACATATATATGGGGAGGAACTAGCTCCAACTCGGTTTTACAGTGAAAACTGCAGGAACTTCAAACCGGCACTAGGAAACAGACTGAGAAACCAGAGTAAAAGTTTCTCCTGCAACCCGTTCCCTTTGTGCTAGATGAACGAACGTCTCTCCACATGCTCAGTTCTGAGAGATAAGTGTGTGTGAAAGCCGTCCTTCACCTAGCTTGTTTTGAACACAAAGTTTCTCTTCAGTTGCAAACTCCACTCCATACATATATATGGGGAGGTACTAGCTCCAACTCGGTTTTACAGTGAAAACTGCAGGAACTTCAAACCGGCACTAGGAAACAGACTGAGAAACCAGAGTAAAAGTTTCTCCTGCAACCCGATCCCTTTGTGCTAGATGAACGAACGTCCCTCCACATGCTCAGTTCTGAGAGATAAGTGTGTGTGAAAGCCGTCCTTCACCTAGCTTGTTGGGAACACAAAGTATCTCTTCAGTTGCAAACTCCACTCCATAAATATATATATGGAGGAACTAGCTCCAACTCGGTTTTACAGTGAAAACTGCAGGAACTTCAAACCGGCACTAGGAAACAGACTGAGAAACCAGAGAAAAAGTTTCTCCTGCAACCCGTTCCCTTTGTGCTAGATGAACGAACGTCTCTCCACATGCTCCGTTCTGAGAGATAAGTGTGTGTGAAAGCCGTCTTTCACCTAGCTTGTTGGGAACACAAACTATCTCTTCAGTTGCAAACTCCACTCCATACATATATATGGGGAGGTACTAGCTCCAACTCGGTTTTACAGAGAAAACTGCAGGAACTTCAAACCGGCACTAGGAAACAGACTGAGAAACCAGAGTAAAAGGTTCTCCTGCAACCCGTTCCCTTTGTGCTAGATGAACGAACGTCTCTCCACATGCTCAGTTCTGAGAGATAAGTGTGTGTGAAAGCCGTCCTTCACCTAGCTTGTTGGGAACAAAAAGTTTCTCTTCAGTTGCAAACTCCACTCCATACATATATATGCGGAGGTACTAGCTCCAACTCGGTTTTATTTTGAAAACTGCAGGAACTTCAAACCGGCACTAGGAAACAGACTGAGAAACCAGAGTAAAAGTTTCTCCTGCAACCCGTTCCCTTTGTGCTAGATGAACGAACGTCTCTCCACATGCTCAGTTCTGAGAGGTAATTATGTGTGAAAGCCGTCCTTCACCTAGCTTGTTGGGAATACAAAGTTTCTCTTCAGTTGCTATTTCCACTCCATACATATATACGGGGAGGTACTAGCTCCAACTCGGTTTTACAGTGAAAAATGCAGGAACTTCAAACCGGCACTAGGAAACAGACTGAGAAACCAGAGTAAAAGTTTCTCCTGCAACTCGTTCCCTTTGTGCTAGATGAACGAACGTCTCTCCACATGCTCAGTTCTGAGAGATAAGTGTGTGTGAAAGCCGACCTTCACCTAGCTTGTTGGGAACACAAAGTTTCTCTTCAGTTGCAAACTCCATTCCATACATATATATGGGGAGGTACTAGCTCCAACTCGGTTTTACAGTGAAAACTGCAGGAACTTCAAACCGGCACTAGGAAACAGACTGAGAAACCACAGTAAAAGTTTCTCCTGCAACCCGTTCCCTTTGTGCTAGATGAACGAACGACTCTCCACATGCTCAGTTCTGAGAGATAAGTGTGTGTGAAAGCCGTCCTTCACCTAGCTTGTTAGGAATACAAAGTTTCTCTTCAGTTGCAAACTCCACTCCATACATATATATGCGGAGGTACAAGCTCCAACTCGGTTTTACAGTGAAAACTGCAGGAACTTCAAACCGGCACTAGGAAACAGACTGAGAAACCAGAGTAAAAGTTTCCCCTGCAAACCGTTCCCTTTGTGCTAGATGAACGAACGTCTCTCCACATGCTCAGTTCTGAGAGATAAGTGTGTGTGAAAGCCGTCCTTCACCTAGCTTGTTGGGAACACAAAGTATCTATTCAGTTGCAAACTCCACTCCATAAATATATATGGGGAGGAACTAGCTCCAACTCGGTTTTACAGTGAAAACAGCAGGAACTTCAAACCGGCACTAGGAAACAGACTGAGAAACCACAGTAACTGTTTCTCCTGCAACCCGTTCCCTTTGTGCTAGATGAACGAATGTCTCTCCACATGCTCAGTTCTGAGAGATAAGTGTGTGTGAAAGCCGTCCTTCACCTAGCTTGTTGGGAACACAAAGTTTCTCTTCAGTTGCAAACTCCACTCCATACATAGATATGGGGAGGTACTAGCTCCAACTCGGTTTTACAGTGAAAACTGCAGGAACTTCAAACCGGCACTAGGAAACAGACTGAGAATCCAGCGTAAAAGTTTCTCCTGCAAACCGTTCCCTTTGTGCTAGATGAACGAACGTCTCTCCACATGCTCAGTTCTGAGAGATAAGTGTGTGTGAAAGCCGTCCTTCACCTAGCTTGTTGGGAACACAAAGTTTCTCTTCAGTTGCAAACTACACTCCATACATATATATGGGGAGGTACTAGATCCAGCTCGGTTTTACAGTGAAAACTGCAGGAACTTCAAACCGGCACTAGGAAAGAGACTGAGAAACCAGAGTAAAGGTTCTCCTGCAACCCGTTCCCTTTGTGCTAGATGAACGAACGTCTCTCCACATGCTCAGTTCTGAGAGATAATTGTGTGTGAAAGCCGTCCTTCACCTAGCTTGTTGGGAACACAAAGTATCTCTCCAGTTGCAAACTCCACTCCATACATATATATGGGGAGGTACTAGCTCCAACTCGGTTTTACAGTGAAAACTGCAGGAACTTCAAACCGGCACTAGGAAACAGACTGAGAAACCAGAGTAAAAGTTTCTCCTGCAACCCGTTCCCTTTGTGCTAGATGAACGAACGTCTCTCCACATGCTCAGTTCTGAGAGATATGTGTGTGTGAAAGCCGTCCTTCACCTAGCTTGTTGGGAACACAAAGTATCTCTTCAGTTGCAAACTCCACTCCATACATATATATGGGGAGGTACTAGCTCCAACTCGGTTTTACAGTGAAAACTGCAGGAACTTCAAACCGGCACTAGGAAACAGACTGAGAAACCAGAGTAAAAGTTTCTGCTGCAACCCGTTCCCTTTGTGCTAGATGAACGAACGACTCTCCACATGCTCAGTTCTGAGAGATAAGTGTGTGTGAAAGCCGTCCTTCACCTAGCTTGTTAGGAATACAAAGTTTCTCTTCAGTTGCAAACTCCACTCCATACATATATATGGGGAGGAACTAGCTCCAACTCGGTTTTACAGTGAAAACTGCAGGAACTTCAAACCGGCACTAGGAAACAGACTGAGAAACCAGAGTAAAAGTTTCTGCTGCAACCCGTTCCCTTTGTGCTAGATGAAAGAACGACTCTCCACATGCTCAGTTCTGAGAGATAAGTGTGTGTGAAAGCCGTCCTTCACCTATGTTGTTTGGAATACAAAGTTTCTCTTCAGTTGCAAACTCCATTCCATACATATATATGCGGAGGTACTAGCTCCAACTCGGTTTTACAGTGAAAACTGCAGGAACTTCAAACCGGCACTAGGAAACAGACTGAGAAACCAGAGTAAAAGTTTCTACTGCAACCCGTTCCCTTTGTGCTAGATGAACGAACGTCTCTCCACATGCTCAGTTCTGAGAGATATGTGTGTGTCAAAGCCGTCCTTCACCTAGCTTGTTGGGAACACAAAGTATCTCTTCAGTTGCAAACTCCACTCCATACATATATATGGGGCGGTACTAGCTCCAACTCTGTTTTACAGTGAAAACTGCAGGAACTTCAAACCGGCACTAGGAAACAGACTGAGAAACCAGAGTAAAGGTACTCCTGCAACCCGTTCCCTTTGTGCTAGATGAACGAACGTCTCTCCACATGCTCAGTTCTGAGAGATAAGTGTGTGTGAAAGCCGTCCTTCACCTAGCTTGTTGGGAACACAAAGTATCTCTTCAGTTGCAAACTCCACTCCATACATATATATGGGGAGGAACTAGCTCCAACTCGGTTTTACAGTGAAAACTGCAGGAACTTCAAACCGGCACTAGGAAACAGACTGAAAAACCAGAGTAAAAGTTTCTACTGCAACCCGTTCCCTTTGTGCTAGATGAACGAACGTCTCTCCACATGCTCAGTTCTGAGAGATAAGTGTGTGTGAAAGCCGTCCTTCACCTAGCTTGTTGGGAACACAAAGTTTCTCTTCAGTTGCAAACTCCACTCCATACATATATAAGGGGAGGTACTAGCTCCAACTCGGTTTTACAGTGAAATCTGCAGGAACATCATACCGGCACTAGGAAACAGACTGAGAAACCAGAGTAAAAGTTTCTCCTGCAACCCGTTCCCTTTGTGCTAGATGAACGAACGTCTCTCCACATGCTCAGTTCTGAGAGATAAGTGTGTGTGAAAGCCGTCCTTCACCTAGCTTATTGGGAACACAAAGTTTCTCTTCAGTTGCAAACTCCACTCCATACATATATATGCGGAGGTACTAGCTCCAACTCGGTTTTATATTGAAAACTGCAGGAACTTCAAACCGGCACTAGGAAACAGACTGAGAAACCAGAGTAAAAGTTTCTCCTGCAACCCGTTCCCTTTGTGCTAGATGAACGAACGTCTCTCCACATGCTCAGTTCTGAGAGATAAGTGTGTGTGAAAGCCGTCCTTCACCTAGCTTGTTGGGAACACAAAGTATCTGTTCAGTTGCAAACTCCACTCCATACATATATATGGGGAGGTACTAGCTCCAACTCGGTTTTAGTGTGAAAACTGCAGGAACTTCAAACCGGCACTAGGAAAGAGTCTGAGAAACCAGAGTAAAGGTTCTCCTGCAACCCGTTCCCTTTGTGCTAGATGAACGAACGTCTCTCCACATGCTCAGTTCTGAGAGATATTTGTGTGTGAAAGCCGTCCTTCACCTAGCTTGTTGGGAACACAAAGTATCTCTTCAGTTGCAAACTCCACTCCATACATATATATGGGGAGGTACTAGCTCCAACTCGGTTTTACAGTGAAAACTGCAGGAACTTCAAACCGGCACTAGGAAACAGACTGAGAAACCAGAGTAAAAGTTTCTCCTGCAACCCGTTCCCTTTGTGCTAGATGAACGAACGTCTCTCCACATGCTCAGTTCTGAGAGATATGTGTGTGTGAAAGCCGTCCTTCACCTAGCTTGTTGGGAACACAAAGTATCTCTTCAGGTGCAAACTCCACTCCATACATATATATGGGGGGTACTAGCTCCAACTCGGTTTTACAGTGAAAACTGCAGGAACTTCAAACCGGCACTAGGAAACAGACTGAGAAACCAGAGTATAAGTTTCTGCTGCAACCCGTACCCTTTGTGCTAGATGAACGAACGACTCTCCACATGCTCAGTTCTGAGAGATAAGTGTGTGTGAAAGCCGTCCTTCACCTAGCTTGTTAGGAATACAAAGTTTCTCTTCAGTTGCAAACTCCACTCCATACATATATATGGGGAGGAACTAGCTCCAACTCGGTTTTACAGTGAAAACTGCAGGAACTTCAAACCGGCACTAGGAAACAGACTGAGAAACCAGAGTAAAAGTTTCTCCTGCAACCCGTTCCCTTTGTGCTAGATGAACGAACGTCTCTCCACATGCTCAGTTCTGAGAGATAAGTGTGTGTGAAAGCCGTCCTTCACCTAGCTTGCTGGGAACACAAAGTTTCTCTTCAGTTGTAATCTCGACTCCATACATATATATGGGGAGGTAATAGCTCCAACTCGGTTTTATACTGAAAACTGCAGGAACTTCAAACCGGCACTAGGAAACAGACTGAGAAACCAGAGTAAAAGTTTCTCCTGCAACCCGTTCCTATTGTGCTAGATGAACGAACGTCTCTCCACATGCTCAGTTCTGAGAGATAAGTGTGTGTGAAAGCCGTCCTTCACCTAGCTTGTTGGGAACACAAAGTATCTCTTCAGTTGCAAACTCCACTCCATACATATATATGGGGAGGTACTAGCTCCAACTCGGTTTTACAGTGAAAACTGCAGGAACTTCAAACCGGCACTAGGAAACAGACTGAGAAACCAGAGTAAAGGTTCTCCTGCAACCCGTTCCCTTTGTGCTAGATGAACGAACGTCTCTCCACATGCTCAGTTCTGAGAGATAAGTGTGTGTGAAAGCCGTACTTCACCTTGCTTGTTGGGAACACAAAGTATCTCTTCAGTTGCAAACTCCACTCCATACATATATATGGGGAGGTACTAGCTCCAACTCGGTTTTTCAGTGAAAACTGCAGGAACTTCAAACCGGCACTAGGAAACAGACTGAGAAACCATAGTAAAAGTTTCTGATGCAACCATTTCCCTTTGTGCTAGATGAACGAACGACTCTCCACATGCTCAGTTCTGAGAGATAAGTGTGTGTGAAAGCCGTCCTTCACCTAACTTGTTGGGAACACAAAGTTTCTCTTCAGTTGCAAACTCCACTCCATACATATATATGCGGAGGTACTAGCTCCAACTCGGTTTTATATTGAAAACTGCAGGAACTTCAAACCGGCACTAGGAAACAGACTGAGAACCAGAGTAAAAGGTTCCCCTGCAACCCGTTCCCTTTGTGCTAGATGAACGAACGTCTCTCCACATGTTCAGTTCTGAGAGATAAGTGTGTGTGAAAGCCGTCCTTCACCTAGCTTGTTGGGAACACAAAGTTTCTCTTCAGTTTCAAACTCCACTCCATACATATATATGGGGAGGAACTAGCTCCAACTCGGTTTTACAGTGAAAACTGCAGGAACTTCAAACCGGCACTAGGAAACAGACTGAGAAACCAGAGTAAAAGGTTCTCATGCAACCCGTTCCCTTTGTGCTAGATGAACGAACGTCTCTCCCATGCTCAGTTCTGAGAGATAAGTGTGTGTGAAAGCCGTCCTTCACCTAGCTTGTTGGGATCACAAAGTATCTCTTCAGTTGCAAACTCCACTCCATACATATATATGGGGAGGTACTAGCTCCAACTCGGTTTTACAGTGAAAACTGCAGGAACTTCAAACCGGCACTAGGAAACAGACTGAGAAACCATAGTAAAAGTTTCTGATGCAACCCGTTCCCTTTGTGCTAGATGAACGAACGACTCTCCACATGCTCAGTTCTGAGAAATAAGTGTGTGTGAAAGCCGTCCTTCACCTAGCTTGTTAGGAATACAAAGTTTCTCTTCAGTTGCAAACTCCACTCCATACATATATATGCGGAGGTACTAGCTCCAACTCGGTTTTACAGTGAAAACTGCAGGAACTTCAAACCGGCACTAGGAAACAGACTGAGAAACCAAAGTAAAAGTTTCTCCTGCAACCCGTTCCCTTTGTGCTAGATGAACGAACATCTCTCCACATGCTCAATTCTGAGAGATAAGTGTGTGTGAAAGCCGTCCTTCACCTAGCTTGTTGGGAACACAAAGTATCTCTTCAGTTGCAAACTCCACTCCATACATATATATGGGGAGGTACTAGCTCCAACTCGGTTTTACAGTGAAAACTGCAGGAACTTCAAACCGGCACTAGGAAACAGACTGAGAAACCAGAGTAAAGGTTCTCCTGCAACCCGTTCCCTTTGTGCTAGATGAACGAACGTCTCTCCACATGCTCAGTTCTGAGAGATAATTGTGTGTGAAAGCCGTCCTTCACCTAGCTTGTTGGGAACACAAAGTATCTCTTCAGTTGCAAACTCCACTCCATACATATATATGGGGAGGAACTAGCTCCAACTCGGTTTTACAGTGAAAACTGCAGGAACTTCAAACCGGCACTAGGAAACAGACTGAGAAACCAGAGTAAAAGTTTCTCCTGCAACCCGTTCCCTTTGTGCTAGATGAACGAACGTCTCTCCACATGCTCAGTTCTGAGAGATAAGTGTGTGTGAAAGTCGTTCTTCACCTAGCTTGTTGGGATCACAAAGTTTCTCTTCAGTTGCAAACTGGACTCCATACATGTATATGGGGAGGTACTAGCTCCAACTCGGTTTTACAGTGAAAAATGAAGGAACTTCAAACCGGCACTAGGAAACAGACTGAGAAACCAGAGTAAAAGTTTCTCCTGCAACCCGTTCCGTTTGTGCTAGATGAACGAACGTCTCTCCACATGCTCAGTTCTGAGAGATATGTGTGTGTGAAAGCCGTCCTTCACTTAGCTTGTTGGGAACACAAAGTTTCTCTTCAGTTGCAAACTCCACTCCATACATATATATGCGGAGGTACTAGCTCCAACTCGGTTTTATATTGAAAACTGCAGGAACTTCAAACCGGCACTAGGAAACAGACTGAGAACCAGAGTAAAAGGTTCCCCTGCAACCCGTTCCCTTTGTGCTAGATGAACGAACGTCTCTCCACATGCTCAGTTCTGAGAGATAAGTGTGTGTGAAAGCCGTCCTTCAACTAGCTTGTTGGGAACACAAAGTTTCTCTTCAGTTGCAAACTCCACTCCATACATATATATGGGGAGGTACTAGCTCCAACTCGGTTTTACAGTGAAAACTGCAGGAACTTCAAACCGGCACTAGGAAACAGACTGAGAAACCAGAGTAAAAGGTTCTCCTGCAACCCGTTCCCTTTGTGCTAGATGAACGAACGTCTCTCCACATGCTCAGTTCTGAGAGATAATTGTGTGTGAAAGCCGTCCTTCACCTAGCTTGTTGGGAACACAAAGTTTCTCTTCTGTTGCAAACTCCACTCCATACATATTTATGGGGAGGTACTAGCTCCAACTCGGTTTTACAGTGAAAACTGCAGGAACTTCAAACCGGCACTAGGAAACAGACTGAGAAACCAGAGTAAAAGTTTCTGCTGCAACCCGTTCCCTTTGTGCTAGATGAACGAACGACTCTCCACATGCTCAGTTCTGAGAGATAAGTGTGTGTGAAAGCCGTCCTTCACCTAGCTTGTTAGGAATACAAAGTTTCTCTTCAGTTGCAAACTCCACTCCATACATATATATGCGGAGGTACTAGCTCCAACTCGGTTTTATAGTGAAAACTGCAGGAACTTCAAACCGGCACTAGGAAACAGACTGAGAAACCAGAGTAAAAGTTTCTACTGCAACCCGTTCCCTTTGTGCTAGATGAACGAACGTCTCTCCACATGCTCAGTTCTGAGAGATATGTGTGTGTCAAAGCCGTCCTTCACCTAGCTTGTTGGGAACACAAAGTATCTCTTCAGTTGCAAACTCCACTCCATACATATATATGGGGCGGTACTAGCTCCAACTCTGTTTTACAGTGAAAACTGCAGGAACTTCAAACCGGCACTAGGAAACAGACTGAGAAACCAGAGTAAAGGTACTCCTGCAACCCGTTCCCTTTGTGCTAGATGAACGAACGTCTCTCCACATGCTCAGTTCTGAGAGATAAGTGTGTGTGAAAGCCGTCCTTCACCTAGCTTGTTGGGAACACAAAGTATCTCTTCAGTTGCAAACTCCACTCCATACATATATATGGGGAGGAACTAGCTCCAACTCGGTTTTACAGTGAAAACTGCAGGAACTTCAAACCGGCACTAGGAAACAGACTGAAAAACCAGAGTAAAAGTTTCTACTGCAACCCGTTCCCTTTGTGCTAGATGAACGAACGTCTCTCCACATGCTCAGTTCTGAGAGATAAGTGTGTGTGAAAGCCGTCCTTCACCTAGCTTGTTGGGAACACAAAGTTTCTCTTCAGTTGCAAACTCCACTCCATACATATATAAGGGGAGGTACTAGCTCCAACTCGGTTTTACAGTGAAATCTGCAGGAACATCATACCGGCACTAGGAAACAGACTGAGAAACCAGAGTAAAAGTTTCTCCTGCAACCCGTTCCCTTTGTGCTAGATGAACGAACGTCTCTCCACATGCTCAGTTCTGAGAGATAAGTGTGTGTGAAAGCCGTCCTTCACCTAGCTTATTGGGAACACAAAGTTTCTCTTCAGTTGCAAACTCCACTCCATACATATATATGCGGAGGTACTAGCTCCAACTCGGTTTTATATTGAAAACTGCAGGAACTTCAAACCGGCACTAGGAAACAGACTGAGAAACCAGAGTAAAAGTTTCTCCTGCAACCCGTTCCCTTTGTGCTAGATGAACGAACGTCTCTCCACATGCTCAGTTCTGAGAGATAAGTGTGTGTGAAAGCCGTCCTTCATCTAGCTTGTTGGGAACACAAAGTATCTGTTCAGTTGCAAACTCCACTCCATACATATATATGGGGAGGTACTAGCTCCAACTCGGTTTTAGTGTGAAAACTGCAGGAACTTCAAACCGGCACTAGGAAAGAGTCTGAGAAACCAGAGTAAAGGTTCTCCTGCAACCCGTTCCCTTTGTGCTAGATGAACGAACGTCTCTCCACATGCTCAGTTCTGAGAGATATTTGTGTGTGAAAGCCGTCCTTCACCTAGCTTGTTGGGAACACAAAGTATCTCTTTAGTTGCAAACTCCACTCCATACATATATATGGGGAGGTACTAGCTCCAACTCGGTTTTACAGTGAAAACTGCAGGAACTTCAAACCGGCACTAGGAAACAGACTGAGAAACCAGAGTAAAAGTTTCTCCTGCAACCCGTTCCCTTTGTGCTAGATGAACGAACGTCTCTCCACATGCTCAGTTCTGAGAGATATGTGTGTGTGAAAGCCGTCCTTCACCTAGCTTGTTGGGAACACAAAGTATCTCTTCAGGTGCAAACTCCACTCCATACATATATATGGGGGGTACTAGCTCCAACTCGGTTTTACAGTGAAAACTGCAGGAACTTCAAACCGGCACTAGGAAACAGACTGAGAAACCAGAGTAAAAGTTTCTGCTGCAACCCGTACCCTTTGTGCTAGATGAACGAACGACTCTCCACATGCTCAGTTCTGAGAGATAAGTGTGTGTGAAAGCCGTCCTTCACCTAGCTTGTTAGGAATACAAAGTTTCTCTTCAGTTGCAAACTCCACTCCATACATATATATGGGGAGGAACTAGCTCCAACTCGGTTTTACAGTGAAAACTGCAGGAACTTCAAACCGGCACTAGGAAACAGACTGAGAAACCAGAGTAAAAGTTTCTCCTGCAACCCGTTCCCTTTGTGCTAGATGAACGAACGTCTCTCCACATGCTCAGTTCTGAGAGATAAGTGTGTGTGAAAGCCGTCCTTCACCTAGCTTTTTGGGAACACAAAGTTTCTCTTCAGTTGTAATCTCGACTCCATACATATATATGGGGAGGTAATAGCTCCAACTCGGTTTTATACTGAAAACTGCAGGAACTTCAAACCGGCACTAGGAAACAGACTGAGAAACCAGAGTAAAAGTTTCTCCTGCAACCCGTTCCTATTGTGCTAGATGAACGAACGTCTCTCCACATGCTCAGTTCTGAGAGATAAGTGTGTGTGAAAGCCGTCCTTCACCTAGCTTGTTGGGAACACAAAGTATCTCTTCAGTTGCAAACTCCACTCCATACATATATATGGGGAGGTACTAGCTCCAACTCGGTTTTACAGTGAAAACTGCAGGAACTTCAAACCGGCACTAGGAAACAGACTGAGAAACCAGAGTAAAGGTTCTCCTGCAACCCGTTCCCCTTGTGCTAGATGAACGAACGTCTCTCCACATGCTCAGTTCTGAGAGATAAGTGTGTGTGAAAGCCGTACTTCACCTTGCTTGTTGGGAACACAAAGTATCTCTTCAGTTGCAAACTCCACTCCATACATATATATGGGGAGGTACTAGCTCCAACTCGGTTTTTCAGTGAAAACTGCAGGAACTTCAAACCGGCACTAGGAAACAGACTGAGAAACCAGAGTAAAAGTTTCTCCTGCAACCCGTTCCCTTTGTGCTAGATGAACGAACGTCTCTCCACATGCTCAGTTCTGAGAGATAAGTGTGTGTGAAAGCCGTCCTTCACCTACCTTGTTGGGATCACAAAGTATCTCTTCAGTTGCAAACTCCACTCCATACATATATATGGGGAGGTACTAGCTCCAACTCGGTTTTACAGTGAAAACTGCAGGAACTTCAAACCGGCACTAGGAAACAGACTGAGAAACCATAGTAAAAGTTTCTGATGCAACCCGTTCCCTTTGTGCTAGATGAACGAACGACTCTCCACATGCTCAGTTCTGAGAGATAAGTGTGTGTGAAAGCCGTCCTTCACCTAGCTTGTTAGGAATACAAAGTTTCTCTTCAGTTGCAAACTCCACTCCATACATATATATGCGGAGGTACTAGCTCCAACTCGGTTTTACAGTGAAAACTGCAGGAACTTCAAACCGGCACTAGGAAACAGACTGAGAAACCAAAGTAAAAGTTTCTCCTGCAACCCGTTCCCTTTGTGCTAGTTGAACGAACGTCTCTCCACATGCTCAGTTCTGAGAGATAAGTGTGTGTGAAAGCCGTCCTTCACCTAGCTTGTTGGGAACACAAAGTATCTCTTCAGTTGCAAACTCCACTCCATACATATATATGGGGAGGTTCTAGCTCCAACTCGGTTTTACAGTGAAAACTGCAGGAACTTCAAACCAGCACTAGGAAACAGACTGAGAAACCAGAGTAAAGGTTCTCCTGCAACCCGTTCCTTTTGTGCTAGATGAACGAACGTCTCTCCACATGCTCAGTTCTGAGAGATAAGTGTGTGTGAAAGCCGTCCTTCAACTAGCTTGTTGGAAACACAAAGTATCTCTTCATTTGCAAACTCCACTCCATACATATATATGGGGAGGAACTAGCTCCAACTCGGTTTTACAGTGAAAACTGCAGGAACTTCAAACAGGCACTAGGAAACAGACTGAGAAACCAGAGTAAAAGTTTCTCCTGCAACCCGTTCCCTTTGTGCTAGATGAACGAACGTCTCTCCACATGCTCAGTTCTGAGAGATAAGTGTGTGTGAAAGTCGTCCTTCACCTAGCTTGTTGGGAACACAAAGTTTCTCTTCAGTTGCAAACTCAACTCCATACATGTATATGGGGAGGTACTAGCTCCAACTCGGTTTTACAGTGAAAACTGCAGGAACTTCAAACCGGCAGTAGGAAACAGACTGAGAAACCAGAGTAAAAGTTTCTCCTGCAACCCGTTCCCTTTGTGCTAGATGAACGAACGTCTCTCCACATGCTCAGTTCTGAGAGATAAGTGTGTGTGAAAGCCGTCCTTCAACTAGCTTGTTGGGAACACAAAGTTTCTCTTCAGTTGCAAACTCCACTCCATACATATATATGCGGAGGTACTAGCTCCAACTCGGTTTTATATTGAAAACTGCAGGAACTTCAAACCGGCACTAGGAAACAGACTGAGAACCAGAGTAAAAGGTTCCCCTGCAACCCGTTCCCTTTGTGCTAGATGAACGAACGTCTCTCCACATGTTCAGTTCTGAGAGATAAGTGTGTGTGAAAGCCGTCCTTCACCTAGCTTGTTGGGAACACAAAGTTTCTCTTCAGTTTCAAACTCCACTCCATACATATATATGGGGAGGAACTAGCTCCAACTCGGTTTTACAGTGAAAACTGCAGGAACTTCAAACCGGCACTAGGAAACAGACTGAGAAACCAGAGTAAAAGGTTCTCATGCAACCCGTTCCCTTTGTGCTAGATGAACGAACGTCTCTCCCATGCTCAGTTCTGAGAGATAAGTGTGTGTGAAAGCCGTCCTTCACCTAGCTTGTTGGGATCACAAAGTATCTCTTCAGTTGCAAACTCCACTCCATACATATATATGGGGAGGTACTAGCTCCAACTCGGTTTTACAGTGAAAACTGCAGGAACTTCAAACCGGCACTAGGAAACAGACTGAGAAACCATAGTAAAAGTTTCTGATGCAACCCGTTCCCTTTGTGCTAGATGAACGAACGACTCTCCACATGCTCAGTTCTGAGAGATAAGTGTGTGTGAAAGCCGTCCTTCACCTAGCTTGTTAGGAATACAAAGTTTCTCTTCAGTTGCAAACTCCACTCCATACATATATATGCGGAGGTACTAGCTCCAACTCGGTTTTACAGTGAAAACTGCAGGAACTTCAAACCGGCACTAGGAAACAGACTGAGAAACCAAAGTAAAAGTTTCTCCTGCAACCCGTTCCCTTTGTGCTAGATGAACGAACATCTCTCCACATGCTCAATTCTGAGAGATAAGTGTGTGTGAAAGCCGTCCTTCACCTAGCTTGTTGGGAACACAAAGTATCTCTTCAGTTGCAAACTCCACTCCATACATATATATGGGGAGGTACTAGCTCCAACTCGGTTTTACAGTGAAAACTGCAGGAACTTCAAACCGGCACTAGGAAACAGACTGAGAAACCAGAGTAAAGGTTCTCCTGCAACCCGTTCCCTTTGTGCTAGATGAACGAACGTCTCTCCACATGCTCAGTTCTGAGAGATAATTGTGTGTGAAAGCCGTCCTTCACCTAGCTTGTTGGGAACACAAAGTATCTCTTCAGTTGCAAACTCCACTCCATACATATATATGGGGAGGAACTAGCTCCAACTCGGTTTTACAGTGAAAACTGCAGGAACTTCAAACCGGCACTAGGAAACAGACTGAGAAACCAGAGTAAAAGTTTCTCCTGCAACCCGTTCCCTTTGTGCTAGATGAACGAACGTCTCTCCACATGCTCAGTTCTGAGAGATAAGTGTGTGTGAAAGTCGTTCTTCACCTAGCTTGTTGGGATCACAAAGTTTCTCTTCAGTTGCAAACTGGACTCCATACATGTATATGGGGAGGTACTAGCTCCAACTCGGTTTTACAGTGAAAAATGAAGGAACTTCAAACCGGCACTAGGAAACAGACTGAGAAACCAGAGTAAAAGTTTCTCCTGCAACCCGTTCCGTTTGTGCTAGATGAACGAACGTCTCTCCACATGCTCAGTTCTGAGAGATATGTGTGTGTGAAAGCCGTCCTTCACTTAGCTTGTTGGGAACACAAAGTTTCTCTTCAGTTGCAAACTCCACTCCATACATATATATGCGGAGGTACTAGCTCCAACTCGGTTTTATATTGAAAACTGCAGGAACTTCAAACCGGCACTAGGAAACAGACTGAGAACCAGAGTAAAAGGTTCCCCTGCAACCCGTTCCCTTTGTGCTAGATGAACGAACGTCTCTCCACATGCTCAGTTCTGAGAGATAATTGTGTGTGAAAGCCGTCCTTCACCTAGCTTGTTGGGAACACAAAGTTTCTCTTCTGTTGCAAACTCCACTCCATACATATTTATGGGGAGGTACTAGCTCCAACTCGGTTTTACAGTGAAAACTGCAGGAACTTCAAACCGGCACTAGGAAACAGACTGAGAAACCAGAGTAAAAGTTTCTGCTGCAACCCGTTCCCTTTGTGCTAGATGAACGAACGACTCTCCACATGCTCAGTTCTGAGAGATAAGTGTGTGTGAAAGCCGTCCTTCACCTAGCTTGTTAGGAATACAAAGTTTCTCTTCAGTTGCAAACTCCACTCCATACATATATATGCGGAGGTACTAGCTCCAACTCGGTTTTATAGTGAAAACTGCAGGAACTTCAAACCGGCACTAGGAAACAGACTGAGAAACCAGAGTAAAGTTTCTCCTGCAACCCGTTCCCTTTGTGCTAGTTGAACGAACGTCTCTCCACATGCTCAGTTCTGACAGATAAGTGTGTGTGAAAGCCGTCCTTCACCTAGCTTGTTGGGAACACAAAGTTTCTCTTCAGTTGCAAACTCCACTCCATACATATATATGGGGAGGTACTAGCTCCAACTCGGTTTTACAGTGAAAACTGCAGGAACTTCAAACCGGCACTAGGAAACAGACTGAGAAACCAGAGTAAAAGTTTCTCCTGCAACCCGTTCCCTTTGTGCTAGATGAACGAACGTCTCTCCACATGCTCAGTTCTGAGAGATAATTGTGTGTGAAAGCCGTCCTTCACCTAGCTTGTTGGGAACACAGAGTTTCTCTTCAGTTGCAAAATCCACTCCATACATATATATGGGGAGGAACTAACTCCAACTCGGTTGTACAGTGAAAACTGCAGGAAATGCAAACCGGCACTAGGAAACAGACTGAGAAACCAGAGTAAAAGTTTCTCTTGCAACCCGTTCCCTTTGTGCTAGATGAACGAATGTCTCTCCACATGCTCAGTTCTGAGAGATAAGTGTGTTTGAAAGCCGTCCTTCACCGAGCTTGTTGGGAACACAAAGTTCTCTTCAGTTGCAAACTCCACTCCATACATATATATGGGGAGGAACTAGCTCCAACTCGGTTTTACAGTGAAAACTGCAGGAACTTCAAACCGGCACTAGGAAACAGACTGAGAAACCAGAGTAAAAGTTTCTCTTGCAACACGTTCGGTTTGTGCTAGATGAACGAACGTCTCTCCACATGCTCAGTTCTGAGAGATAAGTGTGTGTGAAAGCCGTCCTTCACATAGCTTGTTGGGAACACAAAGTTTCTCTTCAGTTGCAAACTCCACTCGATACATATATATGGGGAGGTACTAGCTCCAACTCGGTTTTACAGTGAAAACTGCAGGAACTTCAAACCGGCACTAGGAAACAGACTGAGAAACCAGAGTAAAAGTTTCTCCTACAACCCGTTCCGTTTGTGCTAGATGAACGAACGTCTCTCCACATGCTCAGTTCTGAGAGATAAGTGTGTGTGAAAGCCGTCCTTCACATAGCTTGTTGGGAACACAAACTTTTTCTACAGTTGCAAACTCCACTCCATACATATATATGGGGAGGTACTAGCTCCAACACGGTTTTACAGTGAAAACTGCAGGAACTTCAAAACGGCACTAGGAAACAGACTGAGAAACCAGAGTAAAAGGTTCTCCTGCAACCCGTTCCATTTGTGCTAGATGAACGTACTTCTCTCCACATGCTCAGTTCTGAGAGATAAGTGTGTGTGAAAGCCGTCCTTCACCTAGCTTGTTGGGAACACAAAGTTTCTCTTCAGTTGCAAACTCAACTCCATACATATATATGGGGAGGAACTAGCTCCAACTCGGTTTTACAGTGAAAACTGCAGGAACTTCAAACCGGCACTAGGAAACAGACTGAGAATCCAGATTAAAAGTTTCTCCTGCAACCCGTTCCCTTTGTGCTAGATGAACGAACGTCTCTCCACATGCTCAGTTCTGAGAGATAAGTGTGTGTGAAATCCGTCCTTCACCTAGCTTGTTGGGAACAGAAAGTTTCTCTTCAGTTGCTAACTCCACTCGATACATATATATGGGGAGGTACTAGCACCAACTCGGTTTTACAGTGAAAACTGCAGGAACTTCAAACCGGCACTAGGAAACAGACTGAGAAACCAGAGTAAAAGGTTCTCCTGCAACCCGTTCCCTTTGTGCAAGATGAACGAACGTCTCTCCACATGCTCAGTTCTGAGAGATAAGTGTGTGTGAAAGCCGTCCTTCACCTAGCTTGTTGGGAACACAAAGTTTTTTCTTCAGTTGCAAACTCCACTCCATACATATATATGGGGAGGTACTAGCTCCAACTCGGTTTTACAGTGAAAACTGCAGGAACTTCAAACCGGCACTAGGAAACAGACTGAGAAACCAGAGTAAAAGTTTCTCCTGCAAACCGTTCCCTTTGTGCTAGATGAACGAACGTCTCTCCACATGCTCAGTTCTGAGAGATAAGTGTGTGTGAAAGCCGTCCTTCACCTAGCTTGTTGGGAACACAGAGTTTCTCTTCAGTTGCAAACTCCACTCCATACATATATATGGGGAGGAACAAGCTCCAACTCGGTTTTACAGTGAAAACTGCAGGAACTTCAAACCGGCACTAGGAAACAGACTGAGACACCAGAGTAAAAAGTTCTCCTGCAACCCGTTCCCTTTGTGCTAGATGAACGAACGTCTCTCCACATGCTCAGTTCTGAGAGATAAGTGTGTGTGAAAGCCGTCCTTCACCTAGCTTGTTGGGAACACAAAGTTTCTCTTCAATTGCAAACCCCTCTCCATACATATATATGGGGAGGTACTAACTCCAACTCTGTTTTACAGTGAAAACTGCAGGGACTTCAAACCGGCACTAGGAAACAGACTGAGAAACCAGAGTAAAAGTTTCTCCTGCAACCCTTTCTCTTTGTGCTAGATGAACGAACGACTCTCCACATGCTCAGTTCTGAGAGATACGTGTGTGTGAAAGCCGTCCTTCACCTAGCTTGTTAGGAATACAAAGATTCTCTTCAGTTGCAAACTCCACTCCCTACATATATATGCGGAGGTACTAGCTCCAACTCGGTTTTACAGTGAAAACTGCAGGAACTTCAAACCGGCACTAGGAAACAGACTGAGAAACCAGAGTAAAAGTTTTTCCTGCAAACCGTTCCCTTTGTGCTAGGTGAACGAACGTCTCTCCACATGCTCAGTTCTGAGAGATAAGTGTGTGTGAAAGCCGTCCTTCACCTAGCTTGTTGGGAACACAAAGTTTCTCTTCAGTTACAAACTCCACTCCATACATATATATGGGGAGGAACTAGCTCCAACTCGGTTTTACAGTGAAAACTGCAGGAACTTCAAACCGGCACTAGGAAACAGACTGAGAAGCCAGAATTAAAGGTTCTCCTGCAACCCGTTCCTTTGTGCTAGATGAATGAACGTCTCTCCACATGCTCAGTTCTGAGAGATATGTGTGTGTGAAAGCCGTCCTTCACCTAGCTTGTTATGAATACAAAGTTTCTCTTCAGTTGCAAACTCCACTCCATACATATATATGCGGAGGTTCTAGCTCCAACTCGGTTTTATAGTGAAAACTGCAGGAACTTCAAACCGGCACTAGGAAACAGACTGAGAAACCAGAGTAAAAGTTTCTCCTGCAACCCGTTCCATTTGTGCTAGATGAACGAACGTCTCTCCACATGCTCAGTTCTGAGAGATATGTGTGTGTGAAAGCCGTCCTTCACCTATCTTGTTGGGAACCCAAAGAATCTCTTCAGTTGGAAACTCCACTCCATACATATATATATGGAGGAACTAGCTCCAACTCGGTTTTACAGTGAAAACTGCAGGAACTTCAAACCGGCACTAGGAAACAGACTGAGAAACCAGAGTAAAAGGTTCCCTGCAAACCGTTCCCTTTGTGCTAGATGAACGAACGTCTCTCCACATGCTCAGTTCTGAGAGATAAGTGTGTGTGAAAGCCGTCCTTCACCTAGCTTGTTGGGAACACAAAGTTTCTCTTCAGTTGCAAACTCCACTCCATACATATATATGGGGAGGTACTAGCTCCAACTCGGTTTTACAGTGAAAACTGCAGGAACTTCAAACCGGCACTAGGAAACAGACTGAGAAACCAGAGTAAAAGATTCTCCTGCAACCCGTTCCCTTTGTGCTAGATGAACGAACGTCTCTCCACATGCTCAGTTCTGAGAGATAAGTGTGTGTGAAAGCCGTCCTTCACCTAGCTTGTTGGGAACACAGAGTTTCTCTTCAGTTGCAAACTCCACTCCATACATATATATGGGGAGGAACTAGCTCCAACTCGGTTGTACAGTGAAAACTGCAGGAAATGCAAACCGGCACTAGGAAACAGACTGAGAAACCACAGTAAAAGGTTCTCCTGCAACCCGTTCCCTTTGTGCTAGATGAACGAACGTCTCTCCACATGCTCAGTTCTGAGAGATAACTGTGTGTGAAAGCCGTCCTTCACCTAGCTTGTTGGGAACACAAAGTTCTCTTCAGTTGCAAACTCCACTCCATACATATATACGGGGAGGAACAAGCTCCAACTCGGTTTTACAGTGAAAACTGCAGGAACTTCAAACCGGCACTAGGAAACAGACTGAGAAACCAGAGTAAAAGTTTCTCATGCAACCCGTTCCCTTTGTGCTAGATGAACGAACGTCTCTCCACATGCTCAGTTCTGAGAGATAAATGTGTGTGAAAGCCGTCCTTCACATAGCTTGTTGGGAACACAAAGTTTCTCTTCAGTTGCAAACTCCACTCCTTACATATATATGGGGAAGTACTACCTCCAACTCGGTTTTACAGTGAAAACTGCAGGAACTTCAAACCGGCACTAGGAAACAGACTGAGAAACCAGAGTAAAAGTTTCTCCTGCAACCCTTTCCCTTTGTGCTAGATGAATGAACGACTCTCCACATGCTCAGTTCTGAGAGATAAGTGTGTGTAAAAGCCGTCCTTCACCTAGCTTGTTGGGAACACAAAGTTTCTCTTCAGTTGCAAACTCCACTCCATACATATATATGGGGAGGAACTAGCTCCAACTCGGTTTTACAGTGAAAACTGCAGGAACTTCAAACCGGCACTAGGAAACAGACTGAGAAACCAGAGTAAAAGTTTCTCCTGCTACCCGTTCTCTTTTTGCTAGATGAACGAACGTCTCTCCACATGCTCAGTTCTGAGAGATAAGTGTGTGTGAAAGCCGTCCTTCACCTAGCTTGTTGGGAACACAAACTTTCTCTTCAGTTGCAAACTCCACTCCATACATATATATGGGGAGGTACTAGCTCCAACTCGGTTTTACCGTGAAAACTGCAGGAACTTCAAACCGGCACTAGGAAACAGACTGAGAAACCAGAGATAAAATTTCGCCTGCAACCCGTTCCCTTTGTGCTAGATGAACGAACGTCTCTCCACATGCTCAGTTCTGAGAGATAAGTGTGTGTGAAAGCCGTCCTTCACCTAGCTTGTTGGGAACACAAAGTTCTCTTCAGTTGCAAACTCCACTCCATATATATATATGGGGAGGAACTAACTCCAACTCGGTTTTACAGTGAAAACTGCAGGAACTTCAAACCGGCACTAGGAAACAGACTGAGAAACCGGAGTAAAAGTTTCTCCTGCAACCCGTTCCCTTTGTGCTAGATGAACGAACGTCTCTCCACATGCTCAGTTCTGAGAGATAAGTGTGTGTGAAAGCCGTCCTTCACCTAGCGTGTTGGGAACACAAACTTTATCTTCAGTTGCAAACTCCACTCCATACATATATATGGTGAGGAACTAGCTCCAACTCGGTTTTACAGTGAAAACTGCAGGAACTTCAAACCGGCACTAGGAAACAGACTGAGAAACCAGAGTAAAAGTTTCTCCTGCAACCCGTTCCCTTTGTGCTAGATGAACGAACGTCTCTCCACATGCTCAGTTCTGAGAGATAAGTGTGTGTGAAAGCCGTCCTTCACCTAGCTTGTTGGGAACACAAAGTATCTCTTCAGTTGCAAACTCCACTCCATACATATATATGGGGAGGAACTATCTCCAACTCTGTTTTACAGTGAAAACTGCAGGAAATTCAAACCGGAACTAGGAAACAGACTGAGAAACCAGAGTAAAAGTTTCTCCTGCAACCCGTTCCCTTTGTGCTAAATGAACGAACGTCTCTCCACATGCTCAGTTCTGAGAGATAAGTGTGTGTGAAAGCCGTCCTTCACCTAGCTTGTTGGGAACACAAAGTTTCTCTTCAATTGCCAACTCCACTCGATACATATATAGTGGAGGTACTAGCTCCAACTCGGTTTTACAGTGAAAACTGCAGGAACTTCAAACCGGCACCAGGAAACAGACTGAGAAACCCGAGTAAATGTTTCTCCTGCAACCCGTTCCGTTTGTGCTAGATGAACGAACGTCTCTCCACATGCTCAGTTCTGAGAGATAATTGTGTGTGAAAGCCGTCCTTCACCTAGCTTGTTGGTAACACAAAGTTTCTCTTCAGTTGCAAACTCCACTCCATACATATATATGGGGAGGTACTAGCTCCAACTCGGTTTTACAGTGAAAAATGCAGGAACTTCAAACCGGCACTAGGAAACAAACTGAGAAACCAGAGTAAAAGTTTCTCCTGCAACCCATTCCCTTTGTGCTAGTTGAACGAACGTCTCTCCACATGCTCAGTTCTGAGAGATAAGTGTGTGTGAAAGCCGTCCTTCACCTAGCTTGTTGGGAACACAAAGTATCTCTTCAGTTGCAAACTCCTCTCCATACATATATATGGGGAGGAACTAGCTCCAACTCGGTTTTACAGTGAAAACTGCAGGATCTTCAAACCGGCACTAGGAAACAGACTGAGAAACCAGAGTAAAAGTTTCTCCTGCAACCCGTTACCTTTTTGCTAGATTAACGAACGTCTCTCCACATGCTCAGTTCTGAGAAATAAGTGTGTGTGAAAGCCGTCCTTCACCTAGCTTCTTGGGAACACAAAGTTTCTCTTCAATTGCCAACTCCACTCGATACATATATAGGGGAGGTACTAGCTCCAACTCGGTTTTACAGTGAAAACTGCAGGAACTTCAAACCGGCACTAGGAAACAGACTGAGAAACCAGAGTAAAAGTTTCTCCTGCAACCAGTTCCGTTTGTGCTAGATGAACGAACGTCTCTCCACATGCTCAGTTCTGAGAGGTAATTGTGTGTGAAAGCCGTCCTTCACCTAGCTTGTTGGTAACACAAAGTTTGTCTTCAGTTGCAAACTCCACTCCATACATATATATGGGGAGGTACTAGCTCCAACTCGGTTTTACAGTGAAAACTGCAGGAACTTCAAACCGGCACTAGGAAACAGACTGAGAAACCAGAGTAAAAGTTTCTCCTGCAACCCGTTCCCTTTGTGCTAGATGAATGAACGACTCTCCACATGCTCAGTTCTGAGAGATAAGTGTGTGTGAAAGCCGTCCTTCACCTAGCTTGTTAGGAATACAAAGTTTCTCTTCAGTTGCAAATTCCACTCCATACATATATATGCGGAGGTACTAGCTACAACTCAGTTTTATAGTGAAAACTGCAGGAACTTCAAACCGGCACTAGGAAACAGACTGAGAAACCAGAGTAAAAGATTCTCCTGCAACCAGTTCCCTTTGTGCTAGATGAACGAACGTCTCTCCACATGCTCAGTTCTGAGAGATAAGTGTGTGTGAAAGCCGTCCTTCACCTAGCTTGTTGGGAACACAAAGTATCTCTTCAGTTGCAAACTCCACTCCATACATATATATGGGGAGGTACTAGCTCCAACACGGTTTTACAGTGAAAACTGCAGGAACTTGAAACCGGCACTAGGAAACAGACTGAGAAACCAGAGTAAAAGTTTCTCCTGCAACCCTTTCCCTTTGTGCTAGATGAACGAACGTCTCTCCACATGCTCAGTTCTGAGAGATAAGTGTGTGTGAAAGCCGTACTTCACCTAGCTTGTTGGGAACACAAAGTATCTCTTCAGTTGCAAACTCCACTCCATATATATATATGGGGAGGAACTAGCTCCAACTCGGTTTTACAGTGAAAACTGCAGGAACTTCAAACCGGCACTAGGAAACAGACTGAGAAACCAGAGTAAAAGTTTCTCCTGCAACCCGTTCCCTTTGTGCTAGATGAACGAACGTCTCTCCACATGCTCAGTTCTGAGAGATAAGTGTGTGTGAAAGCCGTCCTTCACCTAGCTTGTTGGGAACACAAACTTTCTCTTCAGTTGCAAACTCCACTCCATACATATATATGGGGAGGTACTAGCTCCAACTCGGTTTTACAGTGAAAACTGCAGGAACTTCAATCCGGCACTAGGAAACAGACTGAGAAACCAGAGTTAAAATTTCTCCTGCAACCCATTCCCTTTGTGCTAGATGAACGAACGTCTCTCCACATGCTCAGTTCTGAGAGATAAGTGTGTGTGAAAGCCGTCCTTCACCTAGCTTGTTGGGAACACAAAGTTCTCTTCAGTTGCAAACTCCAATCCATACATATATATGGGGAGGAACTAGCACCAACTCGATTTTACAGTGAAAACTGCAGGAACTTCAAACCGGCACTAGGAAACAGACTGAGAAACCAGAGTAAAAGTTTCTCCTGCAACCCGTTCCCTTTGTGCTAGATGAACGAAAGTCTCTCCACATGCTCAGTTCTGAGAGATAATTGTGTGTGAAAGTCGTCCTTCACAGAGCTTGTTGGGAACACAAACTTTGTCTTCAGTTGCAAACTCCACTCCATAAATATATATGGGGAGGTACTAGCTCCAACTCGGTTTTACAGTGAAAACTGCAGGAACTTCAAACCGACACTAGGAAACAGACTGAAAAACCACAGATAAAGTTTCTCCTGCAACCCGTTCCCTTTGTGCTAGATGAACGAACTTCTCTCCACATGCTCAGTTCTGAGAGATAAGTGTGTGTGAAAGCCGTCCTTCACCTAGCTTGTTGGGAACACAAAGTATCTCTTCAGTTGCAAACTCCACTCCATACATATATATGGGGAGGTACTAGCTCCAACTCGGTTTTGCAGTGAAAACTGCCGGAACTTCAACCCGGCACTAGGAAACAGACTGAGAAACCAGAGTAAAAGTTTCTCCTGCAACCCGTTCCCTTTGTGGTAGATGAACGAACGTCTCACCACATGCTCAGTTCTGAGAGATAAGTGTGTGTGAAAGCGGTCCTTCACCTAGCTTGTTAGGAATACAAAGTTTCTCTTCATTTGCAAACTCCACTCCATACATATATATGCGGAGGTACTAGCTCCAACTCAGTTTTATAGTGAAAACTGCAGGAACTTCAAACCGGCACTAGGAAACAGACTGAGAAACCAGAGTAAAAGATTCTCCTGCAACCCGTTCCCTTTGTGCTAGATGAACGAACGTCTCTCCACATGCTCAGTTCTGAGAGATAAGTGTGTGTGAAAGCCGTCCTTCACCTAGCTTGTTGGGAACACAAAATTTCTCTTCAGTTGAAAAATCCACTCCATACATATTTATGGTGAGGTACTAGCTCAACTCGGTTTTACAGTGAAAACTGCAGGAACTTCAAACCGGCACTAGGAAACAGACTGAGAAACCAGAGTAAAAGTTTCACCTGCAACCCTTTCCCTTTGTGCTAGATGAACGAACGACTCTCCACATGCTCAGTTCTGAGAGATAAGTGTGTGTGAAAGCCGTCCTTCACCTAGCTTGTTGGGAACACAAAGTTTCTCTTCAGTTGCAAACTCCACTCCATACATATATATGGGGAGGTACTAGCTCCAACTCGGTTTTACAGTGAAAACTGCAGGAACTTCAAACCGGCACTAGGAAACAGACTGAGAAACCAGAGTAAAAGTTTCTCCTGCAACCCGTTCCTTTTGTGCTAGATGAACGAACGTCTCTCCACATGCTCAGTTCTGAGAGATAAGTGTGTGTGAAAGCCGTCCTTCACCTAGCTTGTTAGGAATACAAAGTTTCTCTTCAGTTGCAAACTCCACTCCATACATATATATGCGGAGGTACTAGCTCCAACTCAGTTTTATAGTGAAAACTGCAGGAACTTCAAACCGGCACTAGGAAACAGACTGAGAAACCAGAGTAAAAGATACTCCTGCAACCCGTTCCCTTTGTGCTAGATGAACGAACGTCTCTCCACATGCTGAGTTCTGAGAGATATTTGAGTGTGAAAGCCGTCCTTCACCTAGCTTGTTGGGAACACAAACTTTGTCTTCAGTTGCAAACTCCACTCCATACATATATATGGGGAGGTACTAGCTCCAACTCGGTTTTACAGTGAAAACTGCAGGAACTTCAAACCGACACTAGGAAACAGACTGAGAAACCAGAGGTAAAGTTTCTCCTGCAACCCGTTCCCTTTGTGCTAGATGAACGAACGTCTCTCCACATGCTCAGTTCTGAGAGATAAGTGTGTGTGAAAGCCGTCCTTCACCTAGCTTGTTGGGAACACAAAGTTCTCTTCAGTTGCAAACTCCACTCCATACATATATATGGGGAGGAACTAGCTCCAACTCGGTTTTACAGTGAAAACTGCAGGAACTTCAAACCGGCACTAGGAAACAGACTGAGAAACCAGAGTAAAAGTTTCCCCTGCAACCCGTTCCATTTGTGCTAGATGAACGAACGTCTCTCTACATGATCAGTTCTGAGAGATAATTGTGTGTGAAAGCCGTCCTTCACCTAGCTTGTTGGGAACACAAACTTTCTCTTCAGTTGCAAACTCCACTCCATACATATATATGGGGAGGTACTAGCTCCAACTCGGTTTTACAGTGAAAACTGCAGGAACTTCAAACCGACACTAGGAAACAGACTGAGAAACCAGAGTTTAAGTTTCTCCTGCAACCCGTTCCCTTTTTGCTAGATGAACGAACGTCTCTCCACATGATCAGTTCTGAGAGATAAGTGTGTGTGAAAGCCGTCCTTCACCTAGCTTGTTGGGAACACAAAGTTCTCTTCAGTTGCAAACTCCACTCCATACATATATATGGGGAGGAACTAGCTCCAACTCGGTTTTACAGTGAAAACTGCAGGAACTTCAAACCGGCACTAGGAAACAGACTGAGAAACCAGAGTAAAAGTTTCTCCTGCAAACCGTTCCCTTTGTGCTAGATGAACGAACGTCTCTCCACATGCTCAGTTCTGAGAGATAATTGTGTGTGAAAGCCGTCCTTCACCTAGCTTGTTGGGAACATAAACTTTGTCTTCAGTTGCAAACTCCACTCCATACATATATATGGGGAGGTACTAGCTCCAACTCGGTTTTACAGTGAAAACTGCAGGAACTTCAAACCGACACTAGGAAACAGACTGAGAAACCAGAGGTAAAGTTTTTCCTGCAAACCGTTCCCTTTGTGCTAGATGAACGAACGTCTCTCCACATGCTCAGTTCTGAGAGATAAGTGTGTTTGAAAGCCGTCCTTCACCTAGCTTGTTGGGAACACAAACTTTCTCTTCAGTTGCAAACTCCACTCCATACATATATATGGGGAGGTACTAGCTCCAACTCGGTTTTACAGTGAAAACTGCAGGAACTTCAAACCGGCACTAGGAAACAGACTGAGAAACCAGAGTAAAAGATTCACCTGCAACCCGTTCCATTTGTGCTAGATGAACGAACGTCTCTCCACATGCTCAGTTCTGAGAGATAAGTGTGTGTGAAAGCCGTCCTTCACCTAGCTTGTTGGGAACACAAATTTTCTCTTCAGTTGCAAACTCCACTCCATACACATATATGGGGAGGTACTAGCTCCAACTCGGTTTTACAGTGAAAACTGCAGGAACTTCAAACCGACCCTAGGAAACAGACTGAGAAACCAGAGTTAAAGTTTCTCCTGCAACCCGTTCCCTTTTTGCTAGATGAACGAACGTCTCTCCACATGCTCAGTTCTGAGAGATAAGTGTGTGTGAAAGCCTTCCTTCAACTAGCTTGTTGGGAACACAAAGTTCTCTTCAGTTGCAAACCCCACTCCATACATATATATGGGGAGGAACTAGCTCCAACTCGATTTTACAGTGAAAACTGCAGGAACTTCAAACCGGCACTAGGAAACAGACTGAGAAACCAGAGTAAAAGTTTCTCCTGCAAACCGTTCCCTTTGTGCTAGATGAACGAACGTCTCTCCACATGCTCAGTTCTGAGAGATAATTGTGTGTGAAAGCCGTCCTTCACCTAGCTTGTTGGGAACATAAACTTTGTCTTCAGTTGCAAACTCCACTCCATACATATATATGGGGAGGTACTAGCTCCAACTCGGTTTTACAGTGAAAACTGCAGGAACTTCAAACCGGCACTAGGAAACAGACTGAGAAACCAGAGTAAAATGTTCTCCTGCAACCCGTTCCCTTTGTGCTAGATGAACGAAAGTCTCTCCACATGCTCAGTTCTGAGAGATCAGTGTGTGTGAAAGCCGTCCTTCACCTAGCTTGTTGGGAACACAAAGATTCTCTTCAGTTGCAAACTCCACTCCATACATATATATGGGGAGGAACTAGCTCCAACTCGGTTTTACAGTGAAAACTGCAGGAACTTCAAACCGGCACTAGGAAACAGACTGAGAAACCAGAGTAAAAGTTTCTCCTGCAAACCGTTCCCTTTGTGCTAGATGAACGAACGTCTCTCCACATGCTCAGTTCTGAGAGATAATTGTGTGTGAAAGCCGTCCTTCACCTAGCTTGTTGGGAACATAAACTTTGTCTTCAGTTGCAAACTCCACTCCATACATATATATGGGGAGGTACTAGCTCCAACTCGGTTTTACAGTGAAAACTGCAGGAACTTCAAACCGACACTAGGAAACAGACTGAGAAACCAGAGGTAAAGTTTTTCCTGCAAACCGTTCCCTTTGTGCTAGATGAACGAACGTCTCTCCACATGCTCAGTTCTGAGAGATAAGTGTGTTTGAAAGCCGTCCTTCACCTAGCTTGTTGGGAACACAAACTTTCTCTTCAGTTGCAAACTCCACTCCATACATATATATGGGGAGGTACTAGCTCCAACTCGGTTTTACAGTGAAAACTGCAGGAACTTCAAACCGGCACTAGGAAACAGACTGAGAAACCAGAGTAAAAGATTCACCTGCAACCCGTTCCATTTGTGCTAGATGAACGAACGTCTCTCCACATGCTCAGTTCTGAGAGATAAGTGTGTGTGAAAGCCGTCCTTCACCTAGCTTGTTGGGAACACAAATTTTCTCTTCAGTTGCAAACTACACTCCATACACATATATGGGGAGGTACTAGCTCCAACTCGGTTTTACAGTGAAAACTGCAGGAACTTCAAACCGACCCTAGGAAACAGACTGAGAAACCAGAGTTAAAGTTTCTCCTGCAACCCGTTCCCTTTTTGCTAGATGAACGAACGTCTCTCCACATGCTCAGTTCTGAGAGATAAGTGTGTGTGAAAGCCTTCCTTCAACTAGCTTGTTGGGAACACAAAGTTCTCTTCAGTTGCAAACCCCACTCCATACATATATATGGGGAGGAACTAGCTCCAACTCGATTTTACAGTGAAAACTGCAGGAACTTCAAACCGGCACTAGGAAACAGACTGAGAAACCAGAGTAAAAGTTTCTCCTGCAAACCGTTCCCTTTGTGCTAGATGAACGAACGTCTCTCCACATGCTCAGTTCTGAGAGATAATTGTGTGTGAAAGCCGTCCTTCACCTAGCTTGTTGGGAACATAAACTTTGTCTTCAGTTGCAAACTCCACTCCATACATATATATGGGGAGGTACTAGCTCCAACTCGGTTTTACAGTGAAAACTGCAGGAACTTCAAACCGGCACTAGGAAACAGACTGAGAAACCAGAGTAAAATGTTCTCCTGCAACCCGTTCCCTTTGTGCTAGATGAACGAAAGTCTCTCCACATGCTCAGTTCTGAGAGATCAGTGTGTGTGAAAGCCGTCCTTCACCTAGCTTGTTGGGAACACAAAGATTCTCTTCAGTTGCAAACTCCACTCCTTACAAATTTATGGGGAGGTACTAGCTCCAACTCGGTTTTACAGTGAAAACTGCAGGAACTTCAAACCGGCACTAGGTAACAGACTGAGAAACCAGAGTAAAAGTTTCTCCTGCAACCATTTCCCTTTGTGCTAGATGAACGAACGACTCTCCACATGCTCAGTTCTGAGAGATAAGTGTGTGTGAAAGCCGACCTTCACCTAGCTTGTTAGGAATACAAAGTTTCTCTTCAGTTGCAAACTCCACTCCATACATATATATGCGGAGGTACTAGCACCAACTCGGTTTTATAGTGAAAACTGCAGGAACTTCAAACCGGCACTAGGAAACAGACTGAGAAACCAGAGTAATAGTTTCTCCTGCAACCCGTTCCCTTTGTGCTAGATGAATGAACGTCTCTCCACATGCTCAGTTCTGAGAGATAAGTGTGTGTGAAAGCCGTCCTTCACCTAGCTTGTTGGGAACACAAAGTATCTCTTCAGTTGCAAACTCCACTCCATACATATATATGGGGAGGAACTAGCTCCAACTCGGTTTTACAGTGAAAACTGCAGGAACTTCAAACCGGCACTAGGAAACAGACTGAGAAACCAGAGTAAAACTTTCTCCTGCAACCCGTTCCCTTTGTGCTAGATGAACGAACGTCTCTCCTCATGCTCAGTACTGAGAGATAAGTGTGTGTGAAAGCCGTCCTTCACCTAGCTTTTTGGGAACACAAAGTTTCTCTTCAGTTGCAAACTCCACTCCATACATATATATTGGGAGGTACTAGCTCCAACTCGGTTTTACAGTGAAAACTGCAGGAACTTCAAACCGGCACTAGGAAACAGACTGAGAAACCAGAGTAAAAGTTTCCACTGCAACCCGTTCCCTTTGTGCTAGATGAACGAACGTCTCTCCACATGCTCAGTTCTGAGAGATAAGTGTGTGTGAAAGCCGTCCTTCACCTAGCTTGTTGGGAACACAAAGTTTCTCTTCAGTTGCAAACTCCACTCCATACATATATATGCGGAGGTACTAGCTCCAACTCGGTTTTATAGTGAAACATGCAGGAACTTCAAACCGGCACTAGGAAACAGACTGAGAAACCAGAGTAAAAGTTTCTCCTGCAACCCGTTCCCTTTGTGCTAGATGAACGAACGTCTCTCCACATGCTCAGTTCTGAGAGATAAGTGTGTGTGAAAGCCATCCTTCACCTAGCTTGTTGGGAACACAAAGTTTCTCTTCAGTTGCAAACTCCACTCCATACACATATATGGGGAGGAACAAGCTCCAACTCCGGTTTACAGTGAAAACTGCAGGAACTTCAAACCGGCACTAGGAAACAGACTGAGAAACCAGAGTAAAAGTTTCTCCTGCAACCCGTTCCCTTTGTGCTAGATGAACGAACGTCTCTCCACATGCTCAGTTCTGAGTGATAAGTGTGTGTGAAAGCCGTCCTTCAACTAGCTTGTTGGGAACACAAAGTTTCTCTTCAGTTGCAAACTCCACTCCATAAATATATATGGGGAGGTACTAGCTCCAACTCGGTTTTACAGTGAAAACTGTAGGAACTTCAAACCTGCACTAGGAAACAGACTGAGAAACCAGAGTAATAGTTTCTCCTGCAACCCGTTCTTTTGTGCTAGATGAACGAATGTCTCTCCACATGCTCAGTTCTGAGAGATAATTGTGTGTGAAAGCCGTCCTTCACCTAGCTTGTTGGGAACACAAACTTTCTCTTCTGTTGCCAACTCCACTCCATACATATATATGGGGAGGTACTAGCTCCAACTCGGTTTTACAGTGAAAACTGCAGGAACTTCAAACCGACACTAGGAAACAGACTGAGATACCAGAGTTAAAGTTTCTCCGGCAACCCGTTTCCTTTGTGCTTGATGAACGAACGTCTCTCCACATGCTCAGTTCTGAGAGTTAAATGTGTGTGAAAGCCGTCCTTCACCTAGCTTGTTGGGAACACAAAGTTCTCTTCAGTTGCAAACCCCACTCCAAAAATATATATGGGGAGGAACTAGCTCCAACTCGGTTTTACAGTGAAAATTGCAGGAACTTCAAACCGGCACTAGGAAACAGACTGAGAAACCAGAGTAAAAGTTTCTCCTGCAACCTGTTCCCTTTGTGCTAGATGAACGAACGTCTCTCCACATGCTCAGTTCTGAGAGATAAGTGTGTGTGAAAGCCGTCCTTCACCTATCTTGTTGGGAACACAAACTTTCTCTTCTGTTGCAAACTCCACTCCATACATATATATGGGGAGGTACTAGCTCCAACTCGGTTTTACAGTGAAAACTGCAGGAACTTCAAACCGACACTAGAAAACAGACTGAGAAACCAGAGTTAAAGTTTCTCCTGCAACCCGTTCCCTTTGTGCTTGATGAACGAACGTCTCTCCACATGCTCAGTTCTGAGAGATTTAAGTGTGTGAAAGCCGTCCTTCACCTAGCTTGTTGGGAACACAAAGTTCTCTTCAATTGCAAACTCCACTCCATACATATATATGGGGAGGAACTAGCTCCAACTCGGTTTTACAGTGAAAACTGCAGGAACTTCAAACAGACACTAGGAAACAGACTGAGAAACCAGAGTTAAAGTTTCTCCTGCAACCCGTTCCCTTTGTGCTTGATGAACGAACGTCTCTCCACATGCTCAGTTCTGAGAGATTTAAGTGTGTGAAAGCCGTCCTTCACCTAGCTTGTTGGGAACACAAAGTTTCTCTTCTGTTGCAAACTCCACTCCATACATATATATGGGGAGGTACAAGCTCCAACTCGGTTTTACAGTGAAAACTGCAGGAACTTCAAACAGACACTAGGAAACAGACTGAGAAACCAGAGTTAAAGTTTCTCCTGCAACCCGTTCCCTTTGTGCTTGATGAACGAACTTCTCTCCACATGCTCAGTTCTGAGAGATAAATGTGTGTGAAAGCCGTCCTTCACATAGCTTGTTTGGAACACAAAGTTCTCTTCAGTTGCAAAGTCCACTCCATACATATATATGTGGAGGAACTAGCTCCAACTCGGTTTTACAGTGAAAACTGCAGGAACTTCAAACCGGCACTAGGAAACAGTCTGAGAAACCAGAGTAAAAGTTTCTCCTGCAACCCGTTCCCTTTGTGCTAGATGAACGAACGTCTCTCCACATGCTCAGTTCTGAGAGATAAGTGTGTGTGAAAGCCGTCCTTCACCTAGCTTGTTGGGAACACAAAGTATCTCTTCAGTTGCAAACTCCACTCCATACATATATATGGGGAGGAACTAGCTCCAACTCGGGTTTACAGTGAAAACTGCAGGAACTTCAAACCGGAACTAGGAAACAGACTGAGAAACCAGAGTAAAAGATTCTCCTGCAACCCGTTCCCTTTGTGCTAGATGAACGAACGTCTCTCCACATGCTCAGTTCTGAGAGATAAGTGTGTGTGAAAGCCGTCCTTCACCTAGCTTGTTGGGAACACAAAGTTTCTCTTCAGTTGCAAACTCCACTCCATACATATATATGGGGAGGTACTAGCTCCAACTCCGTTTTACAGTGAAAACTGCAGGAACTTCAAAACGGCACTAGGAAACAGACTGAGAAACCAGAGTAAAAGTTTCTCCTGCAACCCGTTCCCTTTGTGCTAGATGAACGAACGTCTCTCCACATGCTCAGTTCTGAGAGATAAGTGTGTGTGAAAGCCGTCCTTCACCTAGCTTGTTGGGAACACAAAGTTTCTCTTCAGTTGCAAACTCCACTCCATACATATATATGGGGAGTTACTAGCTCCAACTCTGTTTTACACGGAAAACTGCAGGAACTTCAAACCGGCACTAGGAAACAGACTGAGAAACCAGAGTAAAAGGTTCTCCTGCAACCCGTTCCCTTTGTGCTAGATGAACGAACGTCTCTCCTCATGCTCAGTTCTGAGGGATAAGTGTGTGTGAAAGCCGTCTTTCACCTAGCTTGTTGGGAACACAAAGTTTCTCTTCAGTTGCAAACTCCACTCCTTACATATATATGGGGAGGAACTAGCTCCAACTCGGTTCTACAGTGAAAACTGCAGGAACTTCATACCGGCACTAGGAAACAGACTGAGAAACCAGAGTAAAAGTTTCTCCTGCAACCTGTTCCCTTTGCGCTAGATGAACGAACGGCTCTCCACATGCTCAATTCTGAGAGATAAATGTGTGTGAAAGCCGTTCTTCACCTAGCTTGTTAGGAATACAAAGTTTCTCTTCAGTTGCAAACTCCACTCCATACATATATATGGGGAGGTAATAGCTCCAACTCGGTTTTATAGTGAAAACTGCAGGAACTTCAAACCGGCACTAGGAAACAGACTGAGAAACCAGAGTAAAAGTTTCTCCTGCAACCCGTTCCCTTTGTGCTAGATGAACGAACGTCTCTCCACATGCTCAGTTCTGAGAGATAAATGTCTGTGAAAGCCGTCCTTCACCTAGCTTGTTGGGAACACAAAGTTCTCTTCAGTTGCAAACTCCACTCCATACATATATATGGGGAGGAACTAGCTCCAACTCGGTTTTACAGTGAAAACTGCAGGAACTTCAAACCGGAACTAGGAAACAGACTGAGAAACCAGAGTAAAAGTTTCTCCTGCAACCCGTTCCCTTTGTGCTAGATGAACGAACGTCTCTCCACATGCTCAGTTCTGAGAGATATGTGTGTGTGAAAGCCGTCCTTCACCTAGCTTGTTGGGAACACAAAGTTTCTCTTCAGTTGCAAACTCCACTCCATACATATATATGGGGAGGTACAAGCTCCAACTCGGTTTTACAGTGAAAACTGCAGGAACTTCAAAACGGCACTAGGAAACAGACTGAGAAACCAGAGTAAAAGTTTCTCCTGCAACCCGTTCCCTTTGTGCTAGATGAACGAACGTCTCTCCACATGCTCAGTTCTGAGAGATAAGTGTGTGTGAAAGCCGTCCTTCACCTAGCTTGTTGGGAACACAAAGTTTCTCTTCAGTTGCAAACTCCACTCCATACATATATAAGGGGAGTTACTAGCTCCAACTCTGTTTTACACTAAAAACTGCAGGAACTTCAAACCGGCACTAGGAAACAGACTGAGAAACCAGAGTAAAAGATTCTCCTGCAACCCGTTCCGTTTGTGCTAGATGAACGAACGTCTCTCCACATGCTCAGTTCTGAGAGATAAGTGTGTGTGAAAGCCGACCTTCACCTAGCTTGTTAGGAATACAAAGTTTCTCTTCAGTTGCAAACTCCACTCCATACATATATATGCGGAAGTACTAGCTCCAACTCGGTTTTATAGTGAAAACTACAGGAACTTCAAACCGGCACTAGGAAACAGACTGAGAAACCAGAGTAAAAGTTTCCCCTGCAACCCATTCCCTTTGCGCTAGATGAACGAACGACTCTCCACATGCTCAGTTCTGAGAGATAAATGTGTGTGAAAGCCGTTCTTCACCCAGCTTGTTAGGAATACAAAGTTTCTCTTCAGTTGCAAACTCCACTCCATACATATATATACGTAGGTACTAGCTCCAACTCGGTATTATAGTGAAAACTGCAGGAACTTCAAACCGGCACTAGGAAACAGACTGAGAAACCAGAGTAAAAGATTCTCCTGCAACCCGTTCCGTTTGTGCTAGATGAACGAACGTCTCTCCACATGCTCAGTTCTGAGAGATAAGTGTGTGTGAAAGCCGTCCTTCACCTAGCTTGTTTGGAACACAAAGTTCTCTTCAGTTGCAAACTCCACTCCATACATATATATGTGGAGGAACTAGCTCCAACTCGGTTTTACAGTGAAAACTGCAGGAACTTCAAACCGGCACTAGGAAACAGTCTGAGAAACCAGAGTAAAAGTTTCTCCTGCAACCCGTTCCCTTTGTGCTAGATGAACGAACGTCTCTCCACATGCTCAGTTCTGAGAGATAAGTGTGTGTGAAAGCCGTCCTTCACCTAGCTTGTTGGGAACACAAAGTTTCTCTTCAGTTGCAAACTCCACTCCATACATATATATGGGGAGGAACTAGCTCCAACTCGGTTTTACAGTGAAAACTGCAGGAACTTCAAACCGGAACTAGGAAACAGACTGAGAAACCAGAGTAAAAGTTTCTCCTGAAACCCGTTCCCTTTGTACTAGATGAACGAACGTCTCTCCACATGCTCAGTTCTGAGAGATAAGTGTGTGTGAAAGCCGTCCTTCACCTAGCTTGTTGGGAACACAAAGTTTCTCTTCAGTTGCAAACTCCACTCCATACATATATATGGGGAGGTACTAGCTCCAAATCGGTTTTACAGTGAAAACTGCAGGAACTTCAAAACGGCACTAGGAAACAGACTGAGAAACCAGAGTAAAAGTTTCTCCTGCAACCCGTTCCCTTTGTGCTAGATGAACGAACGTCTCTCCACATGCTCAGTTCTGAGAGATAAGTGTGTGTGAAAGCCGTCCTTCACCTAGCTTGTTGGGAACACAAAGTTTCTCTTCAGTTGCAAACTCCACTCCATACATATATAAGGGGAGTTACGAGCTCCAACTCTGTTTTACACTGAAAACTGCAGGAACTTCAAACCGGCACTAGGAAACAGACTGAGAAACCAGAGTAAAAGATTCTCCTGCAACCCGTTCCGTTTGTGCTAGATGAACGAACGTCTCTCCACATGCTCAGTTCTGAGAGATAAGTGTGTGTGAAAGCCGACCTTCACCTAGCTTGTTAGGAATACAAAGTTTCTCTTCAGTTGCAAACTCCACTCCATACATATATATGCGGAAGTACTAGCTCCAACTCGGTTTTATAGTGAAAACTACAGGAACTTCAAACCGGCACTAGGAAACAGACTGAGAAACCAGAGTAAAAGGTTCTCCTGCAACCCGTTCCCTTTGTGCTAGATGAACGAACGTCTCTCCAAATGCTCAGTTCTGAGAGATATGTGCGTGTGAAATCCGTCCTTCACCTAGCTTGTTGGGAACACAAAGTTTCTCTTCAGTTGCAAACTCCAATGCATACATATATATGGGGAGTTACTAGCTCCAACTCGGTTCTACAGTGAAAACTGCAGGAACTTCAAACCGGCACTAGGAAACAGACTGAGAAACCAGAGTAAAAGTTTCTCCTGCAACCCGTTCCCTTTGTTCTAGATGAACGAACGTCTCTCCACATGCTCAGTTCTGAGAGATAAGTGTGTGTGAAAGCCGTCTTTCACCTAGCTTGTTGGGAACACAAAGTTTCTCTTCAGTTGCAAACTCCACTCCATACATATTTATGGGGAGGTACTAGCTCCAACTCGGTTTTACAGTGAAAACTGCAGGAACTTCAAACCGGCACTAGGAAACAGACTGAGAAACCAGAGTAAAAGTTTCTCCTGCAACCCGTTCCCTTTGCGCTAGATGAACGAACGACTCTCCACATGCTCAGTTCTGAGAGATAAATGTGTGTGAAAGCCGTACTTCACCTAGCTTGTTAGGAATACAAAGTTTCTCTTCAGTTGCAAACTCCACTCCATACATATATATACGTAGGTACTAGCTCCAACTCGGTTTTATAGTGAAAACTGCAGGATCTTCAAACCGGCACTAGGAAACAGACTGAGAAACCAGAGTAAAATTTTCTCCTGCAACCCGTTCCCTTTGTGCTAGATGAACGAACGTCTCTCCACATGCTCAGTTCTGAGAGATAAATGTGTGTGAAAGCCGTCCTTCACCTAGCTTGTTGGGAACACAAAGTTCTCTTCATTTGCAAACTCCACTCGATACATATATATGGGGAGGAACTAGCTCCAACTCGGTTTTACAGTGAAAACTGCAGGAACTTCAAACCGGCACTAGGAAACAGTCTGAGAAACCAGAGTAAAAGTTTTTCCTGCAACCCGTTCCCTTTGTGCTAGATGAACGAACGTCTCTCCACATGCTCAGTTCTGAGAGATAAGTGTGTGTGAAAGCCTTCCTTCACCTAGCTTGTTGGGAACACAAAGTTTCTCTTCAGTTGCAAACTCCAATGCATACATATATATGGGGAGGAACTAGCTCCAACTCGGTTCTACAGTGAAAACTGCAGGAACTTCAAACCGGCACTAGGAAACAGACTGAGAATCCAGAGTAAAAGTTTCTCCTGCAACCCGTTCCCTTTGTTCTAGATGAACGAACGTCTCTCCACATGCTCAGTTCTGAGAGATAAGTGTGTGTGAAAGCCGTCTTTCACCTAGCTTGTTGGGAACACAAAGTTTCTCTTCAGTTGCAAACTCCACTCCATAAATATTTATGGGGAGGTACTAGCTCCAACTCGGTTTTACAGTGAAAACTGCAGGAACTTCAAACCGGCACTAGGAAACAGACTGAGAAACCAGAGTAAAAGTTTCTCCTGCAACCTGTTCCCTTTGCGCTAGATGAACGAACGACTCTCCACATGCTCAGTTCTGAGAGATAAATGTGTGTGAAAGCCGTACTTCACCTAGCTTGTAAGGAAAACAAAGTTTCTCTTCAGTTGCAAACTCCACTCCATACATACATATATACGTAGGTACTAGCTCCAACTCGGTTTTATAGTGAAAACTGCAGGATCTTCAAACCGGCACTAGGAAACAGACTGAGAAACCAGAGTAAAATTTTCTCCTGCAACCCGTTCCCTTTGTGCTAGATGAACGAACGTCTCTCCACATGCTCAGTTCTGAGAGATAAATGTGTGTGAAAGCCGTCCTTCACCTAGCTTGTTGGGAACACAAAGTTCTCTTCAGTTGCAAACTCCACTCCATACATATATGGGGAGGAACTAGCTCCAACTCGGTTTTACAGTGAAAACTGCAGGAACTTCAAACCGGCACTAGGAAACAGTCTGAGAAACCAGAGTAAAAGTTTTTCCTGCAACCCGTTCCCTTTGTGCTAGATGAACGAACGTCTCTCCACATGCTCAGTTCTGAGAGATAAGTGTGTGTGAAAGCCGTCCTTCACATAGCTTGTTGGGAACACAAAGTTTCTCTTCAGTTGCAAACTCCACTCGATACATATATATGGGGAGGAACTAGCTCCAACTCGGTTTTACAGTGAAAACTGCAGGAACTTCAAACCGGCACTAGGAAACAGTCTGAGAAACCAGAGTAAAAGTTTCTCCTGCAAACCGTTCCTTTGTGCTAGATGAACGAACGTCTCTCCACATGCTCTTTTCTGAGAGACAAGTGTGTGTGAAAGCAGTCCTTCACCTAGCTTGTTGGGAACACAAAGTTTCTCTTCAGTTGCAAACTCCACTCGATACATTTATATGGGGAGGTACTAGCTCCAACTCGGTTTTACAGTGAAAACTGCAGGAACTTCAAACCGGCACTAGGAAACAGACTGCGAAACCAGAGAAAAAGTTTCTACTGCAAACCGTTCCGTTTGTGCTAGATGAACGAACGTCTCTCCACATGCTCAGTTCTGAGAGATAATTGTGTGTGAAAGCCGTCCTTCACCTAGCTTGTTGGGAACACAAATTTCTCTTCAGTTGCAAACTCCACTCCATACATATATATGGGGAGGTACTAGCTCCAACTCGGTTTTACCGTGAAAACTGCAGGAACTTCAAACCGACACGAGGAAACAGACTGAGAAACCAGAGAAAAGTTTCTCCTGCAACCCGTTCCATTTGTGCTAGATGAACGAACGTCTCTCCAAATGCTCAGTTCTGAGAGATAAGTGTGTGTGAAAACCGACCTTCACCTTACTTGTTAGGAATACAAAGTTTCTCTTCAGTTGCAAACTCCACTCCATACATATATATTTGGAGGTACTAGCTCCAACTCGATTTTACAGTGAAAACTGAAGGAACTTCAAACCGGCACTAGGAAACAGACTGAGAAACCAGAGTAAAAGTTTCTCCTGCAACCCGTTCCCTTTGTGCTAGATGAACGAACGTCTCTCCACATGCTCAGTTCTGAGAGATAAGTGTGTGTGAAAGCCGTCCTTCACCTAGCTTGTTGGGAACACAAAGTTTCTCTTCAGTTGCAAACTCCACTCCATACATATATAAGGGGAGGAACTAGCTCCAACTCTGTTTTACACTGAAAACTGCAGGAACTTCAAACCGTCACTAGGAAACAGACTGAGAAACCAGAGTAAAAGTTTCTCCTGCAACCCGTTCCCTTTGTGCTAGATGAACGAACGTCTCTCCACATGCTCAGTTCTGAGAGATAAGTGTGTGTGAAAGCCGTCCTTCACCTAGCTTGTTGGGAACACAAAGTTTCTCTTCAGTTGCAAACCCCACTCCATACATATATATGGGGAGGTACTAGCTCCAACTCGGTTTTACAGTGAAAACTGCAGGAACTTCAAACCGGCACTAGGAAACAGACTGAGAAACCAGAGTAAAAGTTTCTCCTGCAACCCGTTCCGTTTGTGCTAGATGAACGAACGTCTCTCCACATGCTCAGTTCTGAGAGATAATTGTGTGTGAAAGCCGTCCTTCAACTAGCTTGTTGGGAACACATACTTTCTCTTCAGTTGCAAACTCCACTACATACATATATATGGGGAGGTACTAGCTCCAACTCTGTTTTACAGTGAAAACTGCAGGAAATTCAAACCGACACTAGGAAACAGACTGAGAAACCAGAGTTAAAGTTTCTCCTGCAACCCGTTCAATTTGTGCTAGATGAACGAACGTCTCTCCACATGCTCAGTTCTGAGAGATAAGTGTGTGTGAAAGCCGTCCTTCACCTAGCTTGTAGGGAACACAAAGTATCTCTTCAGTTGCAAACTCCACTCCATACATATATATGGGGAGGAACTAGCTCCAACTCGGTTTTACAGTGAAAACTGCAGGAACTTCAAACCGGCACTAGGAAACAGACTGAGAAACCAGAGTAAAAGTTTCCCCTGCAACCCGTTCCCTTTGTGCTAGATGAACGAACGTCTCTCCACATGCTCAGTTCTGAGAGATAAGTGTGTGTGAAAGCCGTCCTTCACCTAGCTTGTTGGGAACACAAAGTTTCTCTTCAGTTGCAAACTCCACTCCATACATATATAAGGGGAGTTACTAGCTCCAACTATGTTTTACACTGAAAACTGCAGGAACTTCAAACCGGCACTAGGAAACAGACTGAGAAACCAGAGTAAAAGATTCTCCTGCAACCCGTTCCGTTTGTGCTAGACGAACGAACGTCTCTCCACATGCTCAGTTCTGAGAGATAAGTGTGTGTGAAAGCCGACCTTCACCTAGCTTGTTAGGAATACAAAGTTTCTCTTCAGTTGCAAACTCCACTCCATACATATATATGCGGAGGTACAAGCTCCAACTCTGTTTTATAGTGAAAACTACAGGAACTTCAAACCGGCACTAGGAAACAGACTGAGAAACCAGAGTAAAAGGTACTCCTGCAACCCGTTCCCTTTGTGCTAGATGAACGAAAGTCTCTCCACATGCTCAGTTCTGAGAGATAAGTGTGTGTGAAAGCCGTCCTTCACCTAGCTTGTTGGGAAAACAAAGTTTCTCTTCAGTTGCAAACTCCACTCCATACATATATATGGGGGGGATCTAGCTCCAACTCGGTTCTACATTGAAAACTGCAGGAACTTCAAACCGGCACTAGGAAACAGACTGAGAAACCAGAGTAAAAGTTTCTCCTGCAACCCGTTCCCTTTGTTCTAGATGAACGAACGTCTCTCCACAGGCTTAGTTCTGAGAGTTAAGTGTGTGTGAAAGCCGTCCTTCACCTAGCTTGTTGGGAACACAAAGTTTCTCTTCAGTTGCAAACTCCGCTCCATACATATATATGGGGAGGTACTTGCTCCAACTCGGTTTTACAGTGAAAACTGCAGGAACTTCAAACCGGCACTAGGAAACAGACTGAGAAACCAGAGTAAAAGTTTCTCCTGCAACCAATTCCCTTTGCGCTAGATGAACGAACGACTCTCCACGTGCTCATTTCTGAGAGATAAATGTGTGTGAAAGCCGTTCTTCACCTAGCTTGTTAGGAATACAAAGTTTCTCTTCAGTTGCAAACTCCACTCCATACATATATATACGGAGGTAATAGCTCCAACTCGGTTTTATAGTGAAAACTGCAGGAACTTCAAACCGGCACTAGGAAACAGACTGAGAAACCAGAGTAAAAGTTTCTCCTGCAAACCGTTCCCTTTGTGCTAGATGAACGAACGTCTCTCCACATGCTCAGTTCTGAGAGATAATTGTGTGTGAAAGCCGTCCTTCACCTAGCTTGTTGGGAACACAAAGTTCTCTTCAGTTGCAAACTCCACTCCATACATATATATGGGTAGGAACTAGCTCCAACTCGGTTTTACAGTGAAAACTGCAGGAACTTCAAACCGGCACTAGGAAACAGACTGAGAAACCAGAGTAAAAGTTTCTCCTGCAACCCGTTCCCTTTGTGCTAGATGAACGAACGTCTATCCACATGCTCAGTTCTGAGAGATAAGTGTGTGTGAAAGCCGTCCTTCACCTAGCTTGTTGGGAACACAAAGTTTCTCTTCAGTTGCAAACTCCACTCGATACATATATATGGGGAGGTACTAGTTCCAACTCGGTTTTACAGTGAAAACTGCAGGAACTTCAAACCGGCACTAGGAAACAGACTGCGAAACCAGAGTAAAAGGTTCTCCTGCAACCCGTTCCCTTTGTGCTAGATGAACGAACGTCTCTCCACATGCTCAGTTCTGAGAGATAAGTGTGTGTGAAAGCCGTCCTTCACCTAGCTTGTTGGGAACACAAAGTTTCTCTTCAGTTGCAAACTCCACTCCATACATATTTATGGGGAGGTACTAGCTCCAACTCGGTTTTACAGTGAAAACTGCAGGAACTTCAAACCGGCACTAGGAAACAGACTGAGAAACCAGAGTAAAAGTTTCTCCTGCAACCTGTTCCCTTTGCGCTAGATGAACGAACGACTCTCCACATGCTCAGTTCTGAGAGATAAATGTGTGTGAAAGCCGTACTTCACCTAGCTTGTTAGGAATACAAAGTTTCTCTTCAGTTGCAAACTCCACTCCATACATATATATATACGTAGGTACTAGCTCCAACTCGGTTTTATAGTGAAAACTGCAGGATCTTCAAACCGGCACTAGGAAACAGACTGAGAAACCAGAGTAAAATTTTCTCCTGCAACCCGTTCCCTTTGTGCTAGATGAACGAACGTCTCTCCACATGCTCAGTTCTGAGAGATAAATGTGTGTGAAAGCCGTCCTTCACCTAGCTTGTTGGGAACACAAAGTTCTCTTCAGTTGCAAACTCCACTCCATACATATATGGGGAGGAACTAGCTCCAACTCGGTTTTACAGTGAAAACTGCAGGAACTTCAAACCGGCACTAGGAAACAGTCTGAGAAACCAGAGTAAAAGTTTTTCCTGCAACCCGTTCCCTTTGTGCTAGATGAACGAACGTCTCTCCACATGCTCAGTTCTGAGAGATAAGTGTGTGTGAAAGCCGTCCTTCACATAGCTTGTTGGGAACACAAAGTTTCTCTTCAGTTGCAAACTCCACTCGATACATATATATGGGGAGGAACTAGCTCCAACTCGGTTTTACAGTGAAAACTGCAGGAACTTCAAACCGGCACTAGGAAACAGTCTGAGAAACCAGAGTAAAAGTTTCTCCTGCAAACCGTTCCTTTGTGCTAGATGAACGAACGTCTCTCCACATGCTCTTTTCTGAGAGACAAGTGTGTGTGAAAGCAGTCCTTCACCTAGCTTGTTGGGAACACAAAGTTTCTCTTCAGTTGCAAACTCCACTCGATACATTTATATGGGGAGGTACTAGCTCCAACTCGGTTTTACAGTGAAAACTGCAGGAACTTCAAACCGGCACTAGGAAACAGACTGCGAAACCAGAGAAAAAGTTTCTACTGCAAACCGTTCCGTTTGTGCTAGATGAACGAACGTCTCTCCACATGCTCAGTTCTGAGAGATAATTGTGTGTGAAAGCCGTCCTTCACCTAGCTTGTTGGGAACACAAATTTCTCTTCAGTTGCAAACTCCACTCCATACATATATATGGGGAGGTACTAGCTCCAACTCGGTTTTACCGTGAAAACTGCAGGAACTTCAAACCGACACGAGGAAACAGACTGAGAAACCAGAGAAAAGTTTCTCCTGCAACCCGTTCCATTTGTGCTAGATGAACGAACGTCTCTCCAAATGCTCAGTTCTGAGAGATAAGTGTGTGTGAAAACCGACCTTCACCTAACTTGTTAGGAATACAAAGTTTCTCTTCAGTTGCAAACTCCACTCCATACATATATATTTGGAGGTACTAGCTCCAACTCGATTTTACAGTGAAAACTGCAGGAACTTCAAACCGGCACTAGGAAACAGACTGAGAAACCAGAGTAAAAGTTTCTCCTGCAACCCGTTCCCTTTGTGCTAGATGAACGAACGTCTCTCCACATGCTCAGTTCTGAGAGATAAGTGTGTGTGAAAGCCGTCCTTCACCTAGCTTGTTGGGAACACAAAGTTTCTCTTCAGTTGCAAACTCCACTCCATACATATATAAGGGGAGGAACTAGCTCCAACTCTGTTTTACACTGAAAACTGCATTAACTTCAAACCGGCACTAGGAAACAGACTGAGAAACCAGAGTAAAAGATTCACCTGCAACCCGTTCCCTTTGTGCTAGATGAACGAACGTCTCTCCACATGCTCAGTTCTGAGAGATAAGTGTGTGTGAAAGCCGTCCTTCACCTAGCTTGTTGGGAACACAAAGTTTCTCTTCAGTTGCAAACCCCACTCCATACATATATATGGGGAGGTACTAGCTCCAACTCGGTTTTACAGTGAAAACTGCAGGAACTTCAAACCGGCACTAGGAAACAGACTGAGAAACCAGAGTAAAAGTTTCTCCTGCAACCCGTTCCGTTTGTGCTAGATGAACGAACGTCTCTCCACATGCTCAGTTCTGAGAGATAATTGTGTGTGAAAGCCGTCCTTCAACTAGCTTGTTGGGAACACATACTTTCTCTTCAGTTGCAAACTCCACTACATACATATATATGGGGAGGTACTAGCTCCAACTCTGTTTTACAGTGAAAACTGCAGGAAATTCAAACCGACACTAGGAAACAGACTGAGAAACCAGAGTTAAAGTTTCTCCTGCAACCCGTTCAATTTGTGCTAGATGAACGAACGTCTCTCCACATGCTCAGTTCTGAGAGATAAGTGTGTGTGAAAGCCGTCCTTCACCTAGCTTGTAGGGAACACAAAGTATCTCTTCAGTTGCAAACTCCACTCCATACATATATATGGGGAGGAACTAGCTCCAACTCGGTTTTACAGTGAAAACTGCAGGAACTTCAAACCGGCACTAGGAAACAGACTGAGAAACCAGAGTAAAAGTTTCCCCTGCAACCCGTTCCCTTTGTGCTAGATGAACGAACGTCTCTCCACATGCTCAGTTCTGAGAGATAAGTGTGTGTGAAAGCCGTCCTTCACCTAGCTTGTTGGGAACACAAAGTTTCTCTTCAGTTGCAAACTCCACTCCATACATATATAAGGGGAGTTACTAGCTCCAACTATGTTTTACACTGAAAACTGCAGGAACTTCAAACCGGCACTAGGAAACAGACTGAGAAACCAGAGTAAAAGATTCTCCTGCAACCCGTTCCGTTTGTGCTAGACGAACGAACGTCTCTCCACATGCTCAGTTCTGAGAGATAAGTGTGTGTGAAAGCCGACCTTCACCTAGCTTGTTAGGAATACAAAGTTTCTCTTCAGTTGCAAACTCCACTCCATACATATATATGCGGAGGTACTAGCTCCAACTCTGTTTTATAGTGAAAACTACAGGAACTTCAAACCGGCACTAGGAAACAGACTGAGAAACCAGAGTAAAAGGTACTCCTGCAACCCGTTCCCTTTGTGCTAGATGAACGAAAGTCTCTCCACATGCTCAGTTCTGAGAGATAAGTGTGTGTGAAAGCCGTCCTTCACCTAGCTTGTTGGGAAAACAAAGTTTCTCTTCAGTTGCAAACTCCACTCCATACATATATATGGGGGGGAACTAGCTCCAACTCGGTTCTACATTGAAAACTGCAGGAACTTCAAACCGGCACTAGGAAACAGACTGAGAAACCAGAGTAAAAGTTTCTCCTGCAACCCGTTCCCTTTGTTCTAGATGAACGAACGTCTCTCCACAGGCTTAGTTCTGAGAGTTAAGTGTGTGTGAAAGCCGTCCTTCACCTAGCTTGTTGGGAACACAAAGTTTCTCTTCAGTTGCACACTCCGCTCCATACATATATATGGGGAGGTACTTGCTCCAACTCGGTTTTACAGTGAAAACTGCAGGAACTTCAAACCGGCACTAGGAAACAGACTGAGAAACCAGAGTAAAAGTTTCTCCTGCAACCAATTCCCTTTGCGCTAGATGAACGAACGACTCTCCACGTGCTCATTTCTGAGAGATAAATGTGTGTGAAAGCCGTTCTTCACCTAGCTTGTTAGGAATACAAAGTTTCTCTTCAGTTGCAAACTCCACTCCATACATATATATACGGAGGTACTAGCTCCAACTCGGTTTTATAGTGAAAACTGCAGGAACTTCAAACCGGCACTAGGAAACAGACTGAGAAACCAGAGTAAAAGTTTCTCCTGCAACCCGTTCCCTTTGTGCTAGATGAACGAACGTCTCTCCACATGCTCAGTTCTGAGAGATAATTGTGTGTGAAAGCCGTCCTTCACCTAGCTTGTTGGGAACACAAAGTTCTCTTCAGTTGCAAACTCCACTCCATACATATATATGGGGAGGAACTAGCTCCAACTCGGTTTTACAGTGAAAACTGCAGGAACTTCAAACCGGCACTAGGAAACAGACTGAGAAACCAGAGTAAAAGTTTCTCCTGCAACCCGTTCCCTTTGTGCTAGATGAACGAACGTCTATCCACATGCTCAGTTCTGAGAGATAAGTGTGTGTGAAAGCCGTCCTTCACCTAGCTTGTTGGGAACACAAAGTTTCTCTTCAGTTGCAAACTCCACTCGATACATATATATGGGGAGGTACTAGTTCCAACTCGGTTTTACAGTGAAAACTGCAGGAACTTCAAACCGGCACTAGGAAACAGACTGCGAAACCAGAGTAAAAGGTTCTCCTGCAACCCGTTCCCTTTGTGCTAGATGAACGAACGTCTCTCCACATGCTCAGTTCTGAGAGATAATTGTGTGTGAAAGCCGTCCTTCACCTAGCTTGTTGGGAACACAAATTTCTCTTCAGTTGCAAACTCCACTCCATACATATATATGGGGAGGTACTAGCTCCAACTCGGTTTTACAGTGAAAACTGCAGGAACTTCAAACCGACACGAGGAAACAGACTGAGAAACCAGAGAAAAGTTTCTCCTGCAACCCGTTCCCTTTGTGCTAGATGAACGAACGTCTCTCCACATGCTCAGTTCTGAGAGATAAGTGTGTGTGAAAGCCGACCTTCACCTAGCTTGTTAGGAATACAAAGTTTCTCTTCAGTTGCAAACCCCACTCCATACATATATATGCGGAGGAACAAGCTCCAACTCTGTTTTACACTGAAAACTGCAGGAACTTCAAACCGGCACTAGGAAACAGACTGAGAAACCAGAGTAAAAGATTCACCTGCAACCCGTTCCCTTTGTGCTAGTTGAACGAACGTCTCTCCACATGCTCAGTTCTGAGAGATAAGTGTGTGTGAAAGCCGTCCTTCTCCTAGCTTGTTGGGAACACAAAGATTCTCTTCAGTTGCAAACTCCACTAAATACATATATAGGGGAGGTACTAGCTCCAACTTGGTTTTACAGTGAAAACTGCAGGAACTTCAAACCGGCACTAGGAAACAGACTGAGAAACCAGAGTAAAAGTTTCTCCTGCAACCCGTTCCGTTTGTGCTAGATGAACGAACGTCTCTCCACATGCTCAGTTCTGAGAGATAATTGTGTGTGAAAGCCGTCCTTCACCTAGCTTGTTGGGAACACATACTTTCTCTTCAGTTGCAAACTCCACTCCATACATATATATGGGGAGGTACTAGCTCCAACTCGGTTTTACAGTGAAAACTGCAGGAACTTCAAACCGACACTAGGAAACAGACTGAGAAACCAGAGTTAAAGTTTCTCCTGCATCCCGTTCACTTTGTTCTAGATGAACGAACGTCTCTCCACATGCTCAGTTCTGAGATTAAGTGTGTGTGTGAAAGCCGTCCTTCACCTAGCTTGTTGGGAACACAAAGTTTCTCTTCAGTTGCAAACTCCACTCCATACATATATATGGGGAGGTACTAGCTCCAACTCGGTTTTACAGTGAAAACTGCAGGAACTTCAAACCGGCACCAGGAAACAGACTGAGAAACCAGAGTAAAAGTTTCTCCTGCAACCCGTTCCCTTTGTGCTAGATGAACGAACGTCTCTCCACATGCTCAGTTTTGAGAGATAAGTGTGTGTGAAAGCCGTCCTTCACCTAGCTTGTTGGGAACACAAAGTTTCTCTTCAGTTGCAATCTCCACTCCATACATATATAAGGGGAGTTACTAGCTCCAACTCTGTTTTACACTGAAAACTGCAGGAACTTCAAACCGACACGAGGAAACAGACTGAGAAACCAGAGTAAAAGTTTCTCCTGTAACCCTTTCCCTTTGTGCTAGATGAACGAACGTCTCTCCACATGCTCAGTTCTGAGAGATAAGTGTGTGTGAAAGCCGACCTTCACCTAGCTTGTTAGGAATACAAAGTTTCTCTTCAGTTGCAAACTCCACTCCATACATATATATGCGGAGGTACTAGCTCCAACTCGGTTTTATAGTGAAAACTACAGGAACTTCAAACCGGCACTAGGAAACAGACTGAGAAACCAGAGTAAAAGTTTCTCCTGCAACCCGTTCCCTTTGTGCTAGATGAACGAACGTATCTCCACATGCTCAGTTCTGAGAGATAATTGTGTGTGAAAGCCGTCCTTCACCTAGCTTGTTGGGAACACAAAGTTTCTCTTCAGTTGCAAACTCCACTCCATACATATATATGGGGAGGAACTAGCTCCAACTCGGTTCTACAGTGAAAACTGCAGGAACTTCAAACCGGCACTAGGAAACAGACTGAGAAACCAGAGTAAAAGTTTCTCCTGCAACCCGTTCCCTTTGTGCTAGATGAACGAACGTCTCTCCACATGCTCAGTTCTGAGAGATAATTGTGTGTGAAAGCCGTCCTTCACCTAGCTTGTTGGGAACACAAAGTTTCTCTTCAGTTGCAAACTCCACTCAATACATATATATGGGGAGGTACTTGCTCCAACTCGGTTTTACAGTGAAAACTGCAGGAACTTCATACCGGCACTAGGAAACAGACTGAGAAACCAGAGTAAAAGTTTCTCCTGCAACCCGTTCCCTTTGTGCTAGATGAACGAACGTCTCTCCACATGCTCAGTTCTGAGAGATAATTGTGTGTGAAAGCCGTCCTTCACCTAGCTTGTTGGGAACACAAATTTCTCTTCAGTTGCAAACTCCACTCCATACATATATATGGGGAGGTAATAGCTCCAACTCGGTTTTACAGTGAAAACTGCAGGAACTTCAAACCGACACGAGGAAACAGACTGAGAAACCAGAGTAAAAGTTTCTCCTGCAACCCGTTCCCTTTGTGCTAGATGAACGAACGTCTCTCCACATGCTCAGTTCTGAGAGATAAGTTTGTGTGAAAACCGACCTTCACCTAGCTTGTTAGGAATACAAAGTTTCTCTTCAGTTGCAAACTCCACTCCATACATATATATACGGAGGTACTAGCTCCAACTCGGTTTTATATTGAAAACTGCAGGAACTTCAACCTGGCACTAGGAAACAGACTGAGAAACCAGAGAAAAAGTTTCTCCTGCAACCCGTTCCCTTTGTGCTAGATGAACGAACGTCTCTCCACATGCTCAGTTCTGAGAGATAAATGTGTGTGAAAGCCGTACTTCACCTAGCTTGTTGGGAACACAAAGTTCTCTTCAGTTGCAAACTCCACTCCATACATATATATGGGGAGGAATTAGCTCCAACTCGGTTTTACAGTGAAAACTGCAAGAACTTCAAACCGGCACTAGGAAACAGTCTGAGAAACCAGAGTAAAAGTTTCTCCTGCAACCCGTTCCCTTTGTGCTAGATGAACGAACGTCTCTCCACATGCTCAGTTCTGAGAGATAAGTGTGTGTGAAAGCCGTCCTTCACCTAGCTTGTTGGGAACACAAAGTTTCTCTTCAGTTGCAAACTCCACTCGATACATATATATGGGGAGGTACTAGCTCCAACTCGGTTTTACAGTGAAAACTGCAGGAACTTTAAACCGGCACTAGGAAACAGACTGAGAAACCAGAGTAAAAGTTTCTCCTGCAAAACGTTCCGTTTGTGCTAGATGAACGAACGTCTCTCCACATGCTCAGTTCTGAGAGATAATTGTGTGTGAAAGCCGTCCTTCACCTAGCTTGTTGGGAACACAAATTTCTCTTCAGTTGCAAACTCCACTCCATACATATATATGGGGAGGTACTAGCTCCAACTCGGTTTTACAGTGAAAACTGCAGGAACTTCAAACCGGCACTAGGAAACAGTCTGAGAAACCAGAGTAAAAGTTTCTCCTGCAACCCGTTCACTTTGTCCTAGATGAACGAACGTCTCTCCACATGCTCAATTCTGAGAGATAAGTGTGTGTGAAAGCCGTCCTTCACGTAGCTTGTTGGGAACACAAAGTTTCTCTTCAGTTGCAAACTCCACTCGATACATATATATGGGGAGGTACTAGCTCCAACTCGGTTTTACAGTGAAAACTGCAGGAACTTCAAAGCGGCACTAGGAAACAGACTGCGAAACCAGAGTAAAAGTTTCTCCTGCAAACCGTTCCGTTTGTGCTAGATGAACGAACGTCTCTCCACATGCTCAGTTCTGAGAGATAATTGTGTGTGAAAGCCGTCCTTCACCTAGCTTGTTGGGAACACAAATTTCTCTTCAGTTGCAAACTCCACTCCATACATATATATACGGAGGTACTAGCTCCAACTCGGTTTTACAGTGAAAACTGCAGGAACTTCAAACCGACACGAGGAAACAGACTGAGAAACCAGAGAAAAGTTTCTCCTGCAATCCGTTCCCTTTGTGCTAGATGAACGAACGTCTCTCCACATGCTCAGTTCTGAGGTATAAGTGTGTGTGAAAGCCGACCTTCACCTAGCTTGTTAGGAATACAAAGTTTCTCTTCAGTTGCAAACTCCACTCCATACATATATATGCGGAGGTACTAGCTCCAACTCGGTTTTATAGTGAAAATTACAGGAACTTCAAACCGGCACTAGGAAACAGACTGAGAAACCAGAGTAAAAGGTTCTCCTGCAACCCGTTCCCTTTGTGCTAGATGAACGAACGTCTCTCCACATGCTCAGTTCTGAGAGATAAGTGTGTGTGAAAGCCGTCCTTCACCTAGCTTGCTGGGAACACAAAGTTTCTCTTCAGTTGCAAACACCACTCCATACATATATATGGGGAGGAACTAGCTCCAACTCGGTTCTACAGTGAAAACTGCAGGAACTTCAAACCGGCACTAGGAAACAGACTGAGAAACCAGAGTAAATGTTTCTCCTGCAACCCGTTCCCTTTGTGCTAGATGAACGAACGTCTCTCCACATGCTCAGTTCTGAGAGATAAGTGTGTGTGAAAGCCGTCCTTCACCTTGCTTGTTGGGAACACAAAGTTTCTCTTCAGTTGCAAACTCCACTCGATACATATATATGGGGAGGTACTAGCTCCAACTCGGTTTTACAGTGAAAACTGCAGGAACTTCAAACCGGCACTAGGAAACAGACTGAGAAACCAGAGTAAAAGTTTCTCCTGCAACCCGTTCCCTTTGTGCTAGATGAACGAACGTCTCTCCACATGCTCAGTTCTGAGAGATAATTGTGTGTGAAAGCCGTCCTTCACCTAGCTTGTTGGGAACACAAATTTCTCTTCAGTTGCAAACCTCCACTCCATACATATATATGGGGAGGTAATAGCTCCAACTCGGTTTTACAGTGAAAACAGCAGGAACTTCAAACCGACACGAGGAAACAGACTGAGAAACCAGAGTAAAAGTTTCTCCTGCAACACGTTCCCTTTGTGCTAGATGAACGAACGTCTTTCCACATGCTCAGTTCTGAGAGATAAGTGTGTGTGAAAACCGAACTTCACCTAGCTTGTTAGGAATACAAAGTTTCTCTTCAGTTGCAAACTCCACTCCATACATATATATGCGGAGGTACTAGCTCCAACTCGGTTTTATAGTGAAAACTACAGGAACTTCAAACCGGCACTAGGAAACAGACTGAGAATCCAGAGTAAAAGGTTATCCTGCAACCAGTTCCCTTTGTGCTAGATGAACGAACGTCTCTCCACATGCTCAGTTCTGAGAGATAAGTGTGTGTGAAAGCCGTCCTTCACCAAGCTTGTTGGGAACACAAAGTTTCTCTTCAGTTGCAAACTCCACTCGATACATATATATGGGGAGGTACTAGCTCCAACTCGGTTTTACAGTGAAAACTGCAGGAACTTCAAACCGGCACTAGGAAACAGACTGCGAAACCAGAGTAAAAGTTTCTCCTGCAAACAGTTCCGTTTGTGCTAGATGAATGAACGTATCTCCACATGCTCAGTTCTGAGAGATAATTGTGTGTGAAAGCCGTCCTTCACCTAGCTTGTTGCTAACACAAATTTCTCTTCAGTTGCAAACTCCACTCCATACATATATATACGGAGGTACTAGATCCAACTCGGTTTTACAGTGAAAACTGCAGGAACTTCAAACCGACACGAGGAAACAGACTGAGAAACCAGAGAAAAGTTTCTCCTGCAACCCGTTCCCTTTGTGCTAGATGAACGAACGTCTCTCCACATGCTCAGTTCTGAGAGATAAGTGTGTGTGAAAGCCGACCTTCACCTAGCTTGTTAGGAATACAAAGTTTCTCTTCAGTTGCAAACCCCACTCCATACATATATATGCGGAAGTACTAGCTCCAACTCGGTTTTATAGTGAAAACTACAGGAACTTCAAACCGGCACTAGGAAACAGACTGAGAAACCAGAGTAAAAGTTTCTCCTGCAACCCGTTCACTTTGTGCTAGATGAACGAACGTCTCTCCACATGCTCAGTTCTGAGAGGTAAGTGTGTGTGAAAGCCGTCCTTCACCTAGCTTGTTGGGAACACAAAGTTCTCTTCAGTTGCAAACTCCACTCGATAAATATATATGGGGAGGTACTAGCTCCAACTCGGTTTTACAGTGAAAACTGCAGGAACTTCAAACCGGCACTAGGAAACAGACTGAGAAACCAGAGTAAAAGTTTCTCCTGCAACCCGTTCCCTTTGTGCTAGATGAACGAACGTCTCTCCACATGCTCAGTTCTGAGAGATAATTGTGTGTGAAAGCCGTCCTTCACCTAGCTTGTTGGGAACACAAATTTCTCTTCAGTTGCAAACTCCACTCCATACATATATATGGGGAGGTAATAGCTCAAACTCGGTTTTACAGTGAAAACTGCAGGAACTTCAAACTGGCACTAGGAAACAGACTGAGAAACCAGAGTAAAAGTTTCTCCTGCAACCCGTTCCCTTTGTGCTAGATGAACGAACGTCTCTCCACATGCTCAGTTCTGAGAGATAAATGTGTGTGAAAGCCGTACTTCAACTAGCTTGTTGGGAACACAAAGTTCTCTTCAGTTGCAAACTCCACTCCATACATATATATGGGGAGGAACTAGCTCCAACTCGGTTTTACAGTGAAAACTGCAAGAACTTCAAACCGGCACTAGGAAACAGTCTGAGAAACCAGAGTAAAAGTTTCTCCTGCAACCCGTTCCCTTTGTGCTAGATGAACGAACGTCTCTCCACATGCTCAGTTCTGAGGGATAAGTGTGTGTGAAAGCCGTCCTTCACCTAGCTTGTTGGGAACACAAAGTTTCTCTTCAGTTGCAAACTCCACTCGATACATATATATGGGGAGGTACTAGCTCCAACTCGGTTTTACAGTGAAAACTGCAGGAACTTTAAACCGGCACTAGGAAACAGACTGCGAAACCAGAGTAAAAGTTTCTCCTGCAACCCGTTCCCTTTTTGCTAGATGAACGAACGTCTCTCCACTTGCTCAGTTCTGAGAGATAATTGTGTGTGAAAGCCGTCCTTCACCTAGCTTGTTGGGAACACAAATTTCTCTTCAGTTGCAAACTCCACTCCATACATATATATGGGGAGGTACTAGCTCCAACTCGGTTTAACAGTGAAAACTGCAGGAACTTCAAACCGACAAGAGGAAACAGACTGAGAAACCAGAGAAAAGTTTCTCCTGCAACCCGTTCCCTTTGTCCTAGATGAACGAACGTCTCTCCACATGCTCAGTTCTGAGAGATAAGTGTGTGTGAAAGCCGTCCTTCACCTAGCTTGTAGGGAACACAAAGTATCTCTTCAGTTGCAAACTCCACTCCATACATATATATGGGGAGGAACTAGCTCCAACTCGGTTTTACAGTGAAAACTGCAGGAACTTCAAACCGGCACTAGGAAACAGACTGAGAAACCAGAGTAAAAGTTTCCCCTGCAACCCGTTCCCTTTGTGCTAGATGAACGAACGTCTCTCCACATGCTCAGTTCTGAGAGATAAGTGTGTGTGAAAGCCGTCCTTCACCTAGCTTGTTGGGAACACAAAGTTTCTCTTCAGTTGCAAACTCCACTCCATATATATATAAGGGGAGTTACTAGCTCCAACTATGTTTTACACTGAAAACTGCAGGAACTTCAAACCGGCACTAGGAAACAGACTGAGAAACCAGAGTAAAAGATTCTCCTGCAACCCGTTCCGTTTGTGCTAGACGAACGAACGTCTCTCCACATGCTCAGTTCTGAGAGATAAGTGTGTGTGAAAGCCGACCTTCACCTAGCTTGTTAGGAATACAAAGTTTCTCTTCAGTTGCAAACTCCACTCCATACATATATATGCGGAGGTACTAGCTCCAACTCTGTTTTATAGTGAAAACTACAGGAACTTCAAACCGGCACTAGGAAACAGACTGAGAAACCAGAGTAAAAGGTACTCCTGCAACCCGTTCCCTTTGTGCTAGATGAACGAAAGTCTCTCCACATGCTCAGTTCTGAGAGATAAGTGTGTGTGAAAGCCGTCCTTCACCTAGCTTGTTGGGAAAACAAAGTTTCTCTTCAGTTGCAAACTCCACTCCATACATATATATGGGGGGGAACTAGCTCCAACTCGGTTCTACATTGAAAACTGCAGGAACTTCAAACCGGCACTAGGAAACAGACTGAGAAACCAGAGTAAAAGTTTCTCCTGCAACCCGTTCCCTTTGTTCTAGATGAACGAACGTCTCTCCACAGGCTTAGTTCTGAGAGTTAAGCGTGTGTGAAAGCCGTCCTTCACCTAGCTTGTTGGGAACACAAAGTTTCTCTTCAGTTGCAAACTCCGCTCCATACATATATATGGGGAGGTACTTGCTCCAACTCGGTTTTACAGTGAAAACTGCAGGAACTTCAAACCGGCACTAGGAAACAGACTGAGAAACCAGAGTAAAAGTTTCTCCTGCAACCAATTCCCTTTGCGCTAGATGAACGAACGACTCTCCACGTGCTCATTTCTGAGAGATAAATGTGTGTGAAAGCCGTCCTTCACCTAGCTTGTTAGGAATACAAAGTTTCTCTTCAGTTGCAAACTCCACTCCATACATATATATACGGAGGTACTAGCTCCAACTCGGTTTTATAGTGAAAACTGCAGGAACTTCAAACCGGCACTAGGAAACAGACTGAGAAACCAGAGTAAAAGTTTCTCCTGCAACCCGTTCCCTTTGTGCTAGATGAACGAACGTCTCTCCACATGCTCAGTTCTGAGAGATAATTGTGTGTGAAAGCCGTCCTTCACCTAGCTTGTTGGGAACAAAAAGTTCTCTTCAGTTGCAAACTCCACTCCATACATATATATGGGGAGGAACTAGCTCCAACTCGGTTTTACAGTGAAAACTGCAGGAACTTCAAACCGGCACTAGGAAACAGACTGAGAAACCAGAGTAAAAGTTTCTCCTGCAACCCGTTCCCTTTGTGCTAGATGAACGAACGTCTATCCACATGCTCAGTTCTGAGAGATAAGTGTGTGTGAAAGCCGTCCTTCACCTAGCTTGTTGGGAACACAAAGTTTCTCTTCAGTTGCAAACTCCACTCGATACATATATATGGGGAGGTACTAGTTCCAACTCGGTTTTACAGTGAAAACTGCAGGAACTTCAAACCGGCACTAGGAAACAGACTGCGAAACCAGAGTAAAAGGTTCTCCTGCAAATCGTTCCCTTTGTGCTAGATGAACGAACGTCTCTCCACATGCTCAGTTCTGAGAGATAATTGTGTGTGAAAGCCGTCCTTCACCTAGCTTGTTGGGAACACAAATTTCTCTTCAGTTGCAAACTCCACTCCATACATATATATGGGGAGGTACTAGCTCCAACTCGGTTTTACAGTGAAAACTGCAGGAACTTCAAACCGACACGAGGAAACAGACTGAGAAACCAGAGAAAAGTTTCTCCTGCAACCCGTTCCCTTTGTGCTAGATGAACGAACGTCTCTCCACATGCTCAGTTCTGAGAGATAAGTGTGTGTGAAAGCCGACCTTCACCTAGCTTGTTAGGAATACAAAGTTTCTCTTCAGTTGCAAACCCCACTCCATACATATATATGCGGAGGAACAAGCTCCAACTCTGTTTTACACTGAAAACTGCAGGAACTTCAAACCGGCACTAGGAAACAGACTGAGAAACCAGAGTAAAAGATTCACCTGCAACCCGTTCCCTTTGTGCTAGTTGAACGAACGTCTCTCCACATGCTCAGTTCTGAGAGATAAGTGTGTGTGAAAGCCGTCCTTCTCCTAGCTTGTTGGGAACACAAAGATTCTCTTCAGTTGCAAACTCCACTAAATACATATATAGGGGAGGTACTAGCTCCAACTTGGTTTTACAGTGAAAACTGCAGGAACTTCAAACCGGCACTAGGAAACAGACTGAGAAACCAGAGTAAAAGTTTCTCCTGCAACCCGTTCCGTTTGTGCTAGATGAACGAACGTCTCTCCACATGCTCAGTTCTGAGAGATAATTGTGTGTGAAAGCCGTCCTTCACCTAGCTTGTTGGGAACACATACTTTCTCTTCAGTTGCAAACTCCACTCCATACATATATATGGGGAGGTACTAGCTCCAACTCGGTTTTACAGTGAAAACTGCAGGAACTTCAAACCGACACTAGGAAACAGACTGAGAAACCAGAGTTAAAGTTTCTCCTGCATCCCGTTCACTTTGTTCTAGATGAACGAACGTCTCTCCACATGCTCAGTTCTGAGATTAAGTGTGTGTGTGAAAGCCGTCCTTCACTTAGCTTGTTGGGAACACAAAGTTTCTCTTCAGTTGCAAACTCCACTCCATACATATATATGGGGAGGTACTAGCTCCAACTCGGTTTTACAGTGAAAACTGCAGGAACTTCAAACCGGCACCAGGAAACAGACTGAGAAACCAGAGTAAAAGTTTCTCCTGCAAACCGTTCCCTTTGTGCTAGATGAACGAACGTCTCTCCACATGCTCAGTTTTGAGAGATAAGTGTGTGTGAAAGCCGTCCTTCACCTAGCTTGTTGGGAACACAAAGTTTCTCTTCAGTTGCAATCTCCACTCCATACATATATAAGGGGAGTTACTAGCTCCAACTCTGTTTTACACTGAAAACTGCAGGAACTTCAAACCGACACGAGGAAACAGACTGAGAAACCAGAGTAAAAGTTTCTCCTGTAACCCTTTCCCTTTTTGCTAGATGAACGAACGTCTCTCCACATGCTCAGTTCTGAGAGATAAGTGTGTGTGAAAGCCGACCTTCACCTAGCTTGTTAGGAATACAAAGTTTCTCTTCAGTTGCAAACTCCACTCCATACATATATATGCGGAGGTACTAGCTCCAACTCGGTTTTATAGTGAAAACTACAGGAACTTCAAACCGGCACTAGGAAACAGACTGAGAAACCAGAGTAAAAGTTTCTCCTGCAACCCGTTCCCTTTGTGCTAGATGAACGAACGTATCTCCACATGCTCAGTTCTGAGAGATAATTGTGTGTGAAAGCCGTCCTTCACCTAGCTTGTTGGGAACACAAAGTTTCTCTTCAGTTGCAAACTCCACTCCATACATATATATGGGGAGGAACTAGCTCCAACTCGGTTCTACAGTGAAAACTGCAGGAACTTCAAACCGGCACTAGGAAACAGACTGAGAAACCAGAGTAAAAGTTTCTCCTGCAACCCGTTCCCTTTGTGCTAGATGAACGAACGTCTCTCCACATGCTCAGTTCTGAGAGATAAGTGTGTGTCAAAGCCGTCCTTCACCTAGCTTGTTGGGAACACAAAGTTTCTCTTCAGTTGCAAATTCCAATCCATACATATATATGGGGAGGTACTAGCTCCAACTCGGTTTTACAGTGAAAACTGCAGGAACTTCAAACCGGCACTAGGAAACAGACTGAGAAACCAGAGTAAAAGTTTCTCCTGCAACCCGTTCCCTTTGTGCTAGATGAACGAACGTCTCTCCACATGCTCAGTTCTGAGAGATAATTGTGTGTGAAAGCCGTCCTTCACCTAGCTTGTTGGGAACACAAATTTCTCTTCAGTTGCAAACTCCACTCCATACATATATATGGGGAGCTACTAGCTCCAACTCGGTTTTACAGTGAAAACTGCAGGAACTTCAAACCGGCACGAGGAAACAGACTGAGAAACCAGAGTAAAAGTTTCTCCTGCAACCCGTACCCTTTGTGCTAGATGAACGAAAGTCTCTCCACATGCTCAGTTCTGAGAGATAAGTGTGTGTGAAAGCCGTCCTTCACCAAGCTTTTTGGGAACACAAAGTTTCTCTTCAGTTGCAAACTCCACTCGATACATATATATGGGGAGGTACTAGCTCCAACTCGGTTTTACAGTGAAAACTGCAGGAACTTCAAACCGGCACTAGGAAACAGACTGCGAAACCAGAGTTAAAGTTTCTCCTGCAAACCGTTCCGTTTGTGCTAGATGAATGAACGTCTCTCCACATGCTCAGTTCTGAGAGATAATTGTGTGTGAAAGCCGTCCTTCACCTAGCTTGTTGGGAACACAAATTTCTCTTCAGTTGCAAACTCCACTCCATACATATATATGGGGAGGTACTAGCTCCAACTCGGTTTTACAGTGAAAACTGCAGGAACTTCAAACCGACAATAGGAAACAGACTGAGAAACCAGAGAAAAGTTTCTCCTGCAACCCGTTCCCTTTGTGCTAGATGAACGAACGTCTCTCCACATGCCAGTTCTGAGAGATAAGTGTGTGTGAAAGCCGACCTTCACCTAGCTTGTTAGGAATACAAAGTTTCTCTTCAGTTGCAAACCCCACTCCATACATATATATGCGGAAGTACTAGCTCCAACTCGGTTTTATAGTGAAAACTACAGGAACTTCAAACCGGCACTAGGAAACAGACTGAGAAACCAGAGTAAAAGTTTCTCCTGCAACCCGTTAACTTTGTGCTAGATGAACGAACGTCTCTCCACATGCTCAGTTCTGAGAGATAAGTGTGTGTGAAAGCCGTCCTTCACCTAGCTTGTTGGGAACACAAAGTTTCTCTTCAGTTGCAAACTCCACTCCATACATATATATGGGGAGGAACTAGCTCCAACTCGGTTCTACAGTGAAAACTGCAGGAACTTCAAACCGGCACTAGGAAACAGACTGAGAAACCAGAGTAAAAGTTTCTCCTGCAACCCGTTCCCTTTGTGCTAGATGAACGAACGTCTCTCCACATGCTCATTTCTGAGAGATAAGTGTGTGTGAAAGCCGTCCTTCACCTAGCTTGTTGGGAACACAAAGTTTCTCTTCAGTTGCAAACTCCACTCAATACATATATATGGGGAAGTACTTGCTCCAACTCGGTTTTACAGTGAAAACTGCAGGAACTTCATACCGGCACTAGGAAACAGACTGAGAAACCAGAGTAAAAGTTTCTCCTGCAACCCGTTCCCTTTGTGCTAGATGAACGAACGTCTCTCCACATGCTCAGTTCTGAGAGATAATTGTGTGTGAAAGCCGTCCTTCACCTAGCTTGTTGGGAACACAAATTTCTCTTCAGTTGCAAACTCCACTCCATACATATATATGGGGAGGTAATAGCTCCAACTCGGTTTTACAGTGAAAACTGCAGGAACTTCAAACCGACACGAGGAAACAGACTGAGAAACCAGAGTAAAAGTTTCTCCTGCAACCCGTTCCCTTTGTGCTAGATGAACGAACGTCTCTCCACATGCTCAGTTCTGAGAGATAAGTGTGTGTGAAAACCGACCTTCACCTAGCTTGTTAGGAATACAAAGTTTCTCTTCAGTTGCAAACTCCACTCCATACATATATATACGGAGGTACTAGCTCCAACTCGGTTTTATATTGAAAACTGCAGGAACTTCAACCTGGCACTAGGAAACAGACTGAGAAACCAGAGTAAAAGTTTCTCCTGCAACCCGTTCCCTTTGTGCTAGATGAACGAACGTCTCTCCACATGCTCAGTTCTGAGAGATAAGTGTGTGTGAAAGCCGTCCTTCACCTAGCTTGTTGGGAACACAAAGTTTCTCTTCAGTTGCAAACTCCACTCGATACATATATATGGGGAGGTACTAGCTCCAACTCGGTTTTACAGTGAAAACTGCAGGAACTTTAAACCGGCACTAGGAAACAGACTGAGAAACCAGAGTAAAAGTTTCTCCTGCAAAACGTTCCGTTTGTGCTAGATGAACGAACGTCTCTCCACATGCACAGTTCTGAGAGATAATTGTGTGTGAAAGCCGTCCTTCACCTAGCTTGTTGGGAACACAAATTTCTCTTCAGTTGCAAACTCCACTCCATACATATATATGGGGAGGTACTAGCTCCAACTCGGTTTTACAGTGAAAACTGCAGGAACTTCAAACCGGCACTAGGAAACAGTCTGAGAAACCAGAGTAAAAGTTTCTCCTGCAACCCGTTCACTTTGTCCTAGATGAACGAACGTCTCTCCACATGCTCAATTCTGAGAGATAAGTGTGTGTGAAAGCCGTCCTTCACCTAGCTTGTTGGGAACACAAAGTTTCTCTTCAGTTGCAAACTCCACTCGATACATATATATGGGGAGGTACTAGCTCCAACTCGGTTTTACAGTGAAAACTGCAGGAACTTCAAAGCGGCACTAGGAAACAGACTGCGAAACCAGAGTAAAAGTTTCTCCTGCAAACCGTTCCGTTTGTGCTAGATGAACGAACGTCTCTCCACATGCTCAGTTCTGAGAGATAATTGTGTGTGAAAGCCGTCCTTCACCTAGCTTGTTGGGAACACAAATTTCTCTTCAGTTGCAAACTCCACTCCATACATATATATACGGAGGTACTAGCTCCAACTCGGTTTTACAGTGAAAACTGCAGGAACTTCAAACCGACACGAGGAAACAGACTGAGAAACCAGAGAAAAGTTTCTCCTGCAATCCGTTCCCTTTGTGCTAGATGAACGAACGTCTCTCCACATGCTCAGTTCTGAGAGATAAGTGTGTGTGAAAGCCGAACTTCACCTAGCTTGTTAGGAATACAAAGTTTCTCTTCAGTTGCAAACTCCACTCCATACATATATATGCGGAGGTACTAGCTCCAACTCGGTTTTATAGTGAAAATTACAGGAAATTCAAACCGGCACTAGGAAACAGACTGAGAAACCAGAGTAAAAGGTTCTCCTGCAACCCGTTCCCTTTGTGCTAGATGAACGAACGTCTCTCCACATGCTAAGTTCTGAGAGATAAGTGTGTGTGAAAGCCGTCCTTCACCTAGCTTGCTGGGAACACAAAGTTTCTCTTCAGTTGCAAACACCACTCCATACATATATATGGGGAGGAACTAGCTCCAACTCGGTTCTACAGTGAAAACTGCAGGAACTTCAAACCGGCACTAGGAAACAGACTGAGAAACCAGAGTAAATGTTTCTCCTGCAACCCGTTCCCTTTGTGCTAGATGAACGAACGTCTCTCCACATGCTCAGTTCTGAGAGATAAGTGTGTGTGAAAGCCGTCCTTCACCTTGCTTGTTGGGAACACAAAGTTTCTCTTCAGTTGCAAACTCCACTCGATACATATATATGGGGAGGTACTAGCTCCAACTCGGTTTTACAGTGAAAACTGCAGGAACTTCAAACCGGCACTAGGAAACAGACTGAGAAACCAGAGTAAAAGTTTCTCCTGCAACCCGTTCCCTTTGTGCTAGATGAACGAACGTCTCTCCACATGCTCAGTTCTGAGAGATAATTGTGTGTGAAAGCCGTCCTTCACCTAGCTTGTTGGGAACACAAATTTCTCTTCAGTTGCAAACCTCCACTCCATACATATATATGGGGAGGTAATAGCTCCAACTCGGTTTTACAGTGAAAACAGCAGGAACTTCAAACCGACACGAGGAAACAGACTGAGAAACCAGAGTAAAAGTTTCTCCTGCAACCCGTTCCCTTTGTGCTAGATGAACGAACGTCTCTCCACATGCTCAGTTCTGAGAGATAAGTGTGTGTGAAAACCGAACTTCACCTAGCTTGTTAGGAATACAAAGTTTCTCTTCAGTTGCAAACTCCACTCCATACATATATATGCGGAGGTACTAGCTCCAACTCGGTTTTATAGTGAAAACTACAGGAACTTCAAACCGGCACTAGGAAACAGACTGAGAATCCAGAGTAAAAGGTTATCCTGCAACCAGTTCCCTTTGTGCTAGATGAACGAACGTCTCTCCACATGCTCAGTTCTGAGAGATAAGTGTGTGTGAAAGCCGTCCTTCACCAAGCTTGTTGGGAACACAAAGTTTCTCTTCAGTTGCAAACTCCACTCGATACATATATATGGGGAGGTACTAGCTCCAACTCGGTTTTACAGTGAAAACTGCAGGAACTTCAAACCGGCACTAGGAAACAGACTGCGAAACCAGAGTAAAAGTTTCTCCTGCAAACCGTTCCGTTTGTGCTAGATGAATGAACGTATCTCCACATGCTCAGTTCTGAGAGATAATTGTGTGTGAAAGCCGTCCTTCACCTAGCTTGTTGCTAACACAAATTTCTCTTCAGTTGCAAACTCCACTCCATACATATATATACGGAGGTACTAGATCCAACTCGGTTTTACAGTGAAAACTGCAGGAACTTCAAACTGGCACTAGGAAACAGACTGAGAAACCAGAGTAAAAGTTTCTCCTGCAACCCGTTCCCTTTGTGCTAGATGAACGAACGTCTCTCCACATGCTCAGTTCTGAGGGATAAGTGTGTGTGAAAGCCGTCCTTCACCTAGCTTGTTGGGAACACAAAGTTTCTCTTCAGTTGCAAACTCCACTCGATACATATATATGGGGAGGTACTAGCTCCAACTCGGTTTTACAGTGAAAACTGCAGGAACTTTAAACCGGCACTAGGAAACAGACTGCGAAACCAGAGTAAAAGTTTCTCCTGCAACCCGTTCCCTTTTTGCTAGATGAACGAACGTCTCTCCACTTGCTCAGTTCTGAGAGATAATTGTGTGTGAAAGCCTTCCTTCACCTAGCTTGTTGGGAACACAAATTTCTCTTCAGTTGCAAACTCCACTCCATACATATATATGGGGAGGTACTAGCTCCAACTCGGTTTAACAGTGAAAACTGCAGGAACTTCAAACCGACAAGAGGAAACAGACTGAGAAACCAGAGAAAAGTTTCTCCTGCAACCCGTTCCCTTTGTCCTAGATGAACGAACGTCTCTCCACATGCTCAGTTCTGAGAGATAAATGTGTGTGAAAGCCGTCCTTCACCTAGCTTGTTGGGAACACAAAGTTCTCTTCAGTTGCAAACTCAACTCCATACATATATATGGGGAGGAACTAGCTCCAACTCGGTTTTACAGTGAAAACTGCAGGAACTTCAAACCGGCACTAGGAAACAGTCTGAGAAACCAGAGTAAAAGTTTCTCCTGCAACCCGTTCCCTTTGTGCTAGATGAACGAACGTCTCTCCACATGCTCAGTTCTGAGAGATAATTGTGTGTGAAAGCCGTCCTTCACCTAGCTTGTTGGGAACACAAATTTCTCTTCAGTTGCAAACTCCACTCCATACATATATATACGGAGGTACTAGCTCCAACTCGGTTTTACAGTGAAAACTGCAGGAACTTCAAACCGACACGAGGAAACAGACAGAGAAACCAGAGAAAAGTTTCTCCTGAAACCCGTTCCCTTTGTGCTAGATGAACGAACGTCTCTCCACATGCTCAGTTCTGAGAGATAAGTGTGTGTGAAAGCCGACCTTCAACTATCTTGTTAGGAATACAAAGTTTCTCTTCAGTTGCAAACTCCACTCCATACATATATATGCGGAGGTACTAGCTCCAACTCGGTTCTACAGTGAAAATTGCAGGAAATTCAAACCGGCACTAGGAAACAGACTGAGAAACCAGAGTAAAAGTTTCTCCTGCAACCCGTTCCTTTTGTTCTAGATGAACGAACGTCTCTCCACATGCTCAGTTCTGAGAGATAAGTGTGTGTGAAAGCCGTCCTTCACATAGCTTGTTGGGAACACAAAGTTTCTCTTCAGTTGCAAACTCCACTCGATACATATATATGGGGAGGTACTAGCTCCAACTCGGTTTTATAGTGAAAACTGCAGGAACTTCAAACAGGCACTAGGAAACAGACTGAGAAACCAGAGTAAAAGTTTCTCCTGCAAACCGTTCCCTTTGTGCTAGATGAACGAACGTCTCTCCACATGCTCAGTTCTGAGAGATAAATGTGTGGGAAAGCCGTCCTTCACCTAGATTGTTGGGAACACAAAGTTCTCTTCAGTTGCAAACTCCACTCCATACATATATATGGGGAGGAACTAGCTCCAACTCGGTTTTACAGTGAAAACTGCAGGAACTTCAAACCGGCACTAGGAAACAGTCTGAGAAACCAGAGTAAAAGTTTCTCCTGCAACCCGTTCCCTTTGTGCTTGATGAACGAACGTCTCTCCACATGCTCAGTTCTGAGAGATATGTGTGTGTGAAAGCCGTCCTTCACCTAGCTTGTTGGGAACACAAAGTTTCTCTTCAGTTGCAAACTCCATTCGATACATATATATGGGGAGGAACTAGCTCCAACTCGGTTCTACAGTGAAAACTGCAGGAACTTCAAACCGGCACTAGGAAACAGACTGCGAAACCAGAGTAATAGTTTCTCCTGCAAACCGTTCCGTTTGTGCTAGATGAACGAACGTCCCTCCACATGCTCAGTTCTGAGAGATAATTGTGTGTGAAAGCCGTCCTTCACCTAGCTTGTTGGGAACACAAATTTCTCTTCAGTTGCAAACTCCCCTCCATACATATATATGGGGAGGTACTAGCTCCAACTCGGTTTTACAGTGAAAACTGCAGGAACTTCAAACCGACACGAGGAAACAGACTGAGAAACCAGAAAAAAGTTTCTCCTGCAATCCGTTCCCTTTGTGCTAGATGAACGAACGTCTCTCCACATGCTCAGTTCTGAGAGATAAGTGTGTGTGAAAGCCGAACTTCACCTAGCTTGTTAGGAATACAAAGTTTCTCTTCAGTTGCAAACTCCACTCCGTACATATATATGCGGAGGTACTAGCTCCAACTCGGTTTTATAGTGAAAACTACAGGAACTTCAAACCGGCACTAGGAAACAGTCTGAGAAACCAGAGTAAAAGGTTCACCTGCAACCCGTTCCATTTGTGCTAGATGAACGAACGTCTCTCCACATGCTCAGTTCTGAGAGATAAGTGTGTGTGAAAGCCGTCCTTCACCTAGCTTGTTGGGAACACAAAGTTTCTTTTCAGTTGCAAATTCCACTCCATACATATATATGGGGAGGAACTAGCTCCAACTCGGTTCTACAGTGAAAACTGCAGGAACTTCAAACCGGCACTAGGAAACAGACTGAGAAACCAGAGTAAAAATTTGTCCTGCAACCCGTTCCCTTTGTGCTAGATGAACGAACGTCTCTCCACATGCTCAGATCTGAGAGATAAGTGTGTGTGAAAGCCGTCCTTCACCTAGCTTGTTGGGAACACAAAGTTTCTCTTCAGTTGCAAACTCCACTCGATACATATATATGGGGAGGTACTAGCTCCAACTCGGTTTTACAGTGAAAACTGCAGGAACTTCAAACCGGCACTAGGAAACAGACTGAGAAACCAGAGTAAAAGTTTCTCCTGCAACCCGTTCCCTTTGTGCTAGATGAACGAACGTCTCTCCACATGCTCAGTTCTGAGAGATAAGTGTGTGTGAAAGCCGTCCTTCACCTAGCTTGTTGGGAACACAAATTTCTCTTCAGTAGCAAACTCCACTCCATACATATATATGGGGAGGTAATAGCTCCAACTCGGTTTTACAGTGAAAACTGCAGGAACTTCAAACCGACACGAGGAAACAGACTGAGAAACCAGAGTAAAAGTTTCTCCTGCAACCCGTTCCCTTTGTGCTAGATGAACGAACGTCTCTCCACATGCTCAGTTCTGAGAGATAAGTGTGTGTGAAAACCGACCTTCATCTAGCTTGTTAGGAATACAAAGTTTCTCTTCAGTTGCAAATTCCACTCCATACATATATATACGGAGGTACTAGCTCCAACTCGGTTTTATAGTGAAAACTACAGGAACTTCAAACCGGCACTAGGAAACAGACTGAGAAACCAGAGTAAAAGTTTCTCCTGCAACACGTTCCCTTTGTGCTAGATGAACGAAAGTCTCTCCACATGCTCAGTTCTGAGAGATAATTGTGTGTGAAAGCCGTCCTTCACATAGCTTGTTGGGAACACAAAGTTTCTCTTCAGTTGAAAACTCCACTCCATACATATATATGGGGAGGTACTAGCTCCAACACGGTTCTACAGTGAAAACTGCAGGAACTTCAAACCGGCACTAGGAAACAGACAGAGAAATCAGAGTAAAAGTTTCTCCTGCAACCCGTTCCCTTTGTGCTAGATGAACGAACGTCTCTCCACATGCTCAGTTCTGAGAGATAAGTGTGTGTGAAAGCCGTCCTTCACCTAGCATGTTAGGAATACAAAGTTTCTCTTCAGTTGCAAACTCCACTCCATACATATATATGCGGAAGTACTAGCTCCAACTCGGTTTTATAGTGAAAACTACAGGAACTTCAAACCGGCACTAGGAAACAGACTGAGAAACCAGAGTAAAAGGTTCCCCTGCAACCCGTTCCCTTTGTGCTAGATGAACGAACGTCTCTCCACATGCTCAGTTCTGAGAGATAAGTGTGTGTGAATGCCGTCCTTCAACTAGCTTGTTGGGAACACAAAGTTTCTCTTCAGTTGCAAACTCCACTCCATACATATATATGGGGAGGAACTAGCTCCAACTCGGTTCTTCAGTGAAAACTGCAGGAACTTCAAACCGGCACTAGGAAACAGACTGAGAAATCAGAGTAAAAGTTTCTCCTGCAACCCGTTCCCTTTGTGCTAGATGAACGAACGTCTCTCCACATGCTCAGTTCTGAGAGATAAGTGTGTGTGAAAGCCGTCCTTCACCTAGCTTGTTGGGAACACAAAGTTTCTCTTCAGTTGCAAACTCCACTCCATACATATATATGCGGAGGTACTAGCTCCAACTCGGTTTTATAGTGAAAACAAAGGAACTTCAAACCGGCACTAGGAAACAGACTGAGAAACCAGAGTAAAAGGTTCCCCTGCAAACCGTTCCATTTGTGCTAGATGAACGAACGTCTCTCCACATGCTCAGTTCTGAGAGATAAGTGTGTGTTAAAACCGTCCTTCACCTTGCTTGTTGGGAACACAAAGTTTCTCTTCAGTTGCAAACTCCACTCCATACATATATATGGGGGGGAACAAGCTCCAACTCGGTTTTACAGTGAAAACTGCAGGAACTTCAAACCGGCACTAGGAAACAGACTGAGAAACCAGAGTAAAAGTTTCTCCTGCAACCCGTTCCCTTTGTGCTAGATGAACGAACGTCTCTCCACATGCTCAGTTCTGAGAGATAAGTGTGTGTGAAAGCCGTCCTTCACCTAGCTTGTTGGGAACACAAAGTTTCTCTTCAGTTGCAAACTCCAATCCATACATATATATGCGGAGGTACTAGCTCCAACTCGGTTTTATAGTGAAAACAAAGGAACTTCAAACCGGCACTAGGAAACAGACTGAGAAACCAGAGTAAAAGGTTCTCCTGCAAACCGTTCCCTTTGTGCTAGATGAACGAACGTCTCTCCACATGCTCAGTTCTGAGAGATAAGTGTGTGTGAAAGCCGTCCTTCACCTAGCTTGTTGGGAACACAAAGATTCTCTTCAGTTGCAAACTCCACTCCATACATATATATGGGGAGGAACTAGCTCCAACTCGGTTCTACAGTGAAAACTGCAGGAACATCAAACCGGCACTAGGAAACAGACTGAGAAATCAGAGTAAATGTTTCTCCTGCAACCCGTTCACCTTGTGCTAGATGAACGAACGTCTCTCCACATGCTCAGTTCTGAGAGATAAGTGTGTGTGAAAGCCGTACTTCACCTAGCTTGTTGGGAACACAAAGTTTCTCTTAAGTTGCAAACCCCACTCCATACATATATATGGGGTGGTACTACCTCCAACTCGGTTTTACAGTGAAAACTGCAGGAACTTCAAACCGGCACTAGGAAACAGACTGAGAATCCAGAGTAAAAGTTTCCCCTGCAACCCTTTCCCTTTGTGCTAGATGAACGAACGTCTCTCCACATGCTCAGTTCTGAGAGATAAGTGTGTGTGAAAGAAGACCTTCACCTATCTTGTTAGGAATACAAAGTTTCTCTTCAGTTGCAAACTCCACTCCATACCTATATATGCGGAGGTACAAGCTCCAACTCGGTTTTATAGTGAAAACTACAGGAACTTCAAACCGGCACTAGGAAACAGTCTGAGAAACCAGAGTAAAAGTTTCTCCTGCAACCCGTTCCCTTTGTGCTATATGAACGAACGTCTCTCCACATGCTCAGTTCTGAGAGATAAGTGTGAGTGAAAGCCGTCCTTCACCTAGCTTGTTGGGAACACAAAGTTTCTCTTCAGTTGCAAACTCCACTCCATACATATATATGGGGAGGGACTAGCTCCAACTCGGTTCTACAGTGAAAACTGCAGGAACTTCAAACCGGCACTAGGAAACAGACTGAGAAACCAGAGTAAAAGTTTCTCCGGCAACACGTTCCATTTGTGCTAGATGAACGAACGTCTCTCCACATGCTCAGTTCTGAGAGATAAGTGTGTGTGAAAGACGAACTTCACCTATCTTGTTAGAAATACAAAGTTTCTCTTCAGTTGCAAACTCCACTCCATACATATATATGAGGAGGTACCACCTCCAACTCGGTTTTACAGTGAAAACTGCAGGAACTTCAAACCGGCACTAGGAAACAGACTGAGAAACCAGAGTAAAAGGCTCTCCTGCAACCCGTTCCCTTTGTGCTAGATGAACGGACGTCTCTCCACATGCTCAGTTCTGAGAGATATGTTTGTGTGATAGCCGACCTTCACCTATCTTGTTAGGAATACAAAGTTTCTCTTCAGTTGCAAACTCCACTCCATACATATATATGCGGAGGTACTAGCTCCAACTCGGTTTTATAGTGAAAACTACAGGAACTTCAAACCGGCACTAGGAAACAGACTGAGAAACCAGAGTAAAAGTTTCTCCTGCAACCCGTTCCCTTTGTGCTAGATGAACGAACGTCTCTCCACATGCTCAGTTCTGAGAGATAATTGTGTGTGAAAGCCGTCCTTCACCTTGCTTGTTGGGAACACAAAGTTTCTCTTCAGTTGCAAACTCCACTCCATACATATATATGGGGAGGAACAAGCTCCAACTCGGTTTTACAGTGAAAACTGCAGGAACTTCAAACCGGCACTAGGAAACAGACTGAGAAACCAGAGTAAAAGTTTCCCCTGCAACCCGTTCCCTTTGTGCTAGATGAACGAACGTCTCTCCACATGCTCAGTTCTGAGAGATAAGTGTGTGTGAAAGCCGTCCTTCACCTAGCTTGTTAGGAACACAAAGTTTCTCTTCAGTTGCAAACTCCACTCCATACATATATAAGGGGAGTTGTTAGCTCCAACTCTGTTTTACACTGAAAACTGCAGGAACTTCAAACCGGCACTAGGAAACAGACTGAGAAACCAGAGTAAAAGGTTCTCCTGCAACCCGTTCCATTTGTGCTAGATGAACGAACGTCTCTCCACATGCTCAGTTCTGAGGGATAAGTGTGTGTGAAAGCCGTCCTTCACCTAGCTTGTTGGGAACACAAAGTTTCTCTTCAGTTGCAAACTCCACTCCATACATATATATGGGGAGGAACAAGGTCCAACTCGGTTCTACAGTGAAAACTGCAGGAACTTCAAACCGGCACTAGGAAACAGACTGAGAAATCAGAGTAAAAGTTTCTCCTGCAACCCGTTCACTTTGTGCTAGATGAACGAACGTCTCTCCACATGCTCAGTTCTGTGAGATAAGTGTGTGTGAAAGCCGTCCTTCACCTAGCTTGTTGGGAACACAAAGTTTCTCTTCAGTTGCAAACCCCACTCCATACATATATATGGGGAGGTGCTACCTCCAACTCGGTTTTACAGTGAAAACTGCAGGAACTTCAAACCGGCACTAGGAAACAGACTGAGAATCCAGAGTAAAAGTTTCCCCTGCAACCCTTTCCCTTTGTGCTAGATTAACGAACGTCTCTCCACATGCTCAGTACTGAGAGATAAGTGTGTGTGAAAGCCGTACTTCACCTAGCTTGTTGGGAACACAAAGTTCCTCTTCAGTTGCATACTCAACTCCATACATATATAAGGGGAGGAACTAGCTCCAACTCGGTTCTACAGTGAAAACTGCAGGAACTTCAAACCGGCACTAGGGAACAGACTGAGAAACCAGAGTAAAAGTTTCCCTTGCAACCCGTTCCCTTTGTGCTAGATGAACGAACGTCTCTCCACATGCTCAGTTCTGAGAGATAAGTGTGTGTGAAAGCCGTCCTTCACCTAGCTTGTTGGGAACACAAAGTTTCTCTTCAGTTGCAAACTCCACTCCATAAATATATATGGGGAGGAACTAGCTCCAACTCGGTTCTACAGTGAAAACTGCAGGAACTTCAAACCGGCACTAGGAAACAGACTGAGAAACCAGAGTAAAAGTTTCTCCTGCAACCCGTTCCCTTTTTGCTAGATGAACGAACGTCTCTCCACATGCTCAGTTCTGAGAGATAAGTGTGTGTGAAAGCCGTCCTTCACCTAGCTTGTTGGGAACACAAAGTTTCTCTTCAGTTGCTAACTCCACTCCATACTTATATATGGGGAGGTACTAGCTCCAACTCGGTTTTACAGTGAAAAATGCAGGAACTTCAAACCGGCACTAGGAAACTGAGAAACCAGAGTAAAAGTATCTCCTGCAAACCGTTCCCTTTGTGCTAGATGAACGAACGTCTCTCCACATGCTCAATTCTGAGAGATAAGTGTGTGTGAAAACCGACCTTCACCTAGCTTGTTAGGAATACAAAGTTTCTCTTCAGTTGCAAACTCCACTCCATATATATATATACGGAGGTACTAGCTCCAACTCAGTTTTATAGTGAAAACTGCAGGAACTTCAAACTGGCACTAGGAAACAGACTGAGAAACCAGAGTAAAAGTTTCTCCTGCAACCCGTTCCCTTTGTGCTAGATGAACAAACGTCTCTCCACATGCTCAGTTCTGAGAGATAAATGTGTGTGAAAGCCGTACTTCACCTAGCTTGTTGGGAACACAAAGTTCTCTTCAGTTGCAAACTCCACTCCGTACATATATATGGGGAGGAACTAGCTCCAACTCGGTTCTACAGTGAAAACTGCAGGAACTTCAAACCGGCACTAGGAAACAGACTGAGAAATCAGAGTAAAATTTTCTCCTGCAACCCGTTCCCTTTGTGCTAGATGAACGAACGTCTCTCCACATGCTCAGTTCTGAGAGATAAGTGTGTGTGAAAGCCGTCCTTCACCTAGCTTGTTGGGAACACAAAGTTTCTCTTCAGTTGCAAACTCCACTCCATACATATATATGGGGAGGGACTAGCTCCAACTCGGTTCTACAGTGAAAACTGCAGGAACTTCAAACCGGCACTAGGAAACAGTTTGAGAGACCAGAGTAAAAGTTTCTCCTGCAACCCATTCCCTTTGTGCTAGATGAACGAACGTCTCTCCACATGCTCAGTTCAGAGAGATAAGTGTGAGTGAAAGCCGTCCTTCACCTAGCTTGTTGGGAACACAAAGTTTCTCTTCAGTTGCAAACTCCACTCCATACATATATATGGGGAGGGACTAGCTCCAACTCGGTTCTACAGTGAAAACTGCAGGAACTTCAAACCGGCACTAGGAAACAGACTGAGAAACCAGAGTAAAAGTTTCTCATGCAAACCGTTCCGTTTGTGCTAGATGAACGAACGTCTCTCCACATGCTCAGTTCTGAGAGATAAGTGTGTGTGAAAGCCGTCCTTCACCTAGCTTGTTAGGAATACAAAGTTTCTCTTCAGTTGCAAACTCCACTCCATACATATATATGAGGAGGTACCACCTCCAACTCGGTTTTACAGTGAAAACTGCAGGAACTTCAAACCGGCACTAGGAAACAGACTGAGAAACCAGAGTAAAAGTTTCTCCTGCAACCCGTTCCCTTTGTGCTAGATGAACGAACGTCTCTCCACATGCTCAGTTCTGAGAGATAAGTGTGTGTGAAAGCCGACCTTCACCTAGCTTGTTAGGAATACAAAGTTTCTCTTCAGTTGCAAACTCCACTCCATACATATATATGCGGAGGTACTAGCTCCTACTCGGTATTATAGTGAAAACTACAGGAACTTCAAACCGGCACTAGGAAACAGACTGAGAAACCAGAGTAAAAGTTTCTCCTGCAACCCGTTCCCTTTGTGCTAGATGAACGAACGTCTCTCCACATGCTCAGTTCTGAGAGATAATTGTGTGTGAAAGCCGTCCTTCACCTAGCTTGTTGGGAACACAAAGTTTCTCTTCAGTTGCAAACTCCACTCCATACATATATAAGGGGAGTTGTTAGCTCCAACACTGTTTTACACTGAAAATAGCAGGAACTTCATACCGGCACTAGGAAACAGACTGAGAAACCAGAGTAAAAGGTTCTCCTGCAACCCGTTCCATTTGTGCTAGATGAACGAACGTCTCTCCACATGCTCAGTTCTGAGAGATAAGTGTGTGTGAAAGCCGTCCTTCACCTAGCTTGTTGGGAACACAAAGTTTCTCTTCAGTTGCAAACCCCACTCCATACATATATATGGGGAGGTACTACCTCCAACTCGGTTTTACAGTGAAAACTGCAGGAACTTCAAACCGGCACTAGGAAACAGACTGAGAATCCAGAGTAAAAGTTTCCCCTGCAACCCTTTCCCTTTGTGCTAGATGAAAGAACGTCTCTCCACATGCTCAGTTCTGAGAGATAAGTGTGTGTGAAAGCCGTCCTTCACCTAGCTTGTTGGGAACACAAAGTTTCTCTTCAGTTGCATACTCCACTCCATACATATATATGGGGAGGAACTAGCTCCAACTCGGTTCTACAGTGAAAACTGCAGGAACTTCAAACCGGCACTAGGAAACAGACTGAGAAACCAGAGTATAAGTTTCTCCTGCAACCCGTTCCTTTTGTGCTTGATGAACGAACGTCTCTCCACATGCTCAGTTCTGAGAGATAAGTGTGTGTGAGAGCCGAACTTCACCTAGCTTGTTAGGAATACAAAGTTTCTCTTCAGTTGCAAACTCCACTCCATACATATATATGCGGAGGTACTAGCTCCAACTCGGTTTTATAGTGAAAACTACAGGAACTTCAAACCGGCACAAGGAAACAGACTGAGAAACCAGAGTAAAAGGTTCTCCTGCAAACCGTTCCCTTTGTGCTAGATGATCGAACGTCTCTCCACATGCTCAGTTCTGAGAGATAAGTGTGTGTGAAAGCCGTCCTTCACCTAGCTTGTTGGGAACACAAAGTTTCTCTTCAGTTGCATACTCCACTCCATACATATATATGGGGAGGAACTAGTTCCAACTCGGTTCTACAGTGAAAACTGCAGGAACTTCAAACCGGCACTAGGAAACAGACTGAGAAACCAGAGTAAAATTTTCTCCTGCAACCCGTTCCCTTTGTGCTAGATGAACGAACGTCTCTCCACATGCTCAGTTCTGAGAGATAATTGTGTGTGAAAGCCGTCCTTCACCTAGCTTGTTAGGAATACAAAGTTTCTCTTCAGTTGCAAACACCACTCCATAAATATATATGCGGAGGTACTAGCTCTAACTCGGTTTTATAGTGAAAACTACAGGAACTTCAACCGGCACTAGGAAACAGACTGAGAAACCAGAGTAAAAGGTTCTCCTGCAACCCGTTCCCTTTGTGCTAGATGAACGAACGTCTCTCCACATGCTCAGTTCTGAGAGATAAGTGTGTGTGAAAGCCATACTTCACCTAGCTTGTTGGGAACACAAAGTTTCTCTTCAGTTGCAAACTCCACTCGATACATATATATGGGGAGGAACTAGCTCCAACTCTGTTTTACACTGAAAATAGCAGGAACTTCAAACCGGCACTAGGAAACAGACTGAGAAATCAGAGTAAAAGTTTCTCCTGCAACCCGTTCCCTTTGTGCTAGATGAACGAACGTCTCTCCACATGCTCAGTTCTGAGAGATAAGTGTGTGTGAAAGCCGTCCTTCACCTAGCATGTTAGGAATACAAAGTTTCTCTTCAGTTGCATACTCCACTCCATACATATATATGCGGAGGTACTAGCTCCAACTCGGTTTTATAGTGAAAACTACAGGAACTTCAAACCGGCACTAGGAAACAGACTGAGAAACCAGAGTAAAAGGTTCTCCTGCAACCCGTTCCTTTTTTGCTAGATGAACGAACGTCTCTCCACATGCTCAGTTCTGAGAGATAAGTGTGTGTGAAAGCCGTCCTTCAACTAGCTTGTTGGGAACACAAAGTTTCTCTTCAGTTGCAAACTCCACTCCATACATATATATGGGGAGGAACTAGCTCCAACTCGGTTCTACAGTGAAAACTGCAGGAACATCAAACCGGCACTAGGAAACAGACTGAGAAATCAGAGTAAAAGTTTCTCCTGCAACCCGTTCCCTTTGTGCTAGATGAACGAACGTCTCTCCACATGCTCAGTTCTGAGAGATAAGTGTGTGTGAAAGCCGTCCTTCACCTAGCTTGTTGGGAACACAAAGTTTCTCTTCAGTTGCAAACTCCACTCCATACATATATATGCGGAGGTACTAGTTCCAACTCGGTTTTATAGTGAAAACAAAGGAACTTCAAACCGGCACTAGGAAACAGACTGAGAAACCAGAGAAAAAGGTTCTCCTGCAAACCGTTCCTTTTGTGCTAGATGAACGAACGTCTCTCCACATGCTCAGTTCTGAGAGATAAGTGTGTGTGAAAGCCGTCCTTCACCTATCTTGTTGGGAACACAAAGTTTCTCTTCAGTTGCAAACACCACTCCATACATATATATGGGGAGGAACTAGCTCCAACTCGGTTCTACAGTGAAAACTGCAGGAACTTCAAACCGGCACTAGGAAACAGACTGAGAAATCAGAGTAAATGTTTCTCCTGCAACCCGTTCACTTTTTGCTAGATGAACGAAAGTCTCTCCACATGCTCAGTTCTGAGAGATAAGTGTGTGTGAAAGCCGACCTTCACCTAGCTTGTTAGGAATACAAAGTTTCTCTTCAGTTGCAAACTCCACTCCATACCTATATATGCGGAGGTACAAGCTCCAACTCGGTTTTATAGTGAAAACTACAGGAACTTCAAACCGGCACTAGGAAACATTCTGAGAAACCAGAGTAAAACTTTCTCCTGCAACCCGTTCCCTTTGTGCTAGATGAGCGAACGTCTCTCCACATGCTCAGTTCTGAGAGATAATTGTGAGTGAAAGCCGTCCTTCACCTAGCTTGTTGGGAACACAAAGTTTCTCTTCAGTTGCAAACTCCACTCCATACATATATATGGGGAGGGACTAGCTCCAACTCGGTTCTACAGTGAAAACTGCAGGAACTTTAAACCGGCACTAGGAAACAGACTGAGAAACCAGAGTAAAAGTTTCTCATGCAAACCGTTCCCTTTGTGCTAGATGAACGAACGTCTCTCCACATGCTCAGTTCTGAGAGATAAGTGTGTGTGAAAGCCGTCCTTCACCTAGCTTGTTATGAATACAAAGTTTCTCTTCAGTTGCAAACTCCACTCCATAAATATATATGAGGAGGTACCACCTCCAACTCGGTTTTACAGTGAAAACTGCAGGAACTTCAAACCGGCACTAGGAAACAGACTGAGAAACCAGAGTAAAAGTTCCTCCTGCAACCCGTTCCCTTTGTGCTAGATGAACGAACGTCTCTCCACATGCTCAGTTCTGAGAGATAAGTGTGTGTGAAAGCCGACCTTCACCTAGCTTGTTAGGAATACAAAGTTTCTCTTCAGTTGCAAACTCCAATCCATACATATATATGCGGAGGTACTAGCTCCAAATCGGTATTATAGTGAAAACTACAGGAACTTCAAACCGGCACTAGGAAACAGACTGAGAAACCAGAGTAAAAGTTTCTCCTGCAACCCGTTCCCTTTGTGCTAGATGAACGAACGTCTCTCCACATGCTCAGTTCTGAGAGATAATTGTGTGTGAAAGCCGTCCTTCACCTAGCTTGTTGGGAACACAAAGTTTCTCTTCAGTTGCAAACTCCACTCCATACATATATATGGGGAGGAACAAGCTCCAAATCGGTTTTACAGTGAAAACTGCAGGAACTTCAAACCGGCACTAGGAAACAGACTGAGAAACCAGAGTAAAAGTTTCTCCTGCAACCCGTTCCCTTTGTGCTAGATGAACGAACGTCTCTCCACATGCTCAGTTCTGAGAGATAAGTGTGTGTGAAAGCCGTCCTTCAACTAGCTTGTTGGGAACACAAAGTTTCTCTTCAGTTGCAAACTCCACTCCATACATATATAAGGGGAGTTTTTAGCTCCAACTCTGTTTTACACTGAAAATAGCAGGAACTTCAAACCGGCACTAGGAAACAGACTGAGAAACCAGAGTAAAAGGTTCCCCTGCAACACGTTCAATTTGTGCTAGATGAACGAACGTCTCTCCACATGCTCAGTTCTGAGAGATAAGTGTGTGTGAAAGCCGTCCTTCACCTAGCTTGTTGGGAACACAAAGTTTCTCTTCAGTTGCAAACCCCACTCCATACATATATATGGGGAGGTACTACCCCCAACACGGTTTTACAGTGAAAACTGCAGGAACTTCAAACCGGCACTAGGAAACAGACTGAGAATCCAGAGTAAAAGTTTCCCCTGCAACCCTTTCCCTTTGTGCTAGATGAACGAACGTCTCTCCACATGCTCAGTTCTGAGAGATAAGTGTGTGTGAAAGCCGTCCTTCACCTAGCTTGTTGGGAACACAAAGTTTCTCTTCAGTTGCATACTCCACTCCATACATATATATGGGGAGGAACTAAATCCAACTCGGTTCTACAGTGAAAACTGCAGGAACTTCAAACCGGCACTAGGAAACAGACTGAGAAACCAGAGTAAAAGTTTCTCCTGCAACCCGTTCCCTTTTTGCTAGATGAACGAATGTCTCTCCACATGCTCAGTTCTGAGAGATAAGTGTGTGTGAAAGCCGTCCTTCACCTAGCTTGTTAGGAATACAAAGTTTCTCTTCAGTTGCAAACTCCACTCCATACATATATATGCGGAGGTACTAGCTCCAACTCGGTTTTATAGTGAAAACTACAGGAACTTCAAACCGGCACTAGGAAACAGACTGAGAAACCAGAGTAAAAGGTTCTCCTGCAACCCGTTCCCTTTGTGCTAGATGAACGAACGTCTCTCCACATGCTCAGTTCTGAGAGATAAGTGTGTTTGAAAGCCGTCCTTCACCTAGCTTGTTGGGAACACAAAGTTTCTCTTCAGTTGCAAACTCCACTCCATACATATATATGGGGAGGAACTAGCTCCAACTCGTTTCTACAGTGAAAACTGCAGGAACTTCAAACCGGCACTAGGAAACAGACTGAGAATCCAGAGTAATAGTTTCTCCTGCAACCCGTTCACTTTGTGCTAGATGAACGAACGTCTCTCCACATGCTCAGTTCTGAGAGATAAGTGTGTGTGAAAGCCGTCCTTCACCTAGCTTGTTGGGAACACAAAGTTTCTCTTCAGTTGCAAACCCCACTCCATACTTATATATGGGGAGGTACTACCTCCAACTCGGTTTTACAGTGAAAACTGCAGGAACTTCAAACCGGCACTAGGAAACAGACTGAGAATCCAGAGTAAAAGTTTGCCCTGCAACCCTTTCCTTTTGTGCTAGATGAACGAACGTCTCTCCACATGCTCAGTTCTGAGAGATAAGTGTGTGTGAAAGCCGACCTTCACCTAGCTTGTTAGGAATACAAAGTTTCTCTTCAGTTGCAAACTCCAATCCATACCTATATATGCGGGGGTACTAGCTCCAACTCGGTTTTATAGTGAAAACTACAGGAACTTCAAACCGGCACTAGGAAACAGACTGAGAAACCAGAGTAAAAGTTTCTCCTGCAACCCGTTCCTTTTGTGCTAGATGAACGAACGTCTCTCCACATGCTCAGTTCTGAGGGATAAGTGTGTGTGAAAGCCGACCTTCACCTAGCTTGTTAGGAATACAAAGTTTCTCTTCAGTTGCAAACTCCAATCCATACATATATATGGGGAGGAACAAGCTCCAACTCGGTTTTACAGTGAAAACTGCAGGAACTTCAAACCGGCACTAGGAAACAGACTGAGAAACCAGAGTAAAAGTTTCTCCTGCAACCCGTTCCCTTTGTGCTAGATGAACGAACGTCTCTCCACATGCTCAGTTCTGATAGATAAGTGTGTATGAAAGCCGTCCTTCACCTAGCTTGTTGGGAACACAAAGTTTCTCTTCAGTTGCAAACTCCACTCCATACATATATATGGGGAGGAACAAGCTCCAACTCGGTTTTACAGTGAAAACTGCAGGAACTTCAAACCGGCACTAGGAAACAGACTGAGAAACCAGAGTAAAAGTTTCTCCTGCAACCCGTTCCCTTTGTGCTAGATGAACGAACGTCTCTCCACATGCTCAGTTCTGATAGATAAGTGTGTGTGAAAGCCATCCTTCACCTAGCTTGTTGGGAACACAAAGTTTCTCTTCAGTTGCAAACTCCACTCCATACATATATAAGGGGAGTTGTTAGCTCCAACTCTGTTTTACACTGAAAACTGCAGGAACTTAAAACCGGCACTAGGAAACAGACTGAGAAACCAGAGTAAATGGTTCTCCTGCAACCCGTTCCTTTTGTGCTAGATGAACGAACGTCTCTCCACATGCTCAGTTCTGAGGGATAAGTGTGTGTGAAAGCCGACCTTCACCTAGCTTGTTAGGAATACAAAGTTTCTCTTCAGTTGCAAACTCCAATCCATACATATATATGGGGAGGAACAAGCTCCAACTCGGTTTTACAGTGAAAACTGCAGGAACTTCAAACCGGCACTAGGAAACAGACTGAGAAACCAGAGTAAAAGTTTCTCCTGCAACCCGTTCCCTTTGTGCTAGATGAACGAACGTCTCTCCACATGCTCAGTTCTGATAGATAAGTGTGTGTGAAAGCCGTCCTTCACCTAGCTTGTTGGGAACACAAAGTTTCTCTTCAGTTGCAAACTCCACTCCATACATATATATGGGGAGGAACAAGCTCCAACTCGGTTTTACAGTGAAAACTGCAGGAACTTCAAACCGGCACTAGGAAACAGACTGAGAAACCAGAGTAAAAGTTTCTCCTGCAACCCGTTCCCTTTGTGCTAGATGAACGAACGTCTCTCCACATGCTCAGTTCTGATAGATAAGTGTGTGTGAAAGCCGTCCTTCACCTAGCTTGTTGGGAACACAAAGTTTCTCTTCAGTTGCAAACTCCACTCCATACATATATAAGGGGAGTTGTTAGCTCCAACTCTGTTTTACACTGAAAACTGCAGGAACTTCAAACCGGCACTAGGAAACAGACTGAGAAACCAGAGTAAATGGTTCTCCTGCAACCCGTTCCCTTTGTGCTAGATGAACGAACGTCTCTCCACATGCTCAGTTCTGAGAGATAAGTGTGTGTGAAAGCCGTCCTTCACCTAGCTTGTTGGGAACACAAAGTTTCTCTTCAGTTGCAAATTCCACTCCATACATATATATGGGGAGGTACTAGCTCCAACTCGGTTCTACAGTGAAAACTGCATGAACTTCAAACCGGCATAGGAAACAGACTGAGAAATCAGAGTAAAAGTTTCTCCTGCAACCCGTTCACTTTGTGCTAGATGAACGAAGGTCTCTCCACATGCTCAGTTCTGAGAGATAAGTGTGTGTGAGAGCCGAACTTCACCTAGCTTGTTAGGAATACAAAGTTTCTCTTCAGTTGCAAACCCCACTCCATACATATATATGGGGAGGTACTACCTCCAACTCGGTTTTACAGTGAAAACTGCAGGAAATTCAAACCGGCACTAGGAAACAGACTGAGAATCCAGAGTAAAAGTTTCCCCTGCAACCCTTTCCATTTGTGCTAGATGATCGAACGTCTCTCCACATGCTCAGTTCTGAGAGATAAGTGTGTGTGAAAGCCGACCTTCACCTAGCTTGTTAGGAATACAAAGTTTCTCTTCAGTTGCAAACACCACTCCATACCTATATATGCGGAGGTACTAGCTCCAACTCGGTTTTATAGTGAAAACTACAGGAACTTCAAACCGGCACTAGGAAACAGTCTGAGAAACCAGAGTAAAAGTTTCTCCTGCAACACGTTCCCTTTGTGCTATATGAACGAACGTATCTCCACATGCTCAGTTCTGAGAGATAATTGTGTGTGAAAGCCGTCCTTCACCTAGCTTGTTGGGAACACAAAGTTTCTCTTCAGTTGCAAACTCCACTCCATACATATATAAGGGGAGTTGTTAGCTCCAACTCTGTTTTACACTGAAAACTGCAGGATCTTCAAACCGGCACTAGGAAACAGACTGAGAAACCAGAGTAAAAGGTTCTCCTGCAACCCGTTCCCTTTGTGCTAGATGAACGAACGTCTCTCCACATGCTCAGTTCTGAGGGATAAGTGTGTGTGAAAGCCGACCTTCACCTAGCTTGTTAGGAATACAAAGTTTCTCTTCAGTTGCAAACTCCAATCCATACATATATATGGGGAGGAACAAGCTCCAACTCGGTTTTACAGTGAAAACTGCAGGAACTTCAAACCGGCACTAGGAAACAGACTGAGAAACCAGAGTAAAAGTTTCTCCTGCAACCCGTTCCCTTTGTGCTAGATGAACGAACGTCTCTCCACATGCTCAGTTCTGATAGATAAGTGTGTGTGAAAGCCGTCCTTCACCTAGCTTGTTGGGAACACAAAGTTTCTCTTCAGTTGCAAACTCCACTCCATACATATATATGGGGAGGAACAAGCTCCAACTCGGTTTTACAGTGAAAACTGCAGGAACTTCAAACCGGCACTAGGAAACAGACTGAGAAACCAGAGTAAAAGTTTCTCCTGCAACCCGTTCCCTTTGTGCTAGATGAACGAACGTCTCTCCACATGCTCAGTTCTGATAGATAAGTGTGTGTGAAAGCCGTCCTTCACCTAGCTTGTTGGGAACACAAAGTTTCTCTTCAGTTGCAAACTCCACTCCATACATATATAAGGGGAGTTGTTAGCTCCAACTCTGTTTTACACTGAAAACTGCAGGAACTTCAAACCGGCACTAGGAAACAGACTGAGAAACCAGAGTAAATGGTTCTCCTGCAACCCGTTCCCTTTGTGCTAGATGAACGAACGTCTCTCCACATGCTCAGTTCTGAGAGATAAGTGTGTGTGAAAGCCGTCCTTCACCTAGCTTGTTGGGAACACAAAGTTTCTCTTCAGTTGCATATTCCACTCCATACATATATATGGGGAGGTACTAGCTCCAACTCGGTTCTACAGTGAAAACTGCATGAACTTCAAACCGGCATAGGAAACAGACTGAGAAATCAGAGTAAAAGTTTCTCCTGCAACACGTTCACTTTGTGCTAGATGAACGAAGGTCTCTCCACATGCTCAGTTCTGAGAGATAAGTGTGTGTGAGAGCCGAACTTCACCTAGCTTGTTAGGAATACAAAGTTTCTCTTCAGTTGCAAACCCCACTCCATACATATATATGGGGAGGTACTACCTCCAACTCGGTTTTACAGTGAAAACTGCAGGAAATTCAAACCGGCACTAGGAAACAGACTGAGAATCCAGAGTAAAAGTTTCCCCTGCAACCCTTTCCATTTGTGCTAGATGATCGAACGTCTCTCCACATGCTCAGTTCTGAGAGATAAGTGTGTGTGAAAGCCGACCTTCACCTAGCTTGTTAGGAATACAAAGTTTCTCTTCAGTTGCAAACACCACTCCATACCTATATATGCGGAGGTACTAGCTCCAACTCGGTTTTATAGTGAAAACTACAGGAACTTCAAACCGGCACTAGGAAACAGTCTGAGAAACCAGAGTAAAAGTTTCTCCTGCAACACGTTCCCTTTGTGCTATATGAACGAACGTATCTCCACATGCTCAGTTCTGAGAGATAATTGTGTGTGAAAGCCGTCCTTCACCTAGCTTGTTGGGAACACAAAGTTTCTCTTCAGTTGCAAACTCCACTCCATACATATATAAGGGGAGTTGTTAGCTCCAACTCTGTTTTACACTGAAAACTGCAGGATCTTCAAACCGGCACTAGGAAACAGACTGAGAAACCAGAGTAAAAGGTTCTCCTGCAACCCGTTCCCTTTGTGCTAGATGAACGAACGTCTCTCCACATGCTCAGTTCTGAGAGATAAGTGTGTGTGAAAGCCGTCCTTCACCTAGCTTGTTGGGAACACAAAGTTTCTCTTCAGTTGCAAACCCCACTCCATACATATATATGGGGAGGTACTACCTCCAACTCGGATTTACAGTGAAAACTGCAAGAACTTCAAACCGGCACTAGGAAACAGACTGAGAATCCAGAGTAAAAGTTTCTCCTGCAACCCTTTCCCTTTGTGCTAGATGAACGAACGTCTCTCCACATGCTCAGTTCTGAGAGATAAGTGTGTGTGAAAGCCGACCTTCACCTAGCTTGTTAGGAATACAAAGTTTCTCTTCAGTTGCAAACTCCACTCCATACCTATATATGCGGAGGTACTAGCTCCAACTCGGTTTTATAGTGAAAACTACAGGAACTTCAAACCGGCACTAGGAAACAGTCTTAGAAACCAGAGTAAAAGTTTCTCCTGCAACACGTTCCCTTTGTGCTAGATGAACGAACGTCTCTCCACATGCTCAGTTCTGAGAGATAATTGTGTGTGAAAGCCGTCCTTCACCTAGCTTGTTGGGAACACAAAGTTTCTCTTCAGTTGCAAACTCCACTCCATACATATATAAGGGGAGTTGTTAGCTCCAACTCTGTTTTACACTGAAAACTGCAGGAACTTCAAACCGGCACTAGGAAACAGACTGAGAAACCAGAGTAAAAGTTTCTCCTGCAACCCGTTCCCTTTGTGCTAGATGAACGAACGTCTCTCCACATGCTCAGTTCTGAGAGATAAGTGTGTTTGAAAGCCGTCCTTCACCTAGCTTGTTGGGAACACAAAGTTTCTCTTCATTTGCAAACTCCACTCCATACATATATATGGGGAGGAACTAGCTCCAACACGGTTCTACAGTGAAAACTGCAGGAACTTCAAACCGGCACTAGGAAACAGACTGAGAAATCAGAGTAAAGTTTCTCCTGCAACCCGTTCACTTTGTGCTAGATGAACGAACGTCTCTCCACATGCTCAGTTCTGAGAGATAAGTGTGTGTGAAAGCCGACCTTCACCTAGCTTGTTAGGAATACAAAGTTTCTCTTCAGTTGCAAACCCCACTCCATACATATATATGGGGAGGTACTACCTCCAACTCGGATTTACAGTGAAAACTGCAAGAACTTCAAACCGGCACTAGGAAACAGACTGAGAATCCAGAGTAAAAGTTTCTCCTGCAACCCTTTCCCTTTGTGCTAGATGAACGAACGTCTCTCCACATGCTCAGTTCTGAGAGATAAGTGTGTGTGAAAGCCGACCTTCACCTAGCTTGTTAGGAATACAAAGTTTCTCTTCAGTTGCAAACTCCACTCCATACCTATATATGCGGAGGTACTAGCTCCAACTCGGTTTTATAGTGAAAACTACAGGAACTTCAAACCGGCACTAGGAAACAGTCTTAGAAACCAGAGTAAAAGTTTCTCCTGCAACACGTTCCCTTTGTGCTAGATGAACGAACGTCTCTCCACATGCTCAGTTCTGAGAGATAATTGTGTGTGAAAGCCGTCCTTCACCTAGCTTGTTGGGAACACAAAGTTTCTCTTCAGTTGCAAACTCCACTCCATACATATATAAGGGGAGTTGTTAGCTCCAACTCTGTTTTACACTGAAAACTGCAGGAACTTCAAACCGGCACTAGGAAACAGACTGAGAAACCAGAGTAAAAGTTTCCCCTGCAACCCTTTCCATTTGTGCTAGATGATCGAACGTCTCTCCACATGCTCAGTTCTGAGAGATAAGTGTGTGTGAAAGCCGACCTTCACCTAGCTTGTTAGGAATACAAAGTTTCTCTTCAGTTGCAAACACCACTCCATACCTATATATGCGGAGGTACTAGCTCCAACTCGGTTTTATAGTGAAAACTACAGGAACTTCAAACCGGCACTAGGAAACAGTCTGAGAAACCAGAGTAAAAGTTTCTCCTGCAACACGTTCCCTTTGTGCTATATGAACGAACGTATCTCCACATGCTCAGTTCTGAGAGATAATTGTGTGTGAAAGCCGTCCTTCACCTAGCTTGTTGGGAACACAAAGTTTCTCTTCAGTTGCAAACTCCACTCCATACATATATAAGGGGAGTTGTTAGCTCCAACTCTGTTTTACACTGAAAACTGCAGGATCTTCAAACCGGCACTAGGAAACAGACTGAGAAACCAGAGTAAAAGGTTCTCCTGCAACCCGTTCCCTTTGTGCTAGATGAACGAACGTCTCTCCACATGCTCAGTTCTGAGAGATAAGTGTGTGTGAAAGCCGTCCTTCACCTAGCTTGTTGGGAACACAAAGTTTCTCTTCAGTTGCAAACCCCACTCCATACATATATATGGGGAGGTACTACCTCCAACTCGGATTTACAGTGAAAACTGCAAGAACTTCAAACCGGCACTAGGAAACAGACTGAGAATCCAGAGTAAAAGTTTCTCCTGCAACCCTTTCCCTTTGTGCTAGATGAACGAACGTCTCTCCACATGCTCAGTTCTGAGAGATAAGTGTGTGTGAAAGCCGACCTTCACCTAGCTTGTTAGGAATACAAAGTTTCTCTTCAGTTGCAAACTCCACTCCATACCTATATATGCGGAGGTACTAGCTCCAACTCGGTTTTATAGTGAAAACTACAGGAACTTCAAACCGGCACTAGGAAACAGTCTTAGAAACCAGAGTAAAAGTTTCTCCTGCAACACGTTCCCTTTGTGCTAGATGAACGAACGTCTCTCCACATGCTCAGTTCTGAGAGATAATTGTGTGTGAAAGCCGTCCTTCACCTAGCTTGTTGGGAACACAAAGTTTCTCTTCAGTTGCAAACTCCACTCCATACATATATAAGGGGAGTTGTTAGCTCCAACTCTGTTTTACACTGAAAACTGCAGGAACTTCAAACCGGCACTAGGAAACAGACTGAGAAACCAGAGTAAAAGTTTCTCCTGCAACCCGTTCCCTTTGTGCTAGATGAACGAACGTCTCTCCACATGCTCAGTTCTGAGAGATAAGTGTGTTTGAAAGCCGTCCTTCACCTAGCTTGTTGGGAACACAAAGTTTCTCTTCATTTGCAAACTCCACTCCATACATATATATGGGGAGGAACTAGCTCCAACACGGTTCTACAGTGAAAACTGCAGGAACTTCAAACCGGCACTAGGAAACAGACTGAGAAATCAGAGTAAAGTTTCTCCTGCAACCCGTTCACTTTGTGCTAGATGAACGAACGTCTCTCCACATGCTCAGTTCTGAGAGATAAGTGTGTGTGAAAGCCGACCTTCACCTAGCTTGTTAGGAATACAAAGTTTCTCTTCAGTTGCAAACCCCACTCCATACATATATATGGGGAGGTACTACCTCCAACTCGGATTTACAGTGAAAACTGCAAGAACTTCAAACCGGCACTAGGAAACAGACTGAGAATCCAGAGTAAAAGTTTCTCCTGCAACCCTTTCCCTTTGTGCTAGATGAACGAACGTCTCTCCACATGCTCAGTTCTGAGAGATAAGTGTGTGTGAAAGCCGACCTTCACCTAGCTTGTTAGGAATACAAAGTTTCTCTTCAGTTGCAAACTCCACTCCATACCTATATATGCGGAGGTACTAGCTCCAACTCGGTTTTATAGTGAAAACTACAGGAACTTCAAACCGGCACTAGGAAACAGTCTTAGAAACCAGAGTAAAAGTTTCTCCTGCAACACGTTCCCTTTGTGCTAGATGAACGAACGTCTCTCCACATGCTCAGTTCTGAGAGATAATTGTGTGTGAAAGCCGTCCTTCACCTAGCTTGTTGGGAACACAAAGTTTCTCTTCAGTTGCAAACTCCACTCCATACATATATAAGGGGAGTTGTTAGCTCCAACTCTGTTTTACACTGAAAACTGCAGGAACTTCAAACCGGCACTAGGAAACAGACTGAGAAACCAGAGTAAAAGTTTCTCCTGCAACCCGTTCCCTTTGTGCTAGATGAACGAACGTCTCTCCACATGCTCAGTTCTGAGAGATAAGTGTGTTTGAAAGCCGTCCTTCACCTAGCTTGTTGGGAACACAAAGTTTCTCTTCAGTTGCAAACTCCACTCCATACATATATATGGGGAGGAACTAGCTCCAACACGGTTCTACAGTGAAAACTGCAGGAACTTCAAACCGGCACTAGGAAACAGACTGAGAAATCAGAGTAAAGTTTCTCCTGCAACCCGTTCACTTTGTGCTAGATGAACGAACGTCTCTCCACATGCTCAGTTCTGAGAAATAAGTGTGTGTGAAAGCCGTCCTTCACCTAGCTTGTTGGGAACACAAAGTTTCTCTTCAGTTGCAAACCCCACTCCATACAAATATATGGGGAGGTACTACCTCCAACTCGGTTTTACAGTGAAAACTGCAGGAACTTCAAACCGGCACTAGGAAACAGACTGAGAAACCAGAGTAAAAGTTTCCCCTGCAACCCGTTCCCTTGGTGCTAGATAAACGAACGTCTCTCCACATGCTCAGTTCTGAGAGATAAGTTTGTGTGAAAGCGGTCCTTCACCTAGCTTGTTAGGAATACAAAGTTTCTCTTCAGTTGCAAACTCCACTCCATACATATATATGCGGAGGTACTAGCTCCAACTCGGTTTTATAGTGAAAACTACAGGAACTTCAAACCGGCACTAGGAAACAGACTGAGAAACCAGAGTAAAAGTTTCTCCTGCAACCCGTTCCCTTTGTGCTAGATGAACGAACGTCTCTCCACATGCTCAGTTCTGAGAGATAAGTGTGTGTGAAAGCCGTCCTTCACCTAGCTTGTTGGGAACACAAAGTTTCTCTTCAGTTGCAAACTCCACTCCATACATATATATGGGGAGGAACTAGCTCCAACTCGGTTTTACAGTGAAAACTGCAGGAACTTCAAACCGGCACTAGGAAACAGACTGAGAAACCAGAGTAAAAGTTTCTCCTGCAACCCGTTCCCTTTGTGCTAGATGAACGAACGTCTCTCCACATGCTCAGTTCTGAGAAATAAGTGTGTGTGAAAGCCGTCCTTCACCTAGCTTGTTGGGAACACAAAGTTTCTCTTCAGTTGCAAACTCCACTCCATACATATTTATGGGGAGTTACTAGCTCCAACTCGGTTTTACAGTGAAAACTGCAGGAACTTCAAACCGGCACTAGGAAACAGACTGAGAAACCAGAGTAAAAGTTTCTCCTGCAACCCGTTCCCTTTGTGCTAGATGAACGAACGTCTCTCCACATGCTCAGTTCTGAGAGATAAGTGTGTGTGAAAGCCGTCCTTCACCTAGCTTGTTAGGAATACAAAGTTTCTCTTCAGTTGCAAACACCACTCCATAAATATATATGCGGAGGTACTTGCTCCAACTCGGTTTTATAGTGAAAACTACAGGAACTTCAACAGGCACTAGGAAACAGACTGAGAAACCAGAGTAAAAGGTTCTCCTGCAACCCGTTCCCTTTGTGCTAGATGAAAGAACGTCTCTCCACATGCTCAGTTCTGAGAGATAAGTGTGTGTGAAAGCCGTCCTTCAACTAGCTTGTTGGGAACACAAAGTTTCTCTTCAGTTGCAAACTCCACTCCATACATATATATGGGGAGGAACTAGCTCCAACTCGGTTCTACAGTGAAAACTGCAGGAACTTCAAACCGGCACTAGGAAACAGACTGAGAAATCAGAGTAAAAGTTTCTCCTGCAACCCGTTCCCTTTGTGCTAGATGAACGAACGTCTCTCCACATGCTCAGTTCTGAGAGATAAGTGTGTGTGAAAGCCGTCCTTCACCTAGCATGTTAGGAATACAAAGTTTCTCTTCAGTTGCAAACTCCACTCCATACATATATATGCGGAGGTACTAGCTCCAACTCGGTTTTATAGTGAAAACTACAGGAACTTCAAACCGGCACTAGGAAACAGACTGAGAAACCAGAGTAAAAGGTTCTCCTGCAACCCGTTCCCTTTGTGCTAGATGAACGAACGTCTCTCCACATGCTCAGTTCTGAGAGATAAGTGTGTGTGAAAGCCGTCCTTCAACTAGCTTGTTGGGAACACAAAGTTTCTCTTCAGTTACAAACTCCACTCCATACATATATATGGGGAGGAACTAGCCCCAACTCGGTTCTACAGTGAAAACTGCAGGAACTTCAAACCGGCACTAGGAAACAGACTGAGAAATCAGAGTAAAAGTTTCTCCTGCAACCCGTTCCCTTTGTGCTAGATGAACGAACGTCTCTCCACATGCTCAGTTCTGAGAGATAAGTGTGTGTGAAAGCCGTCCTTCACCTAGCTTGTTGGGAACACAAAGTTTCTCTTCAGTTGCAAACTCCACTCCATACATATATATGCGGAGGTACTAGTTCCAACTCGGTTTTATAGTGAAAACAAAGGAACTTCAAACCGGCACTAGGAAACAGACTGAGAAACCAGAGTAAAAGGTTCCCCTGCAAACCGTTCCCTTTGTGCTAGATGAACGAACGTCTCTCCACATGCTCAGTTCTGAGAGATAAGTGTGTGTGAAAGCCGTCCTTCACCTAGCTTGTTGGGAACACAAAGTTTCTCTTCAGTTGCAAACTCCACTCCATACATATATATGGGGAGGAACTAGCTCCAACTCGGTTCTACAGTGAAAACTGCAGGAACTTCAAACCGGCACTAGGAAACAGACTGAGAAACCAGAGTAAAAGTTTCTCCTGCAACCCGTTCCCTTTGTGCTAGATGAACGAACGTCTCTCCACATGCTCAGTTCTGAGAGATAATTGTGTGTGAAAGCCGTCCTTCACCTAGCTTGTTAGGAATACAAAGTTTCTCTTCAGTTGCAAACACCACTCCATACATATATATGCGGAGGTACTAGCTCCAACTCGGTTTTATATTGAAAACTGCAGGAACTTTAAACCGGCACTAGGAAACAGACTGAGAAACCAGAGTAAAAGGTTCTCCTGCAACCCGATCCCTTTGTGCTAGATGAACGAACGTCTCTCCACATGCTCAGTTCTGAGAGATAAGTGTGTGTGAAGCCGTCCTTCACCTAGCTTGTTAGGAACACAAAGTTTCTCTTCAGTTGCAAACTCCACTCCATACATATATATGGGGAGGAACTAGCTCCAACTCTGTTTTACAGTGAAAACTGCAGGAACTTCAAACCGGCACTAGGAAACAGACTGAGAAACCAGAGTAAAAGTTTCTCCTGCAACCCGTTCCCTTTGTGCTAGATGAACGAACGTCTCTCCACATGCTCAGTTCTGAGAGATAAGTGTGTGTGAAAGCCGTCCTTCACCTAGCTTGTTGGGAACACAAAGTTTCTCTTCAGTTGCAAACTCCACTCCATACATATTTATGGGGAGTTACTAGCTCCAACTCGGTTTTACAGTGAAAACTGCAGGAACTTCAAACCGGCAATAGGAAACAGACTGAGAAACCAGAGTAAAAGTTTCTCCTTCAAACCGTTCCCTTTGTGCTAGATGAACGAACGTCTCTCCACATGCTCAGTTCTGAGAGATAAGTGTGTGTGAAAGCCGTCCTTCACCTAGCTTGTTAGGAATACAAAGTTTCTCTTCAGTTGCAAACACCGCTCCATAAATATATATGCGGAGGTACTAGCTCCAACTCTGTTTTATAGTGAAAACTACATGAACTTCAACAGGCACTAGGAAACAGACTGAGAAACCAGAGTAAAAGGTTCTCCTGCAACCCGTTCCCTTTGTGCTAGATGAACGAACGTCTCTCCACATGCTCAGTTCTGAGAGATAAGTGTGTGTGAAAGCCGTCCTTCACCTAGCTTGTTGGGAACACAAAGTTTCTCTTCAGTTGCAAACTCCACTCCATATATATATATGGGGAGGAACAAGCTCCAACTCGGTTTTACAGTGAAAACTGCAGGAACTTCAAACCGGCACTAGGAAACAGACTGAGAAATCAGAGTAAAAGTTTCTCCTGCAACCCGTTCCCTTTGTGCTAGATGAACGAACGTCTCTCCACATGCTCAGTTCTGAGAGATAAGTGTGTGTGAAAGCCGTCCTTCACCTAGCATGTTAGGAATACAAAGTTTCTCTTCAGTTGCAAACTCCACTCCATACATATATATGCGGAGGTACTAGCTCCAACTCGGTTTTATAGTGAAAACTACAGGAACTTCAAACCGGCACTAGGAAACAGACTGAGAAACCAGAGTAAAAGGTTCTCCTGCAACCCGTTCCCTTTGTGCTAGATGAACGAACGTCTATCCACATGCTCAGTTCTGAGAGATAAGTGTGTGTGAAAGCCGTCCTTCAACTAGCTTGTTGGGAACACAAAGTTTCTCTTCAGTTGCAAACTCCACTCCATACATATATATGGGGAGGAACTAGCTCCAACTCGGTTCTACAGTGAAAACTGCAGGAACTTCAAACCGGCACTAGGAAACAGACTGAGAAATCAGAGTAAAAGTTTCTCCTGCAACCCGTTCCCTTTGTGCTAGATGAACGAACGTCTCTCCACATGCTCAGTTCTGAGGGATAAGTGTGTGTGAAAGCCGTCCTTCACCTAGCTTGTTGGGAACACAAAGTTTCTCTTCAGTTGCAAACTCCACTCCATACATATATATGCGGAGGTACTAGTTCCAACTCGGTTTTATAGTGAAAACAAAGGAACTTCAAACCGGCACTAGGAAACAGACTGAGAAACCAGAGTAAAAGGTTCTCCTGCAAACCGTTCCCTTTGTGCTAGATGAACGAACGTCTCTCCACATGCTCAGTTCTGAGAGATAAGTGTGTGTGAAAGCCGTCCTTCACCTAGCTTGTTGGGAACACAAAGTTTCTCTTCAGTTGCAAACTCCACTCCATACATATATATGGGGTGGAACTAGCTCCAACTCGGTTCTACAGTGAAAACTGCAGGAACTTCAAACCGGCACTAGGAAACAGACTGAGAAATCAGAGTAAATGTTTCTCCTGCAACCCGTTCACTTTTTGCTAGATGAACGAACGTCTCTCCACATGCTCAGTTCTGAGAGATAAGTGTGTGTGAAAGTCGTCCTTCACCTTGCTTGTTAGGAATACAAAGTTTCTCTTCAGTTGCAAACTCCACTCTATACATATATATGAGGAGGTACAACCTCCAACTCGGTTTTACAGTGAAAACTGCAGGAACTTCAAACCGGCACTAGGAAACAGACTGAGAAACCAGAGTAAAAGTTTCTCCTGCAACCCGTTCCCTTTGTGCTAGATGAACGAACGTCTCTCCACATGCTCAGTTCTGAGAGATAAGTGTGTGTGAAAGCCGTCCTTCACCTAGCTTGTTGGGAACACAAAGTTTCTCTTCAGTTGCAAACTCCACTCCATACATATATATGCGGAGGTACTAGCTCCAACTCGGTTTTATAGTGAAAACTACAGGAACTTCAAACCGGCACTAGGAAACAGACTGAGAAACCAGAGTAAAAGTTTCTCCTGCAACCCGTTCCCTTTGTGCTAGATGAACGAACGTCTCTCCACATGCTCAGTTCTGAGAGATAAGTGTGTGTGAAAGCCGTCCTTCACCTAGCTTGTTGGGAACACAAAGTTTCTCTTCATTTGCAAACTCCACTCCATACATATATATGGGGAGGAACTAGCTCCAACTCGGTTTTACAGTGAAAACTGCAGGAACTTCAAACCCCCACTAGGAAACAGACTGAGAAACCAGAGTAAAAGTTTCTCCTGCAACCCGTTCCCTTTGTGCTAGATGAACGAACGTCTCTCCACATGCTCAGTTCTGAGAGATAAGTGTGTGTGAAAGCCGTCCTTCACCTAGCTTGTTGGGAACACAAAGTTTCTCTTCAGTTGCAAACTCCACTCCATACATATTTATGGGGAGTTACTAGCTCCAACTCGGTTTTACAGTGAAAACTGCAGGAACTTCAACCCGGCACTAGGAAACAGACTGAGAAACCAGAGTAAAAGTTTCTCCTGCAACCCGTTCCCTTTGTGCTAGATGAACGAACGTCTCTCCACATGCTCAGTTCTGAGAGATAAGTGTGTGTGAAAGCCGTCCTTCACCTAGCATGTTAGGAATACAAAGTTTCTCTTCAGTTGCAAACTCCACTCCATACATATATATGCGGAGGTACTAGCTCCAACTCGGTTTTATAGTGAAAACTACAGGAACTTCAAACCGGCACTAGGAAACAGACTGAGAAACCAGAGTAAAAGGTTCTCCTGCAACCCGTTCCCTTTGTGCTAGATGAACGAACGTCTCTCCACATGCTCAGTTCTGAGAGATAAGTGTGTGTGAAAGCCGTCCTTCAACTAGCTTGTTTGGAACACAAAGTTTCTCTTCAGTTGCAAACTCCACTCCATACATATATATGGGGAGGAACTAACTCCATCTCGGTTCTACAGTGAAAATTGCAGGAACTTCAAACCGGCACTAGGAAACAGACTGAGAAATCAGAGTAAAAGTTTCTCCTGCAACCCGTTCCCTTTGTGCTAGATGAACGAACGTCTCTCCACATGCTCAGTTCTGAGAGATAAGTGTGTGTGAAAGCCGTCCTTCAACTAGCTTGTTGGGAACACAAAGTTTCTCTTCAGTTGCAAACTCCACTCCATACATATATATGCGGAGGTACTAGTTCCAACTCGGTTTTATAGTGAAAACAAAGGAACTTCAAACCGGCACTAGGAAACAGACTGAGAAACCAGAGTAAAAGGTTCTCCTGCAAACCGTTCCCTTTGTGCTAGATGAACGAACGTCTCTCCACATGCTCAGTTCTGAGAGATAAGTGTGTGTGAAAGCCGTCCTTCACCTAGCTTGTTGGGAACACAAAGTTTCTCTTCAGTTGCAAACTCCACTCCATACATATATATGGGGAGGAACTAGCTCCAACTCGGTTCTACAGTGAAAACTGCAGGAACTTCAAACCGGCACTAGGAAACAGACTGAGAAATCAGAGTAAATGTTTCTCCTGCAACCCGTTCACTTTTTGCTAGATGAACGAAAGTCTCTCCACATGCTCAGTTCTGAGAGATAAGTGTGAGTGAAAGCCGACCTTCACCTAGCTTGTTAGGAATACAAAGTTTCTCTTCAGTTGCAAACTCCACTCCATACCTATATATGCGGAGTTACAAGCTCCAACTCGGTTTTATAGTGAAAACTACAGGAACTTCAAACCGGCACTAGGAAACAGTCTGAGAAACCAGAGTAAAAGTTTCTCCTGCAACCCGTTCCCTTTGTGCTAGATGAACGAACGTCTCTCCACATGCTCAGTTCTGAGAGATAAGTGTGTGTGAAAGCCGTCCTTCACCTAGCTTGTTGGGAACGCAAAGTTTCTCTTCAGTTGCAAACTCCACTCCATACATATATATGGGGAGGGACTAGCTCCAACTCGGTTCTACAGTGAAAACTGCAGGAACTTCAAACCGGCACTAGGAAACAGACTGAGAAACCAGAGTAAAAGTTTCTCATGCAAACCGTTCCCTTTGTGCTAGATGAACGAACGTCTCTCCACATGCTCAGTTCTGAGAGATAAGTGTGTGTGAAAGCCGTCCTTCACCTAGCTTGTTAGGAATACAAAGTTTCTCTTCAGTTGCAAACTCCACTCCATACATATATATGAGGAGGTACCACCTGCAACTCGGGTTTACAGTGAAAACTGCAGGAACTTCAAACCGGCACTAGGAAACAGACTGAGAAACCAGAGTAAAAGTTTCTCCTGCAACCCGTTCCCTTTGTGCTAGATGAACGAACGTCTCTCCACATGCTCAGTTCTGAGAGATAAGTGTGTGTGAAAGCCGTCCTTCACCTAGCTTGTTGGGAACACAAAGTTTCTCTTCAGTTGCAAACTCCACTCCATACATATTTATGGGGAGTTACTAGCTCCAACTCGGTTTTACAGTGAAAAATGCAGGAACTTCAAACCGGCACTAGGAAACAGACTGAGAAACCAGAGTAAAAGTTTCTCCTGCAACCCGTTCCCTTTGTGCTAGATGAACGAACGTCTCTCCACATGCTCAGTTCTGAGAGATAAGTGTGTGTGAAAGCCGTCCTTCACCTAGCTTGTTGGGAACACAAAGTTTCTCTTCAGTTACAAACTCCACTCCATACATATATATGGGGAGTAACTAGCTCCAACTCGGTTTTACAGTGAAAACTGCAGGAACTTCAAACCGGCACTAGGAAACAGACTGAGAAATCAGAGTAAAAGTTTCTCCTGCAACCCGTTCCCTTTGTGCTAGATGAACGAACGTCTCTCCACATGCTCAGTTCTGAGAGATAAGTGTGTGTGAAAGCCGTCCTTCACCTAGCATGTTAGGAATACAAAGTTTCTCTTCAGTTGCAAACTCCACTCCATACATATATATGCGGAGGTACTAGCTCCAACTCGGTTTTATAGTGAAAACTACAGGAACTTCAAACCGGCACTAGGAAACAGACTGAGAAACCAGAGTAAAAGGTTCTCCTGCAACCCGTTCCCTTTGTGCTAGATGAACGAACGTCTCTCCACATGCTCAGTTCTGAGAGATAAGTGTGTGTGAAAGCCGTCCTTCAACTAGCTTGTTGGGAACACAAAGTATCTCTTCAGTTGCAAACTCCACTCCATACATATATATGGGGAGGAACTAGCTCCAACTCGGTTCTACAGTGAAAACTGCAGGAACTTCAAACCGGCACTAGGAAACAGACTGAGAAATCAGAGTAAAAGTTTCTCCTGCAACCCGTTCCCTTTGTGCTAGATGAACGAACGTCTCTCCACATGCTCAGTTCTGAGAGATAAGTGTGTATGAAAGCCGTCCTTCACCTAGCTTGTTGGGAACACAAAGTTTCTCTGCAGTTGCAAACTCCACTCCATATATATATATGTGGAGGTACTAGTTCCAACTCGGTTTTATAGTGAAAACAAAGGAACTTCAAACCGGCACTAGGAAACAGACTGAGAAACCAGAGTAAAAGGTTCTCCTGCAAACCGTTCCCTTTGTGCTAGATGAACGAACGTCTCTCCACATGCTCAGTTCTGAGAGATAAGTGTGTGTGAAAGCCGTCCTTCACCTAGCTTGTTGGGAACACAAAGTTTCTCTTCAGTTGCAAACTCCACTCCATACATATATATGGGGAGGAACTAGCTCCAACTCGGTTCTACAGTGAAAACTGCAGGAACTTCAAACCGGCACTAGGAAACAGACTGAGAAATCAGAGTAAATGTTTCTCCTGCAACCCGTTCAATTTTGCTAGATGAACGAAAGTCTCTCCACATGCTCAGTTCTGAGAGATAAGTGTGTGTGAAAGCCGACCTTCACCTATCTTGTTAGGAATACAAAGTTTCTCTTCAGTTGCAAACTCCACTCCATACCTATATATGCGGAGGTACAAGCTCCAACTCGGTTTTATAGTGAAAACTACAGGAACTTCAAACCGGCACTAGGAAACAGTCTGAGAAACCAGAGTAAAAGTTTCTCCTGCAACCCGTTCCATTTGTGCTAGATGAACGAACGTCTCTCCACATGCTCAGTTCTGAGAGATAAGTGTGAGTGAAAGCCGTCCTTCACCTAGCTTGTTGGGAACACAAAGTTTCTCTTCAGTTGCAAACTCCACTCCATACATATATATGGGGAGGGACTAGCTCCAACTCGGTTCAACAGTGAAAACTGCAGGAACTTCAAACCGGCACTAGGAAACAGACTGAGAAACCAGAGTAAAAGTTTCTCCTGCAACCCGTTCCCTTTGTGCTAGATGAACGAACGTCTCTCCACATGCTCAGTTCTGAGAGATAAGTGTGTGTGAAAGCCGACCTTCACCTAGCTTGTTAGGAATACAAAGTTTCTCTTCAGATGCAAACTCCACTCCATACATATATATGCGTAGGTACTAGCTCCAACTCGGTATTATAGTGAAAAATACAGGAACTTCAAACCGGCACTAGGAAACAGACTGAGAAACCAGAGTAAAAGTTTCTCCTGCAACCCGTTCCCTTTGTGCTAGATGAACGAACGTCTCTCCACATGCTCAGTTCTGAGAGATAATTGTGTGTGAAAGACGTCCTTCACCTAGCTTGTTGGGAACACAAAGTTTCTCTTCAGTTGCAAACTCCACTCCATACATATATATGGGGAGGAACAAGCTCCAACTCGGTTTTACAGTGAAAACTGCAGGAACTTCAAACCGGCACTAGGAAACAGACTGAGAAACCAGAGTAAAAGTTTCTCCTGCAACCCGTTCCCTTTGTGCTAGTTGAACGAACGTCTCTCCACATGCTCAATTCTGAGAGATAAGTGTGTGTGAAAGCCGTCCTTCACCTAGCTTGTTGGGAACACAAAGTTTCTCTTCAGTTGCAAACTACACTCCATACATATATAAGGGGAGTTGTTAGCTCCAACTCTGTTTTACACTGAAAATAGCTGGAACTTCATACCGGCACTAGGAAACAGACTGAGAAACCAGAGTAAAAGATTCTCCTGCAACCCGTTCCATTTGTGCTAGATGAACGAACGTCTCTCCACATGCTCAGTTCTGAGAGATAAGTGTGTGTGAAAGCCGTCCTTCACCTAGCTTGTTGGGAACACAAAGTTTCTCTTCAGTTGCAAACTCCACTCCAGACATATATATCGGGAGGAACTAGCTCCAACTCGGTTCTACAGTGAAAACTGCAGGAACTTCAAACCGGCACTAGGAAACAGACTGAGAAATCAGAGTAAAAGTTTCTCCTGCAACCCGTTCACTTTGTGCTAGATGAACGAACGTCTCTCCACATGCTCAGTTCTGAGAGATAAGTGTGTGTGAAAGCCGTCCTTCACCTAGCTTGTTGGGAACACAAAGTTTCTCTTCAGTTGCAAACCCCACTCCATACATATATATGGGGAGGTACAACCTCCAACTCGGTTTTACAGTGAAAACTGCAGGAACTTCAAACCGGCACTAGGAAACAGACTGAGAATCCAGAGTAAAAGTTTCCCCTGCAACCCTTTCCCTTTGTGCTAGATGAACGAACGTCTCTCCACATGCTCAGTTCTGAGAGATAAGTGTGTGTGAAAGCCGTCCTTCACCTAGCTTGTTGGGAACACAAAGTTTCTCTTCAGTTGCATGCTCCACTCCATACATATATATGGGGAGGAACTAGCTCCAACTCGGTTCTACAGTGAAAACTGCAGGAACTTCAAACCGGCACTAGGAAACAGACTGAGAAACCAGAGTAAAAGTTTCTCCTGCAACCCGTTCCCTTTGTGCTAGATGAACGAACGTCTCTCCACATGCTCAGTTCTGAGAGATAAGTGTGTGTGAAAGCCGTCCTTCACCTAGCTTGTTAGGAATACAAAGTTTCTCTTCAGTTGCAAACTCCACTCCATACATATATATGCGGAGGTACTAGCTCCAACTCGGTTTTATAGTGAAAACTACAGGAACTTCAAACCGGCACTAGGAAACAGACTGAGAAACCAGAGTAAAAGGTTCTCCTGCAACCCATTCCCTTTGTGCTAGATGAACGAACGTCTCTCCACATGCTCAGTTCTGAGAGATAAGTGTGTGTGAAAGCCGTCCTTCACCTAGCTTGTTGGGAACACAAAGTTTCTCTTCATTTGCAAACTCCACTCCATACATATATATGGGGAGGAACTAGCTCCAACTCGTTTCTACAGTGAAAACTGCAGGAACTTCAAACCGGCACTAAGAAACAGACTGAGAAACCAGAGTAATAGTTTCTCCTGCAACCCGTTCACTTTGTGCTAGATGAACGAACGTCTCTCCACATGCTCAGTTCTGAGAGATAAGTGTGTGTGAAAGCCGTCCTTCACCTAGCTTGTTGGGAACACAAAGTTTCTCTTCAGTTGCAAACCCCACTCCATACATATATATGGGGAGGTACTACCTCCAACTCGGTTTTACAGTGAAAACTGCAGGAACTTCAAACCGGCACTAGGAAACAGACTGAGAATCCAGAGTAAAAGTTTGCCCTGCAACCCTTTCCTTTTGTGCTAGATGAACGAACGTCTCTCCACATGCTCAGTTCTGAGAGATAAGTGTGTGTGAAAGCCGACCTTCACCTAGCTTGTTAGGAATACAAAGTTTCTCTTCAGTTGCAAACTCCACTCCATACCTATATATGCGGAGGTACTAGCTCCAACTCGGTTTTATAGTGAAAACTACAGGAACTTCAAACCGGCACTAGGAAACAGTCTGAGAAACCAGAGTATAAGTTTCTCCTGCAACCCGTTCCCTTTGTGCTAGATGAACGAACGTCTCTCCACATGCTCATTTCTGAGAGATAAGTGTGAGTGAAAGCCGTCCTTCACCTAGCTTGTTGGGAATACAAAGTTACTCTTCAGTTGCAAACTCCACTCCATACATATATATGGGGAGGGACAAGCTCCAACTCGGTTCTACAGTGAAAACTGCAGGAACTTCAAACCGGCACTAGGAAACAGACTGAGAAACCAGAGTAAAAATTTCTCCTGCAACCCGTTCCCTTTGTGCTAGATGAACGAACGTCTCTCCACATGCTCAGTTCTGAGAGATAAGTGTGTGTGAAAGCCGTCCTTCACCTAGCTTGTTAGGAACACAAAGTTTCTCTTCAGTTGCCAACTCCACTCCATACATATATAAGGGGAGTTGTTAGCTCCAACTCTGTTTTACACTGAAAACTGCAGGAACTTCAAACCGGCACTAGGAAACAGACTGAGAAACCAGAGTAAAAGTTTCTCCTGCAACCCGTTCCCTTTGTGCTAGATGAACGAACGTCTCTCCACATGCTCAGTTCTGAGAGATAAGTGTGTGTGAAAGCCGTCCTTCACCTAGCTTGTTGGGAACACAAAGTTTCTCTTCAGTTACAAACTCCACTCCATACATATATATGGGGAGTAACTAGCTCCAACTCGGTTTTACAGTGAAAACTGCAGGAACTTCAAACCGGCACTAGGAAACAGACTGAGAAATCAGAGTAAAAGTTTCTCCTGCAACCCGTTCCCTTTGTGCTAGATGAACGAACGTCTCTCCACATGCTCAGTTCTGAGAGATAAGTGTGTGTGAAAGCCGTCCTTCACCTAGCATGTTAGGAATACAAAGTTTCTCTTCAGTTGCAAACTCCACTCCATACATATATATGCGGAGGTACTAGCTCCAACTCGGTTTTATAGTGAAAACTACAGGAACTTCAAACCGGCACTAGGAAACAGACTGAGAAACCAGAGTAAAAGGTTCTCCTGCAACCCGTTCCCTTTGTGCTAGATGAACGAACGTCTCTCCACATGCTCAGTTCTGAGAGATAAGTGTGTGTGAAAGCCGTCCTTCAACTAGCTTGTTGGGAACACAAAGTATCTCTTCAGTTGCAAACTCCACTCCATACATATATATGGGGAGGAACTAGCTCCAACTCGGTTCTACAGTGAAAACTGCAGGAACTTCAAACCGGCACTAGGAAACAGACTGAGAAATCAGAGTAAAAGTTTCTCCTGCAACCCGTTCCCTTTGTGCTAGATGAACGAACGTCTCTCCACATGCTCAGTTCTGAGAGATAAGTGTGTATGAAAGCCGTCCTTCACCTAGCTTGTTGGGAACACAAAGTTTCTCTGCAGTTGCAAACTCCACTCCATATATATATATGTGGAGGTACTAGTTCCAACTCGGTTTTATAGTGAAAACAAAGGAACTTCAAACCGGCACTAGGAAACAGACTGAGAAACCAGAGTAAAAGGTTCTCCTGCAAACCGTTCCCTTTGTGCTAGATGAACGAACGTCTCTCCACATGCTCAGTTCTGAGAGATAAGTGTGTGTGAAAGCCGTCCTTCACCTAGCTTGTTGGGAACACAAAGTTTCTCTTCAGTTGCAAACTCCACTCCATACATATATATGGGGAGGAACTAGCTCCAACTCGGTTCTACAGTGAAAACTGCAGGAACTTCAAACCGGCACTAGGAAACAGACTGAGAAATCAGAGTAAATGTTTCTCCTGCAACCCGTTCAATTTTGCTAGATGAACGAAAGTCTCTCCACATGCTCAGTTCTGAGAGATAAGTGTGTGTGAAAGCCGACCTTCACCTATCTTGTTAGGAATACAAAGTTTCTCTTCAGTTGCAAACTCCACTCCATACCTATATATGCGGAGGTACAAGCTCCAACTCGGTTTTATAGTGAAAACTACAGGAACTTCAAACCGGCACTAGGAAACAGTCTGAGAAACCAGAGTAAAAGTTTCTCCTGCAACCCGTTCCATTTGTGCTAGATGAACGAACGTCTCTCCACATGCTCAGTTCTGAGAGATAAGTGTGAGTGAAAGCCGTCCTTCACCTAGCTTGTTGGGAACACAAAGTTTCTCTTCAGTTGCAAACTCCACTCCATACATATATATGGGGAGGGACTAGCTCCAACTCGGTTCAACAGTGAAAACTGCAGGAACTTCAAACCGGCACTAGGAAACAGACTGAGAAACCAGAGTAAAAGTTTCTCCTGCAACCCGTTCCCTTTGTGCTAGATGAACGAACGTCTCTCCACATGCTCAGTTCTGAGAGATAAGTGTGTGTGAAAGCCGACCTTCACCTAGCTTGTTAGGAATACAAAGTTTCTCTTCAGATGCAAACTCCACTCCATACATATATATGCGTAGGTACTAGCTCCAACTCGGTATTATAGTGAAAAATACAGGAACTTCAAACCGGCACTAGGAAACAGACTGAGAAACCAGAGTAAAAGTTTCTCCTGCAACCCGTTCCCTTTGTGCTAGATGAACGAACGTCTCTCCACATGCTCAGTTCTGAGAGATAATTGTGTGTGAAAGACGTCCTTCACCTAGCTTGTTGGGAACACAAAGTTTCTCTTCAGTTGCAAACTCCACTCCATACATATATATGGGGAGGAACAAGCTCCAACTCGGTTTTACAGTGAAAACTGCAGGAACTTCAAACCGGCACTAGGAAACAGACTGAGAAACCAGAGTAAAAGTTTCTCCTGCAACCCGTTCCCTTTGTGCTAGTTGAACGAACGTCTCTCCACATGCTCAGTTCTGAGAGATAAGTGTGTGTGAAAGCCGTCCTTCACCTAGCTTGTTGGGAACACAAAGTTTCTCTTCAGTTGCAAACTACACTCCATACATATATAAGGGGAGTTGTTAGCTCCAACTCTGTTTTACACTGAAAATAGCTGGAACTTCATACCGGCACTAGGAAACAGACTGAGAAACCAGAGTAAAAGATTCTCCTGCAACCCGTTCCATTTGTGCTAGATGAACGAACGTCTCTCCACATGCTCAGTTCTGAGAGATAAGTGTGTGTGAAAGCCGTCCTTCACCTAGCTTGTTGGGAACACAAAGTTTCTCTTCAGTTGCAAACTCCACTCCAGACATATATATCGGGAGGAACTAGCTCCAACTCGGTTCTACAGTGAAAACTGCAGGAACTTCAAACCGGCACTAGGAAACAGACTGAGAAATCAGAGTAAAAGTTTCTCCTGCAACCCGTTCACTTTGTGCTAGATGAACGAACGTCTCTCCACATGCTCAGTTCTGAGAGATAAGTGTGTGTGAAAGCCGTCCTTCACCTAGCTTGTTGGGAACACAAAGTTTCTCTTCAGTTGCAAACCCCACTCCATACATATATATGGGGAG